>NC_041008.1:29785534-30096764 GCF_004193775.1 Glycine soja | reverse complement strand
ATTTATTTAAGCATTTCTCGCCTAATCAAAAAATAAAATAAATTTCCACCGATCATTTGAATTGTATCATCCGTTAATTTCGGTTAAAATGAATTCCGAACATTCGGTCGTGCCGTAACCACACTGGAAATAAAAAAAGAGGTAAAATAATAATATAATAATAAAAAATATCTTTTAGTAAAATGAAGCGAAAAAATCAATCGGACGTTTTCTCTTTGGGATTTCTCATTCTTAATTGGATTGACTAATAACTAAAGTGAAACTAAGGCTAAAATCAACTCGCCTAGTCAAGCTCATCCACAAAAAATAGGGTTTGAAAGTTTATCATTTCAGTTTCTTACCAAGTAAAAAGGATCAATTTTAAGGTCCAACGCCTTAAAAATGATCACAAATTCAAGTAAAAAGAATCGCTTGATTCACTCTTAAGAAAGAACTATGTAGGTCTGATTTCCTCTCCAAAGGAGGGTACGTAGGAGCAAAAGCCCCGCTTTTGTCGACCTCAAAAAATAAAAAGAAATAAAAGTTAAGGCAATACAATTTCCACAATTCTAAAAAATAGGTTGTTGTCCTTTGAGACAAACGTGAGAGGTGCTAATACCTTCCTCAAGCGTAAATACAACTCCCGAACTTAGAATTTTCATTTTGACCGGTTTCCTCCAATTTTTCCGACGTTTTCCACAAATAAACGTTGGTGGCGACTCCGCGCATCTTTCCTCCTTTGGAAAGCGCACCCGTGAGCCTCGCCTCGCTCGCCCGCAAAAGGACACGTTGCGATAGTTGGCGATTCCACTGGTGATCTTTTTTAGAGAGTTAGGCCTATTTTAAGGAATTGTGGATTTGTGAAACTTCATTTGTGCATTTGTTGAACTGTGTAAAATGTAAATAACTGTTGTTTATTTCACATTCTTTACACTGCATTCTAAGCACCCACGGGTTTGAGTAAAAAAGGGGGCCCTACACCCGGGTTCATGGGAATTTAAGGAGTGGAGGTGAATCTATCATCATGCTAGGTCTCCGACTTGCTTGATAATAGTGAAACCTCTTCTAGAGCTTTCTCTCTTTATAATGTGTTGTCGCTGGTATTCCATACCGCCACAATATTGTTATCTTGAGTGATGATACCTCTAGAAAACAGCCGTGTGAGTTATGAATTGTTGGGGAGTAGTTATTAGAGACCCCTAGATATTGTCCTATAGGTTCCCAAAATAGGGGCAAAGAGCAAACATGCTCCGTGCCATTTGTTCTCATGCATCTTTTGATAAATAGCACTAGTTTATAGTTTTGCTAGTGATGTTTGGTTTCTTCAGAGTAATGCGTAACCTTTTTAATACTACGTTGAGGCGCCATCATGCCCTAAACATAGCATTAAAATTGGATCTCTGCGGTCTCGTATGTGTGAATTACCCATTTGTGTTGTTTTCTTTCCGTTTCATGCATACGCATTGCATCATTCATGTCGGAGTCTTGATCCACCCCTTTTTTTAGGTAAATGATGGGGACAAATCAAAACGGCAAAAGGTTTTATCAAGTCAAGGTTAAAAGTCTAGATGTCACCAGCCTCAAGGAATTGGGACGATTGATGGGACCTCTCCAAAGGCAAGCCTTCCGCAAAGTGTACGAGAAGATTCTAGATTTGACCACATCGGAGGTATTTACAGAAGCTGTCGTATCCCTCGCCCAATACTATGACCAGCCGTTGAGGTGTTTCACATTTGGGGACTTCCAAATGGTACCGACTATTGAAGAGTTTGAGGAAATATTAGGATGCCCTCTTGGGGGGAGAAAACCGTATCTTTTCTCCAGGTTTCTTCCCTCCTTGAGCAAGATTGCAGCTGTGGTTGGAGATTCGGAAAAAGAGATGGATCGCATGAAGCAAACTCGGAACGGCGTAGTGGGCCTGCCTCGGAAAATACTTGGAAGGCAAGGCAAGGGATATGGCGAGCCAAGAGAAGTGGGGCCCGTTTGCGGATATATTAGCTTTGTTGATTTTTGGGGTTGTCCTCTTTCCGAACGTTGACGGTTTGGTGAACTTAGCCGCCATTGACGCTTTCCTCGCATATCACCATAGCAAGGAGAGTCCAGTGGTGGCTATCTTGGCAGATTTGTTTGACACCTTTGACCGGAGGTGTGAGAAAAACAGTGCACGGATTGTCTGTTGTTTACCCGCTCTCTGTGTGTGGTTGGTTTCACACCTATTCTAGCAAGACACAAGACACTCGTGTCCGCTTCAAAGTTATCGCTCATGCGCCGAAAAAGGAAGAGTCGATTGGGACCAACATTTGGCTGGGATAGGAGGCAACGCAATCAATTGGTTTCCTCGTTGGAAGGAAGGCAAGGAATGAGTTCTTTTCTCGTGTGGGGACTACCCTAATGTTCCATTGATAGGGACTAGGGGTTGTATTAATTATAATCCCGCACTCGCCATAAGACAGCTAGGGTACCCCATGAGCCAACAGAAGAAAGTCTCTCGCCTTTCCTTGTGAGGGATCTAGGCGCGCAAAGTCTCAAGGTGATACAAAGAGTCCACAAGGCGTGGAGAAGTCCGTTGAGGAAAGACAAGGAGCTTAGAGGCATCCGAAATGACGTCATCGGTGGTTATCATGGATGGCTAAGAGTTCACACGCGAGGGTTAGATTGGCTCTCCAAATTGAAATTTATCAATGAGGAGAACTTCGAAGCTCCGGAGGAAGATGAAGAAGTCCAAGCTCTAAAATTAGAGCTAGGGAAGGCGAGACTCACCAAGGAGAAGTTCAAATCAGCCGCTACACACATCCGGAAAGAGTGCACCGAGTTACAAGAGGAAAACGCGGCCACTGCAAGAGCCCTTGAACAAGAAACCAAAAGGGCCCGCAAGGAGGAACATGGCCGAAATAAATTCCGAGGAGCATTGTGGGGTAGCAACAATGAGCTCAAACTCCGAAGAGAGGAAAAAGACCGGTCACGGGTGCATGGCATGATCTTAAAAGAAGAGTTAGCTGCATGCGCAAGGTCCAAGAGGAGTTTGGCTCAACACTTGGAAGCCACGGAGCAAAGCATGCTAGCTATCATAGGGCAATACAAGGAAGAGTTGAACCAGTCTGTGACCCATGAACAAAAGCTAGTGGAGGATTTTGCACAAGTGTACGCCGAAAAAGAAGCAAGAGGGAGGGTGATTGATGCATTGCATCAAGAAGCGAATATGTGGATGGATAGGTTCGCCTTGACCTTGAATGGAAGTCAAGACCTCCCGCGTCTATTAGCCAAAGCAAAAGCCATGGCCGAAGTGTGTACGGCTCCCGAGGAGATTCATGGGCTAATCAATTACTGTCAACACATGATAGATTTGATGGCCCATATAATTAGAAACCATTAGGTTCTCTTGTAACACCTTTGTATAATCTTGGCTAGATGAAAGCTTTGTTCTTTTTATAAAATGAGAAGTTCTAAACTCATCACGTTATCTAAAAAACCTTGGGGTGGATCCAAGTGCTCCGATCATTCATTTGCATATTCTTGTTTTGGTGGCATACTCACCGTTGTTTATTTCTTTAGGAATTTCATCATAACTAAGAAAGCACAAAGGCACCCCTATAACACTCGATCCAGAAAAATGGATAATGAAGAGGGCGTGCAGGAACAGATGAAGGCCGATTTATCGGCCTTAAAAGATCAAATGGCTTTCATCTCGGAGGTCATGTTAAAACTCCAGAAAACTATAGAGGATAAAGCCACGGCAACCGCCTCTAGTACAGTTAGGGAAGCGGAGCCGGTGCTGCAGCCCGCCTTAAATCTGGGCTGAGACAGAAACACGGCAGTGTTTGGTCGAAGGTATAGCCCACAAGCCTACCCCTATGGCTTGCCTCCGGACTTCGCTCCCTGTGCCGCCCCAGAAGATTTAAGCCAAGCCCCTACCTTCGAGGGGCAACTCCCACCTTATGACGACTATCCCGGGCAAGACGATGAGGAAGGAGATACCCATCTCGGCTCCCTGCTCCACCTCAAAGATCCATCCCCCCATGAACTACCCCAACCAAACATAGTCCGTCATGTCCCGGCTTCACCCACACCCGTAAAAGAATCTGTTCCCTTCGCGGAAGATAAGGGAAAGATTGAGGCGCTTGAAGAAAGGTTAAGAGCAGTCGAGGGCCTCGGCAATTACCCATTCTCGGATTTAGCGGATTTATGTCTCGTGCCCAACATCGTCATCCCTCCCAAGTTCAAAGTACCAGACTTTGATAAGTACAAAGGGATGACATGTCCAAAAGGGCATCTCCGGATGTATTGCCGAAAGATGGGGGCGTATTCTGCGGACGAAAAGTTGTTGGTCCATTTCTTTCAAGACAGCTTGGCCGGAGCAGCTGTAGCATGGTATACCAATCTGGAAGCTTCCCAGATCCGATCATGGAAGGACTTGGCAACTGCCTTCATTAGGCAGTACCAGTACAATACGGATATGGCTCCCGATCGGAACCAGCTTCAGAGTATGACTAAGCGAGAGCATGAGTCCATTAAGGAATATGCCCAAAGATGGAGAGATCTCGCAGCCCAAATCGTACCGCCCATGACGGAGAGGGAGAGGATCATAATTATGGTAGATACGTTACCCACGTTCTACTATGAAAAGCTGATAGGCTACATGCCAGCTAACTTTGCGGATCTCATCTTCGCCGGAGAAAGGATTGAATCCGGACTACGAAAAGGCAAGTTCGAATATGCTTCCAATGTGGCCCCCAACAACAACATAAGAGCCCCAGTAGTGGGCGCGAGGAAAAAGGAAGGAGACGCCCACGCGGTCACCACCGCCCCGACGTGGATGAAAGCACCCCAAAATATCCAAAGCTCATACCAGCCCAATCCTCCAAATTTTTCAATCCGAGCCGGGAGTTCCCTCCCGACTCAAGTAAAAGGACCGCCTGCGGCAGAGAGAACACCGGCCCAACGCACAGCTCCAGCCACGCCCCGGCCAATCAACAATACGGCCCCCGGCACGAGCTATAATAATGCACAGAGCTCACTCCCGAAAGATAACTTCTCCCCTATTCCCATGGCATACTCCGAATTATGGCCTTCATTATTGGAGAATCATTTGGTGGTAGCCATACCCGGGAGGGTCTTCCAGCCACCCTACCCCAAGTGGTATGACCCGGGTGCCAAATGTGAGTACCATAGTGGAGCTCCCGGACACAACATTGACTCCTGCCGCCCGTGCAAGTATAAAGTGCAGCACCTAATCAGTGCCGGCTGTCTATCGTTTCAAGAGGAAGGCCCAAATGTTAAAACTAACCCGCTAGCTAGTCATGGAAAGGCTAGCGTAAACGCCATCCAAGAGGGTGGGCCATCGCGGGCAAGGAGATTAGGAGAGGTGGCTACTTCCAGACGTTTTATCTACCAATCGCTGCAAGCGGCATGTATGGTCTCCCGTGGTGGAGGCGAAAGGGACGAATGTTTGTTTCACCTCGGGGAGTCGCACGACATGGAAACCTGTCCTGCGGTAGAAGAATTGCTTGAACGGCTCATGGATTGCGGGCAGCTTGAAGTGTCCATAGGAGGGAGGGAAGAACCACAAATTTGCATGCAGTCGAAAGAGAAGAAGGTTCCTCTAACCCCCAAGGCCCTAGTGATATGTTTTACTAGGAAAGGGACCGGCTCCACACCCATATACCCCCGGACAGCGCCCAAGCCAACGCCATTTGCATATCAAAGTAATAAGTCCGTTTCGTGGAAGTATACCCCTCCCGCGTTCAGCGAAAGAGTTGCAACCGAAGTTGACTCCCTGTCAGCTAAGGTGACCAACATCACCGGCCTCAGTGGCGTAACCCGCAGTGGTCGGGTGTTCGCTTCCCCTCACCCGGCGGAGTTGCCCTCCAAGGGGAAAGCGCCCATGGTCCAAGAGCCCACAGACGTAGCCACCCCCTCGAAAGAAGTAGATCCTTCAGTGGTAAGAGGGGCTGAAAAGAAAGAAGGTCTTCAAGGAAAGACGGTGACTTTGGAAGAGGCCCATGAGTTCCTTCGCCTCATCCAACAAAGCGAGTTTAAGGTATTTGAGCAACTGAATAAAACTCCAGCAAGGATCTCGTTGCTTGAACTGCTTATAAACTCCGAGCCTCATCGTACGCTGTTGATAAAAGTCCTCAATGATGCCAATGTAGCCCACGATATCTCAATGGAGGGTTTTGAAGGCATCGTTAATCATATAACCACCAACAATTATATCGCGTTTGCGGAAGAAGAGATTCCCGTAAAGGGGAGAGGACACAACAAGGCTCTTCATGTGTCGGTAAAGTGTATGGACCATGTTGTCGCAAAGGTGCTTATCGACAATGGATCGAGTTTAAATGTAATGCCGAAGACCACTTTGGAAAAACTTCCTTTTAGTGCGTCACGTTTAAAACTGAGCTCGATGGTGGTGCGAGCCTTTGATGGTACTCGGCGAGAAGTGATGGGGGAAATCGACATTCCCATTCAGATAGGCCCCTACACTTGCAATGTGGTGTTTCAAGTAATGGATATAAATCTCGCCTATGGCTGCCTCTTGGGAAGACCTTGGATTCATGCCCTGGGAGTGGTCCCTTCAACGCTTCACCAGAAATTGAAGTTCGCAGTGGGTGGACTTTTAGTGATAGTGTCGGGTGAAGAGGATATGTTAGTGAGCTGCCCCTCCTCCGCCCCATACGTAGAAGCGGCGGAAGAATCATTGGAAACGGCTTTCCAATCCTTCGAGGTGGTGAGCTGCGCCTCTGTGGAACCAAGTTTGTTGCTACCTTCTCTCTCCAACGCGGCCATAATGGTGGTGTGTGTTATGATCAGGAACGGATTTGAGCCCGGAATGGGTCTAGGCAAGGACGGCCTCGGAAATGCCGACGTGGTCGATATCAAGGGAAATCCATACAAATATGGATTAGGGTATGAACCCGGGATGCCGGGTAGGAGGAATGTGTCGTCAAAACTTCGGGCGGATAGGGTATGGCTCGACCGTATTAGCCAGTGTTTCACCAGTGTCGGAACGGTGTCCGAGGAGGAGGTGGCCGCAGTTGAAGAGGAGTTCCCTCAAGACCCGCCAAGTTTTGTGCAACCATGCCATCCCGATTCTCAAGTGGGGAACTGGCGCGTGATAAGCCAGTCGAAAGTCTATACCGCTGATTCAATGTAATTAGAGCCTATAGATTTCCTTTCTCTTTTGTTTTGTGAAACCTACCTTATTAAATAAAACAAAAAGATCTTGTTTCATCTGTTCTTGCCATTCCACCTTTACTCATATCATTTTGCATGTTTTGTCTTGTTTGGTATAGATATGAGGGTCGATTCTTTGAGGATCCTAACAACGAGGGTTTGACAATCGATTTCGATCGAGATATAAGCCAAACGATAAACGAGGAAGAGGAAGAGGACGTCCTTTCACCAGAGTTGGAGAGGTTGGTCGCTCAGGAAGAACGTGAAATGAAGCCTCACCAAGAAGAAACCGAATTGGTAAACTTGGGGACCATGGAGGAAAAGAAAAAAGTAAAGGTAGGAACCGGTATGACCACGCCTATCCGCCAAGACTTGATAACCCTTCTTGAAGAGTATCAAGATGTCTTTGCGTGGTCATATCAAGACATGCCCGGTCTGGATTCCGACATTGTGCAGCATAAGTTGCCTTTGAATCCTGGGTCTTCCCTGGTTAAGAAAAAGTTACGAAGAATGAGACCCGAGATGTCTTTAAAAATTAAAGAAGAAGTAAGGAAGCAATTTTATGCAGGGTTCTTAGCTGTAGCTCGGTACCCAGAGTGGGTGGCCAACATTGTCCCAGTCCCGAAAAAGGACGGCAAGGTTCGAATGTGTGTAGACTACCAGGACTTGAACCGAGCCAGTCCTAAAGACAATTTTCCCCTGCCACACATTGATATATTGGTAGATAATACAGCCAAGTTCGCCCTTTTCTCATTTATGGATGGTTTCTCGAGGTATAATCAAATAAAGATGGCACCCGAAGATGTAGAGAAGACCACTTTCGTCACCCTATGGGGGACGTTCTGCTATAAAGTGATGGCCTTCGGGCTGAAAAATGCTGGGGCAACCTATCAGCGTGCCATGGTGGCGTTGTTCCATGATATGATGCATAAGGAAATAGAGGTCTACGTAGATGACATGATTGCCAAGTCTCGAACTGAGGACGAACACCTTGTCAATCTGCGTAAGCTGTTTGGAAGATTGTGGAAATACCAACTAAAACTAAACCCAACCAAATGCACCTTCGGGGTAAAGTCGGGGAAGTTGCTAGGATTTATCGTAAGTCAGAAAGGGATAGAGATAGATCCTGAGAAAGTGAAGGCCATCCTTGAAATGTCGGAACCACGCACGGAGAAGCAGGTTCGGGGGTTCTTGGGCAGGTTGAATTATATCGCGAGATTTATCTCGCAACTCACCCCTACCTGTGAGCCCATTTTCAAGCTATTACATAAGAACCAGGCGGTCCTGTGGAATAGTGACTGCTAAGAGGCCTTTGAGAAGATCAAACAGAGTCTCGCAAACCCCCCAGTGCTCATGCCACTTGTAATAGGAAGACCTCTTTTCCTGTACATGACCGTGTTGGACGAGTCTATGGGGTGCGTGTTGGGTTAGCATAATGATTCGGGGAAAAAGGAGCAAGTCATCTACTATCTAAGCAAGAAGTTTACCGCATGTGAGATGAATTACTCATAGCTGGAAAGGACGTGTTGTGCTCTGGTATGGGCATCACATCGGCTTAGGTAGTACATGCTCAGCCATACACGTGGCTTATTTCCAAAATGGATCCCGTGAAATACATCTTTGAGAAACCGGCCCTCACGGGACGAATCTCTAGGTGGCAGGTACTATTATCTGAATTCGATATCGTTTACGTCACCCAAAAGGCGGTAAAGGGAAGTGCCTTAGCGGATTATTTGGCCCAGCAACCCCTCCAGGATTATCGGCCGATGCACCCCGAGTTCCCAGATGAAGATATCATGGCCCTGTTTGAAGAGAAGCGGACGCACGAGGACATAGACAAATGGATTGTTTGCTTCGATGGGGCATCTAACGCTTTGGGCCACGGAGTAGGCGCAGTCCTTGTATCCTCGGATGATCAGTGTATTCCTTTCACGGCTAGGCTAGGTTTTGATTGTACCAACAATATGGCCGAGTACGAAGCATGCGCCCTCGGGGTTCAAGCGGCCATTGATTTTGATGTAAAACTACTCAAGGTGTATGGAGACTTAGCTTTGGTGATACGCCAGTTGAAAGGAGAATGGGAAACTAGGGATCTGAAGTTGATACCCTATCAAACTCACATCTTGAGGTTAGCCAAGTACTTTGACGACATTTCTTTCCACCACATACCTCGGGAAGAGAATCAAATGGCTGATGCATTAGCCACCCTGGCATCCATGTTTCAACTTGCCCCACACGGGGATCTTCCGTACATCGAATTCAAATCTCAGGGCAGGCCGACATATTGTTATGCAATAGAGGAAGAGCAGGATGGGAAACCGTGGTATTTCGACATCAAACAATATGTCGAGAACAAAGAATACCCACCAGGGATTTCTGACAATGACAAAAGGACGTTGAGGAGATTGGCTACTGGTTTCTTTGTAAGTGGTACCATCCTGTACAAACGGAACCACGACATGACCCTCCTACGATGCGTAGATGCCAAAGAGGCGAACTTCATGATTGAGGAGGTCCACGAGGGTTCCTTTGGGACACATGCCAATGGGCATGCTATGGCCAGAAAAATCCTTAGGGCCGGTTATTACTGGCTCACTATGGAAAGCGATTGCTGCGCTCATGTAAGGAAGTGTCATAAATGTCAGGCATACGTGGACAATGTCAATGTTCCGCCACATCCTCTAAATGTTATGTCCGCTCCTTGGCCTTTTTCCATGTGGGGAATAGATGTCATTGGGGCCATCGAACCCAAAGCGTCGAATGGTCACCGCTTCATTCTTGTGGCGATAGATTACTTCACCAAATGGGTCGAAGCGGCTTCTTATAGTAATGTCACGAGGAGTGTGGTAGTCAGATTCATCAAGAGGGAGCTGATTTGTCGATACAGACTCCCTAGGAAAATCATTACTGACAATGGCACCAATCTGAACAACAAGATGATGCAGGAAATGTGCGAGGATTTCAAGATCCAGCATCATAACTCCACCCCTTATCGACCGAAGACGAATAGGGCTGTAGAGGCTGCGAATAAAAATATTAAGAAGATTGTTCAGAAGATGACAGTGTCATACAAAGATTGGCATGAGATGTTGCCTTTCGCCCTGCACAGATATAGAACCTCGGTACGAACTTCTACTAGGGCAACACCGTATTCTTTGGTTTATGGGATGGAAGCAGTACTCCCATTTGAGGTGGAGGTTCCTTCTCAGAGGATAATAGCGGAATCAGGCCTAGAAGAGTCAGAATAGGCTCAAGCACGCTACGACCAACTTAACCTTATTGAAGGTAAGCGTTTGGCAGCCATGAGCCATGGGCGTCTGTATCAACGAAGGATAAAGAACGCATTCGACAAGAAGGTACGCCCGCGCAAGTTCAACGAGGGGGACCTCGTGCTGAAGAAGATGTCCCACGCTGTTAAGGATAATCGAGGCAAGTGGGCCCCGAATTATGAAGGACCTTTCGTGGTGAAAAGAGCTTTTTCTGGGGGTGCTCTGATACTCACCCACATGGATGACGAGGAGCTGCCCTCGCCCGTGAACTCCGATGTAGTTAAACGATATTACGCTTGAAGTCTGGGGCAATCGAGAGGACCGTTGCATGTTTTTATTTCTGAGTTTTTCTCGTTCTTCTTGGGTTCCTCTAGGGATTCCCATTCACTGTATTTGTCTCATTTCTTTGAAAAGAAAAGATGGTCGAGGTTTCAGTCCTCCCTTTGGTTTCAAACCTTGTGTTTTAGTTTGTTATAACCTGAGCCCTCTTCGCTCGGTTCATGGGGTGCCCCAAACGCTTATTTAAAATTGAAATTAACCAGCCATCACTAAGAAAATCATTGCATTAGAAACATTCATACATGCACATGCACATGCATATCTTGTGGTAGCATGGAGCAGAATCGTCTCAGGCCACGGTCAGAAGTCAAGACAAGTCAATGGCAGAAATCAACCAAGGTAAGACGATGGCCGGTCACGATTGGCCGCGTATTGTTTGTCTCCTACTTGCAGGTACTTAGGGATGGAGGCAAATGGAGGATAGGGTCACGGCTGACCGTTGTCCCTTCCCGGCGCTAGACAAGCAGAGAACGTCGCTGCATGGCAGCCCAATATCCTTTGAATTCACAGTATTTTATTACTATTATTTGTTTAAAATAAAGTAATCGACGCCTGATTCTAACTTAAGTAGGTTCGAGTAGGTAAACGCTAACCCGTAAGGGGGGAGGCATGGTAAATGTTTCTCAAAAAAAAAAAAAAAAGTACAGGTTAGCTCGCCTGGGCGAGCAACCCCTGTACGAAAATATAAAGGGGTGGAGGGGGAGCATTTTCTTCACCCAAAACTCTTCCCCCTCACTTCAAAAACCCCCAAGCTCACGGGAACTACGAGAACAGCAGCCCCCAAGCTTCCATTGTTGAGTTTTTGCTTCCCTTTTCACGCTTTAATTCACTCCCCACAAGTAAGTGCAATTTCCCTTGGTTATTTGGCTCTCCATTGATGTGTTTTGGTGCTTTAGTTGCTCATTTTTTGCAAAATTCGTGAAGCAATTCGCATCTGAATCCATGCTTGTTTTGTTGAGTTGAGGGTTTGTGTGAGAAGGCATTAGGCCTATGTTGTATTCTGAAGCAATGGGGCATGCCACATTGTCCCCATTCTCTTGCAATTTGTGTCCAAACGTGCGCCCCCCAAGTGCTCAGTGAAATGCCCCAATGATATATGAATATGATTTTGCGAAATTGGGATGGTGGGACTGTTTTATATATGTAGAGACAGCATAGGAGATTCAAAATAGGTGCCCGAATGCAATTTCAAGCTTAGGAACCCAAACTTTTTAGCTTCAATGCAAGAAGACATACTCATGGCTAGGAATCCAAATTTTGGTTTTAGAATTAGAAAAGCATGAAAATTAGGACTTGTTTGTGAGAGTTTTTGCTCGAATTTGGGCTGCCCCATGTTTGATACTTTGCACCTAAGTAATATGAAAAACACCTTGCAATAGTATGTATATATAGGTAAATAAAAAGGGCATGAAATTCTTTGCAAAGGGTGAATGAATATTGAGGTCGCTTCCTAAATGAATGTATGATAGCACGAAATTCCCTTTTGAATGCAAGTGTGTGCATAATGTAAATAGCTTGCCAATATGAATAAATGTGAGTGAAACAATAAAAATTTGTATGATATATATTTCAAATATATGTAGGTAGTTTGTAATAGCAAATGTTTAGGATATAAATTAGGTGTGAATTTTGACGCAATGCCTTGAGCGTAAGAATGTATGTTCTTTTCAAATGCATATATGTGTGTGACAATTAGAATGTGTTGGATGGCCTCTATGTTGATATAAATGGTAGGATATTCCACACGTACGTGTGTGCATAAATAGATTACATGAGTTCGTTCTAAAATCAGAGGGATTAGCATGACATTTTTTGCGTTAAGATAAGCATTATCTTGTAAAACTAACTTCCAAATGTTGGCTTTCGCAGGAAATGGCCCCAAGGAAGTTTGCCTCAAAGAGATCCAGGAAGGATAAAGCGGCTGAAGGAACCAGTTCCGCTCCCGAATATGACAGCCACCATTTTAGGAGCGCTGGGCACCAGCAGCGCTTCGAGGCCATCAAAGGATGGTCATTTCTCCGGGAGCGACGCGTCCAGCTCAGGGACGACGAGTATACTGACTTCCAGGAGGAGATAGTTCGCCGGTGGTGGGCATCACTGGTTACCCCCATGGCCAAGTTCGACCCAGACATAGTCCTCGAATTTTATACCAATGCTTGGCCTACAGAGGAGGGCGTGCGAGATATGCGATCCTGGGTGAGGGGTTAGTGGATCCTGTTCGATGCGGATGCTCTCAGCCAGTTCCTGGGATACCCTTTAGTGCTGGAGGAGGGCCAGGAATGCGAGTATGGCCAGAGGAGGAACCGGTCCGACGGGTTTGATGAGGAGGCCATCGCCCAATTTCTATGTATACCGGGATAGGATTTTGCCCGGACTGCTGCTGGAAGACGGGTGCGGATCATGCGCACCAACATGACCACCCTGACTCAGATCTGGATGACTTTGCTGCTCAGCAACATCCAGCCCAACGATCATAATTCCGACCTCCCCCTGCCGAAGTGTCAGCTGGTGTATGCCATCCTGACACGGATGAGCATTCACGTGGCTCAGTTAATCGCTAATGCCATCTATCTATTTGCAGGTATGGTGCCTACCAGGCACCCTCTGGACCCGGATAAGTCCAACAGGGCCCTGGGATTAACCGCTTTGATCACAGGACTCTGCCAGTCGTTCGGAGTCCCCGTCACACCTAGCAAGGTGATTCAACCGCCCATCACCCGAGCTTTTATTGAGAAGTATTGCACGCAGAGACAGGCCTAGGGGGATGCTCCGCAGGCCGCAGACGCGCCGCCACCTCATCAGGCTGGCCCAGCTGGATCATTTGATACGGAGCAGTATTTGCGGCATTTGGTTCACCAGCAGGCGGCCAACCACCGGGCGCATGTACAGACCCATGATTGTCTTTACCAGTTGAGCCTCAGCCTGCAGAGCCAGGATTTTACTTCTTTTCCGTGCCCTACTCCGGATCAGTTCAGGGCAGAGGTCGCATGGCCCGGAGATTGGCCTGAGGCCCGGGCAGGAGAGGCACCAGTAGAGGCACCAGCAGAGGCTCCCGACGAGGCAGATGAGGCCCGCGAGGACGAGGAGATTATCGATTTACTTGATTTCTTAGGAGGGAGCGGAGCCACATGATTGGGAGATCCCTTGATCCGTATTTCTTTTTTGTTTCCATTTTTTCCTGTTACATATCATCTTATTTTTGTTTGACTAAGGGACTAATGTTTGTTTCGTGTTGATTGACTTTTGTTTTGTACATACATATCGTTTGAGTTGTTACGTCAGTACTTGTTTCGTTGTTGTCAATAGTGTTTGTAGAAATTCCGGAATCGCGTAGAATTTTTTCATTTAGGAACATTGTCCTAAAAATAAAATGAACCAAAATCATGATAAAAAAGGACAAAAGTGTAGTGAATAAAATGTCTGCGTATATAAAGAAAAAGGAAAATGTGCATAGAAGGGTTTTTATAAAAAATACGTGTAGAGGGATTCTTGTGTGTGTGAACGAGTATATATAAAGAAACTTTTGTATGAACCATAAGTGTGCGTTGGAGAAAAACGAAAAAGATCTTTGAATGTAAATAGGGTTTGACCGTGTGACGTGAAGAGAGAGAATTCCAATGCATATACAGAAAGAGTTTGTCATGCATAAGAGTGTAGATATACAAAGAGAATTTCTTCATAGAGGACCATAGGTGTATAATTTTGTGAATATATAAAAATGAAACAAAAAGGAAAAAGAAAGAAAGACCGCGAAGGTCGACATGTTATAGTTAAGAAGTATAAATCATTCGTAAAGAGCAAACGTATCTTCTGGGAACAAGGGACTGACGCTAAGAGTTTAGTTTCTGGAATAACCGAGATAAGAATGGATGAATTCATTGAACTGATGAAAGAACAAAACTTGGAAACGTTGGGTCTGTTTGTGTAAATTCCCAACCGTAGTATCACAATGCCATAAACGGGATGCTTGAGTGTGCACCTGGCTGTAGCCATGACTAATTTTGCACGTTGTTTTCAAATCATCATTGTCACGCGTGCCTTATGGAGTGATATGGGAGTTCGGCCCGAGACCGACACCTTGACACCTAAATTTGTTTTGCCCCAGATATCAAGATTGGGTTCCCACGATAAAAGATCCCATTGAAACACAACCTTAGACTTTTGAACCTTGGCCTATAAAAAAGAATCCTCATTCCTTCCCCGAAGCAAAGGACAGTGGAATCTCCTCAAGGGAGAGCGAATAGAATGCTAAAACCCGATTTCCCAAAGAAAGGGATGGGGAAGGAGAAGTGAAAAGAAAGAAAAGGAAGAAATGGAAACAAAGAAAAAGAAAAAAGATGAAAATAAAGAAAAGAACAAAAGAAAGAAAAGGAAGGATTCCCGATCAAAGATCGAAAGGAAGTAAAAAGGGAAAAGAGGCAATTCTCGATCAATGAAAGAAAGAGAACGGAAGATCTTCAGACCAGATAAATTTTCAGCAAGGTAAGTGACTGCCGGCAAAGGAAAACCCATTTTTGGTGTCTCTTCCCTTCAGATTGCCATTCAAGGTCGTTCTCGACTGGCGATATCCCACCCCACATGAACAAAGAGGAAAAGACCGAAACACCCAGCGTCCTCTCCAAAAACACTACCCTCGAGAAAATCCTATTGATCCGTGATCGTACGTGTGATCTCTGATTCGATAGGAAATCGTGTGCAAAAAAGTCATGGTGCAGTTATGGTTTGGGAATAGGGTGAAACACTTGCCTGTGTGAGTTTTATACACTATGAGTGATTTATTTTCAGCTTAGCCCGATGTTTCCCCTGCATGTTCATTTAAAAGCTAAATGTTGACATCCTGCCCTTCATTCTCGGTTACAAGGAAGATTACCCTTGGCACAAGTATATTGTTTCTCTAAGATATGGTGCTCTCGCGAATGATTTATTTTTCTTTGCAAAAAGCATGTTTGCCTTTTAGGTGGAAAAAACCGGTGGACCGTTTGATCCTGCCAACAAATTTTTTTCGGAGCCCCATGAATTTATTGCTTAGCGCTGTTCATGTGTCCTCCACCTTCGAGTTTGGTGCCCCGCGAAGTTATTGCGTAGCGCTGTTCGCCAATTCTCCATTCTACACTTTTTTCGGAGCCCCATGAATTTATTGCCTAGCGCTGTTCATGCATCCTCCACCAACGAGTCTGGAGTCCCGCGAAGTTATTGCGTAGCGCTGTTCGCCAATTCTCCATTCTCCACTTTATTTGGAGACCCATGAATTTATTGCCTAGCGCTGTTCATGTGTCCTCCACCTTCGAGTCTGGAGCCCCAGGAAGTTATTGCGTAGCGCTGTTCGCCAATTCTCCATTCTCCACTTTTTTCGGAGCCCATGAATTTATTGCCTAGCGCTGTTCATGCATCCTCCACCAACGAGTCTGGAGTCCCGCGAAGTTATTGCGTAGCGCTGTTCGCCAATTCTCCATTCTCCACTTTTTTCGGAGCCCCATGAATTTATTGCCTAGCGCTATTCATGCATCCTCCACCTACGAGTCTGGAGCCCCGCGAAGTTATTGCGTAGCGCTGTTCGCCAATTCTCCATTCTCCACTTTTTTCGGAGCCCCATGAATTTATTGCCTAGCGCTGTTCATGCATCCTCCACCAACGAGTCTGGAGCCCCGCGAAGTTATTGCGTAGCGCTGTTCGCCAATTCTCCATTCTCCACTTTTTTCGGAGCCCCATGAATTTATTGCCTAGCGCTGTTCATGCATCCTCCACCAACGAGTCTGGAGCCCCGCGAAGTTATTGCGTAGCGCTGTTCGCTAATTCTCCATTCTCCAATCTTATTCGGAGACCCATGAATTCATTGCCTAGCGCTGTTCATGTGTCCTCTGTTATCAAGCGCGGAGCCTCTAGTGACTGGGAAATATGTTTTTCTGTTATTTTCCGGATTGGTTTCTTCGCCAAACATGTGTATATATGTATATGTATATTATATTCGTTGTTCTTGTTGTTGTTTGTATTTTGTTTTGTGTTGTGCAGAAAAAAAAAAGAAGGAGTAGAGACGAGAGTCGTCATCACGGAAAGGGCAGGACGGACGAAATCAGTGTCTTATCTTTGCTTTCCTCTTATCTCCGATGAGAGGTAAGTAAAGAGGGGAAACTGTCATATACCCTAATTTCGTCCGGGGATTATTATTTGATGATATACAACCTTTGATTGGCCGCTTCGAGATACTTGGCACCCTTTGTTGC
Source organism: Glycine soja (assembly GCF_004193775.1). Taxonomy (NCBI): domain Eukaryota; kingdom Viridiplantae; phylum Streptophyta; class Magnoliopsida; order Fabales; family Fabaceae; genus Glycine; species Glycine soja. The sequence continues at coordinate 30,079,786 of NC_041008.1, read as the reverse complement.
ACAATATGTGAAGTCCCGAGATGTGCCGAAAATCAAAAGGAAGCAGGCTTACGCGATCCGTGAAAATTCCGTAATGTGACGGAAATTGAAAGCAGGTGTTTTTCGCAATCCGTGAGTTTTCGTAACTTCTTCAAAAGCTAAAAAAGAGTAAATACATAATCCGTAAGGATTCGTAACTTTGCGGAAGGAAAATAAGTATCGTTACGAAATTTGTAAAGTTTCGTAACGTTACGGAAAAAGAATTACCAAAAAAGGTAAAGGGGGGTGCATTTAGTAAAAAGGGGGGTACAAATAGCAATCAGGCCCACTTGGGCCTTCCAGATTCTTCCTCCAGAAGGCATTTGCTTCTGGAGGAAGCAACCTTGCTCGCCTGGGCAAGCTGGGTGGCAAGCTCCTCCCCTATTTTGCTATAAATTGGGGGAGGAATGAAGGGAGAAGGGGTTCAGCCTTCTTGGCACTTCTTATTCTCTCGAAATGGCTGAGGAAAATTGTTTCCGTGAAGAAAATCCATGCCGAGGCGCTTCCGTAACGTTTCCGTGAGTAATTACGCGAAGATTTTCAACCTTTCTTCGACATTCATCGTTCGTTCTTCGTTTTCTTCAGTCTTCAACTGGTAAGTACCCCAAACCGAGCTTTTCAATTCATTCTATGTACCCGTGGTGGTCCACATTTTGTTTCATGTATTTTTATTCTCGTTTTCATTCGCTTTCTATACCCCCTTTTGACGTGCTTCAGTCATTTATTTAAGTCATTTCTCGCCTAATAAAAAAATAAAATAAATTTCCACCGATCATTTGAATTGTATCATCCGTTAATTTCGGTTAAAATGAATTACGACCATTCAGTCGTGCTGTAACCACATTGGAAATCAAAAAAGAGGTAAAAGAATAATATAATAATAAAAAATATCTTTTAGTAAAATGAAGCGAAAAAATCAATCAGACGTTTTCTCTTTAGGATTTCTCATTCTTAATTGGATTGACTAATAACTAAAGTGAAACTAAGGCTAAAATCAACTCGCCTAGTCAAACTCGTCCACAAAAAATAGGGTTTGAAAGTTTATCATTTCAGTTTCTTACCAAGTAAAAAGGATCATTTTTAAGGTCCAACGCCTTAAAAATGATCACAAATTCAAGTAAAAAGAATCGCTTGATTCACTCTGAAGAAAGAACTACGTAGGTCTGATTTCCTCTGCAAAGGAGGGTACGTAGGAGCAAAAGCCCCGCTTTTGTCGACCTCAAAAAATAAAAAGAAATAAAAGTTAAGGCAATACAATTTCCACAATTCTAAAAAATAGGTTGTTGTCTATTGAGACAAACGTGAGAGGTGCTAATACCTTCCTCAAGCGTAAATACAACTCCCGAACTTAGAATTTTCATTTTGACCGGTTTCCTCCGGTTTTTCCGACGTTTTCCACAAATAAACGTTGGTGGCGACTCCGCGCATCTTTCCTCCTTTGGAAAGCGCACCCGTGAGCCATGCCTCGCTCGCCCGCAAAAGGGCACGTTGCGACAAAAAGCAAAGAGGACCATTTAAGGCGTTGGACCTTAAAACGGTTTTTTAGTGATTTTTGCGGACAAAGTTTGATTTGTGAGTTGATTTTAGCCTTAGTTTCACTTTGGTTATTAGTGAATTCATTCAAGGAAACTTCCAAAGAAAAACGTTCGATTGATTTTTTTGATTATTTTATTATTATTTTCCCTTTTTTTTATTTAACCGAGATTACGACGTGAATGATCGGTTGGATTTCATTTTAACAGTGATTAAATGAGATTACAACTCAAATGATCGGTTGAAATTCATTTTATCATTTATTAGGTGAGAAAACGGCTCAAATAAACGGTTAAAGCACGTTAAAAGGGGGTACGGAAAACAAACGAAATGAAAATAAAAGTACGTGAAGCAAGTAGGGACCACTAAGGGTGCATAAAATGAATTGAAAGATTCGATTTCAGGAACTTACCGGTTGAAGACCGAAGAACTATGAAGAACGGTGAAGAATCTCAACGAAATCGCCCATGGAAACGTCTCGGAAGCGCCTCAGCTTGAATTTTCTTCACGAAAACAATTTTTTCACTAATTTCGAGAGAATCCTCAATACCAGAAGGGCTGAACATTTTTGCTATGTCCTCTTTTCCCTATTTATAGGAGAAAAGAGGGAGGTGGTTGCCACCCAGCTCGCTTAGGCGAGCTCAGCTCGCCCAGGCGAGTAGGGTTGCTTCTACCAGAAGGCACCGCCTTTTGTTGGAACCCTCATGAAGGCCCAAGTGGACTTGGTTGCTATTTGCACCCCCTTTTTACTAAATACACCCCCTTGTGTTTTTTTGTGGATTCCTTTCCAAAACGTTACGAAACTTTACGGATTACGTAACGACATCCATTTTCTTTCCAGAATGTTGCGAAACTTTATGGATTACGCAACAATGCTCTTTTTGACTCCCAGAATGTTGCGGAACTTCATGGATTGTGCAATAATGCTTGTTTTTCCTCCCGAAATGTTGTGAAACTTCACGTATTGCGCAACAATGCTTGTTTTTTCCTCCCGAAATGTTGCGAAACTTTACAAATTACATAACGATGGGTGTTAAACATTTTGAGGCAGTCAAGAAAAGGGCGCATGCCAACAAATAATGGTCCCTAGATGAAATTAGGGTATGACAGTTGCCCCTCTTTACTTATCTTTTATTAAAAGGGAAGTAAAGATCAGACACTAATTTCGTTCGAGTGGAGCATCATTCGGCCGATCAATATCCCAACCAGCGGAACCTGTCATTCAGAAAGAAAAGGAAAGGCATCATGAGCGTCAGCAAAACTTCGGTTCCTTGAAAGTGATAAAATGGGATAACCATGACGTTTCCACACGCTATGGCTTGATCGTCCCCACCTAGCAGAGAAGAATCTCGTGTGTCATCGGGCTTGAATGTCTCCGGAAGACGAGAGTAAAAACCTGCAAAATTTTTCAAAATAATCAGAATCGGATGACCAACATCATCCTGATACCGTCGAACTCATTCGCCTTGGTTGACGAAAGGTGCGGATGACCATAAGGTATATCCGCCTGGCACCTGACTCGCCGTCTCTGGATGACAAAAGGTGTAGAAGACGACGTTAGTCACTGCGCGTCAACGGGCTCGTTTGCCCCTGGTTGACGAAAGGTGCGAATAACTATACGGTACCCCCGCCTGCTGCCTGACTTCCCGGGTCAGGGTTAACATAAATCATTTGTACGGATAACTGCTTGGGTATCTCCGCATGTCACCTGACTTCATGGGTCAGGATTAACAAAAGTGCAGAAGACGACGTTAATCTCTGCATGCTATCGGACTCTGAGTCTGACGGATAGTGAAAGAACATTTATATGGATAACCAGTCGGGTATCTCTGCTTGCCACCTAACTTCACGGGTCAGGATTAATAGAAACCATTTGAACGGATAACCACTTGGGTATCTCCGCATGTCACCTGACTTAACGGGTCAGGATTAACAGAAACTGTTTGTACGGATAACCGCTTGGGTATCTCCGCATGTCACCTGACTTCACGGGTCAGGATGACAAAGGTGGAGAAGACGACGTAACTCTCTGCGTTTCAACGAGTTTGCTTGCCCCTGATTGACAAAGGGTGCAGATGATGATGTTAGTCTCTACATGCTACCGGACTCTGAGTCTGACAGATAGCGAAAGAATGTTTATACGAATAACCACTTCGGTATCTCTGCCTAACACCTGACTTCACGGGTAAGGATTAATAGAAATCGTTTGTACGGATAACCACTTGGGTATATTCGCATGTCACCTGACTTCACAGGTCAGGATTAACAGAAATCATTTGTATGGATAACCACTTGGGTATATTTGCATGTCATCGGACTCGCCGTCTTTGGATGACAAAGGTGCAGAAGACAACGCAAGTCTCCGCATGTCAACGGGTTTGCTTGCCCCTGATTGACGAAGGGTGCAGATGACGACGTTAGTCTCTGCATGCTACCGGACTTTGAATCTGACGGATAGCGAAAAAGTGTTTATACAGATAACCACTTGGGTATCGCCGCCTGCCACCTAACTTCACAGGTCAGGATTAATATAAATCATTTTGTACGGATAACCACTTGGGTATCTCCACATGCCACCTGACTTCAGGGGTCAGGATTAACAGAAATCGTTTGCACGGATAACCACTTGGGTATCTCTGCATGCCACCTGACTTCACGGGCCATGATTAACAGAAATCGTTTGTACGGATAACTACTTGGGTATATCCGCATGTCATCAGACTCGCCGTCTTTGGATGACAAAGGTGCAGAAGACGATGTTAGTCTCCGCGTGTCAACGGGTTTGCTTGCCCTGGTTGACAAAGGGTGCAGACGACAACGTTAGTCTCTGCATGCTACCGGACTCTGAGTCTGACGGATAGCGAAAGAGTGTGTGCGGGTTATCGTATAGGGCACCTCCGCGTGCCAACAGACTTATAGGTCACGATAGCGAAAGCGAGGCTTTTGCTCCTACGTATCCTCAATTTGTGATGAGGAACTCAGACCTATATAGTTCTTGCTTTTGTGAGACTAAAATAGTCTCGGTGTTCTTTCACTAAAATGCGAACATGCTTTAGTAAAGAAACAAAACCTCCAACTGATCAGAGCAACATATGATTTTTGATGAAAAATAATGTGTCTATTGGGGAAGGAGAGTATGCTGATGAAATCTTCTCATAACCACAAATGAGATTTCGGATAACAGCGTTTCATTTCTAAACAACCATTTAGAGGAAACACTGGGTCCAACAAAAATAGAAGAAAATCACTCAATGTGTATCAATCTCACACAGGTAAGTGTTTTATCCTAATTCCAAACCTTGGATATGTCATGACTTGATCTTGCAAATCATTTCCTATCAAACCAAAGATTACATGCGTGATCAGGGATCCATAGGACCCCCTTTTTTGGGAATAGTGTTTTTGGTGGGAAATTTGGATTTTGAGTGTTTTGGCCTTTTCCTTTTCTGTTTTTGTTTAGTGCGGGGTGAGAAAGTCGCTAGTGCACATGATTTTGGTTGGCGATTAAAGGGAGAGGACCACTTCAAGTCGTGGTTTCCTTTCTTTTCTTGTTTACTTGTGAAAATTCCGTATTGTTCAGATATTGTCTGGTTCAAAGACCTTTCTGTACATTTATTTTGTTTTCTTCCGATCTTTGATCGGAAACTTTTCTTTCCTTTTTTGCTTTCTTTCAATCTTGATTGGGAATTTTCTCCTTTTGCTTCCTTCCGATCTTTGATCGGGAACTTTCTTTTCTTTGTTTTCTTCCGAGGGCAAGGTTTATGGTGAGTTGGGATTTTGGCTCAAGGCTTGTAGAACGGCTGGACATGATACATGTCAGGGTGTTGGTTTGGCCAGCGGTTCAGGGATAAAGGGGATGTCCCACATTATTTCCACGACACACATGCAACAATGATGATTTGAAAATTTTATGCAAAACTGGTCATGCATGCACCCATGTGGACACTCAAGCATCAAGTTTTTATGGTCATGTGACACTAAGGCTCAAGATTCATTTTTCCTATTTAAGTCAACCCAGTGTTTCCAAAATATGCTCCTTTATCAATTCATGCATTCATCTGAGTCTATTTTGGGCATTCGGGAAAATTTTCACAGCATTCACCCTTCAGGTGTATACACATTTTCAACAAAAATTTCATTTCGATCGGTGAATTTTTTCAAAGAAAAGCTGGAAGTTACTTCTTTTCAAAAGCATGTTGGCTTTTTAATTAACCAAATCATTTTTTATTTATATTATTATTATTATTATTATTATTATTTATATATCTTTTCTTTTCTGAAAAGTCGCGTGAACGAATGTACACACGGCCTACCTATGTCAAATCATCAAGTAAACAGAAACAATGCAATGGTAAGTCGCAATGAAAAAAACAGAGACAAAACAAACTGAGAGCCGTAATGCCAGATCACTGTGGAAACAGAAACAATAACTAAAAGCAGTAACGTTAGATCACCAAAAAAAAACAAATAACTGAAAGTAGTAATGTGAATCATAATGGAATTAAAAGTGCGGCGACCTTGGTCATGTGGCTCCGCTCCCTCCCAAGAAACCGAGCAGGTCAGTCATATCTTCATCCATACGAGATTCCTCCGCCTCACCGGGGGATTCTGTAGGCTCCTCCCCTGTCGGGGCATCAGGCCAGTCTCCAGGCCATGAGACCTCGGCCCCAAACTGCTCCGGGGTAGGGCATACAAAAGGGGCGGAACCCTGCCCCTGCTGGCTGAGGCTAAATCAGTAGAGACACTCATGTATCTGCACCTGTCCACGGTGGTTGGCCACTTGCTGGCGAACCAAATGCTGTAGATACCGCTCCACTCTCAGTGGCCCAGCCAGATCGGCCTATCGAGGTGGTGGCGGTGCGCCCGCGTCCTGATGTACGTCTCCCTGTGCCTGCCTAGGCGTGCAATATTTCTCAATGAAGGCTCGGGTGATCGACAGTCGGATTACCTTGCTAGGGGTGACATGAACTCCGTAGAACTGACAGAGGCCCGTGATCAAAGCCGGAAACCCCAGGGCCCTATTGGACTTCTCTAGGTCCAAAGGGTGCCTAGTAGACGCCATTCCTACAAACAAATAAATGGCATCAACAATCACCTGGGCCACGTGAATGCTCATCCGTGTCAAGATGACATACACCAATTGGCACTTAGGCAGAGGGAGGTCGGAGTTGTGGTCGTTAGACAAGACATTCCTGAGCAGCAGTGTCATCCATATCTGGGTCAGGGTAGTCATGCTGGTGCGCATGATCCGCACCCGTCTCCCCACAGCGGTCCGGGCAAAATCCTGCCCCAGTATGCACAGCAGTTGGGCGATGGCTTCCTCATCGAAACCGTCTGCCTGGCTCCTCCTTTGGCTGAATTCACACTGGTGGTCCATGGACTGAGCGAAAAGGCTTGGGTCATTAAAGACTACACATCTTTGTCATAAAGCGAGGATCAGAACAACGAGACCCCAACCCCACGTTCTTTAAAAGATTTCGACGAGAAAAATATAGAGGACAGGAATGTCTGGGGAAAAATCACAGAAAACAAAAACATGCAGCGACTTTTTTAATTGCCCTAAGTCATAAGCGTAGTATCACTTAACAACGTCGGAGTTCACGGGTGAAGGTAGTTCCTCGTCATCCATGTTGGTGAGCACAAGGACCCCTCTGGAGAAAGCCTTTTTTACGACGAAAGGCCCTTCGTAGGTCAGGGCCCACTTTCCCCTATTGTCTTTCAGGGCTTGGGAGACTTTCTTCAGTACCAGGTCCCCTTCACTGAACCTGCACGAGCGTAGCTTCTTGTCAAAAGCGTTCTTCACCCGTTTCTGGTACAAACGTCCGTGGCTCATAACGGCTAGATGCTTGCCTTCTATGAGATTGAGCTGATCGAAACGTGCTTGGGCTCACTCCGACTCCTTTAATCCAGACTTCGCCAGGATTCTTAATGATGGGACTTCCATCTCAAACGGTAGCACGACCTCCATTCTGTATACCAACGAGAACGACGTTGCCCCAGTTGAAGTGCACACCGAGGTTCGATAACCATGTAGCACGAACGAGAGCATCCTGTGCCAGTCCTTGTATGACACAGTCATCTTCTGGATATTCTTGTTGGCCGCCTCCATCGCTCTGTTCATCTTGGGTCTGTAGGGTGTGGAATTATGGTGTTGGATCTTAAATTCCTTGCACATTTCCCCCATCATTTTGTTATTCAAGTTGGTGTCGTTGTCCATGATAATCTTCCTCGGTAAACCATACCGGCAGATAATCTCTCTCTTAATGAACCTGACCACCACACTCCTCGTGACGCTACCGTACGAGGCAGCTTTGACCCACTTGGTGAAGAAATCGATCGCCACCAAGATGAAACGATGCCCGTTTGTAGCTTTGGGCTCTATGGCCCCGATCACATCTATTCCCCACATGGAAAAGGGCCACGGTGTGGCCAAAACATTCAAAGGCAGGGGCGGAGCGTTGACATTGTCCACAAACGTCTGGAATTTGTGACACATCCTTACATGGAGGCAACAATCACTTTTCATGGGGAGCCAATAGTAGCCTGCCCTTAAGATCTTCCTAGTGCGTGCCCGTTAGCGTACGTACCGAAAGAGCCCTCATGGACCTCCCCCAGCATGGTCCCAACTTCTTTAGCATTCATGCATAGGAGCAAAACCATGTCATGGTTTCTCTTGTATAGTATGCTTCCGCTCAAGAAGAAACCGGCCGCCAATCTCCTTAACGTCCTCTTGTCGTTGTTGGAAGCCTCCGGTGGGTACTCTTTGCTTTCAACGTATCGCTTGATGTCAAAATACCAAGGCTTACCGTCCCGCTCCTCTTCCACCAAACAGCAATGTGCGGGTCTGCCGCGACACCTGAACTCAATGTATGGTAGGTCTCCGTGCGGTGTCAGCTGGAACATGAACGCTAAAGTGGCAAGCGCATCAGCTATTTGATTTTCCTCTTGGGGAACGTGATGGAAGGAGATCTCATCAAAGAACTGAGCCAATTCCTTGATATAGGCCTGGTAGGGTATCAGTTTGTGATCCCTAGTCTCCCATTCTCCTCTCAGCTGGTGAATTACCAGCGCCGAGTCTCCGTACACCTTGAGTAGCTTGATGTTGAAGTCAATTGCTGCTTGGATGCCCAGAGCGCATGCTTCGTATTCAGCCATGTTATTGGTGCAGTTGAACCCCAGCCTGGCCGTGAAAGGTATACATTGATTGTTCGGAGAGACCAATGCTGCCCCAATGCCATGGCCTAAAACGTTTGATGCCCCATCGAACCATACGATCCACTTGTCCCTGTCCTTGTCTAGCTTCTCTTCGAATGAGGCCATGATGTCCTCATCTAGAAACTCGGGATGCATGGGTTGATAATCATTGAGAGGCTGCTGAGCCAAATAGTCCGCCAAGGCGCTCCCCTTTATTGCCTTTTGGGTGACATAGACTATGTTGAACTCGGATAGCAAAACCTGCCACCGAGCGATCTGCCCCGTGAAAGCGGACTTCTCAAAGATGTACTTGACCAGGTCCATCTTGGATATCAGCCAAGTGGTATGGCTCAGCATGTACTGTCTTAAACGGTGGGATGCCTAGACCAAAGCACAACATGTCCTTTCCAGCAGGGAGTAGTTCATCTCACAGGCCGTGAACTTCTTACTTAAGTAGTAGACGACTCGCTCTTTTTTTTCAGACTCGTCATGCTGCCCCAGCATGCACCCCATTGACTCGTCCAAAATTGTCATGTACAAGATGAGAGGTCTCCCGGGCACCGGCGGCATAAGCATGGGAGGGTTCATGAGGCACTGTTTGATTTTTCCAAACGTCTCTTGACAGTCCTTGTTCCAGTGGATGGACTGGTTCTTGCGTAAGAGCTTGAACAACGGCTCACAGATTGCTATGAGCTGTAATATGAATCTGGCAATGTAGTTCAAACGCCTCAGGAAACCTTAGACCTGTTTCTCATTATGCGGTTCTAGTATCTTAAGGATGACTTTTACCTTTTCGGGGTCCACCTCTATTCCTTTCTGACTTACGATGAAACCCAGTAATTTTCCTGACTTGACCCTGAAGGTGCACTTAGCGGGGTTCAACCTCAATTGATACTTCCTAAGCCTTTCGAACAACTTCCGCAAGTTGACAAGGTGTTCCTCCTCGGTTTTAGACTTGGCGATCATGTCGTCTACATAGACTTCGATTTTTAGGTGCATCATGTCGTGGAACAAAGCCACCATAGCCCGCTGATAGGTTGCCCCGACGTTCTTGAGCCCAAAGGACATCACCTTATAGCATAAAGTTCCCCACAGGGTGACGAAGGTGGTCTTTTCCATATCCTCTAGCGCCATCTTTATCTGATTGTAGTCGGAGAAACCGTCCATGAAGGAAAACAAAGCGAAATTGGTCGTATTATCTACGAGGACATCGATGTGTGGCAGAGGGAAATTGTCTTTGGGACTGGCTCGATTTAGGTCCCGATAATCCACACACATTCATACCTTCCCATCCTTCTTAGGGACTGGCACAATGTTGGCAACCCATTCCGGGTACTGAGCAACAGCCAAGAAGCCAACGTCAAATTGTTTCTTTACTTCTTCTTTTATTTTCAGGGACGTCTTGGGCTTCATCCTCCTTAATTTTTGCTTTACCGGGGAACACTCAGGATTTAGAGGTAATTTGTGTTGTACGATGTCAGAACTCAAACCGTGCATATCTTGGTACGACCAGACAAAGACGTCTTGGTAGTCTTTCAGCAGGGTCATTAATTATTTACGGATGGGTGCGGTCATACCCGTGCCTACTTTTACTTCCTTCTTCCTACGTCTGGGGGAAGCCCTACATCCTCGTCCTCTTCATCCTCCGTCCGACTTGCTTCTTGCTCGAAATTGACGGCCAGGTCCCCGGTATTAGTACCTTTGCGAGACTCGTCGTCGGATCTGTATCGTATAAGCGTAACAAGGAAATAAACATGAAAATGAATGAGAATGGGTAGAGGTGCAGGAACAAATGAGAAAAGATCTTTATATTAACTTTAAGAACAAAAGACATAATGCCTTAACAAAAGGAAACCCTAAAGTCTAGGCCCGACCGTAGAGTTTTAAAGCTAAAAAAGGTTTACATTATGCTTGTTGTGTAAAGCCCCAGGCGTTCCTCCACCCGCCAATTTCCTAGTTGGAAACCGGGAGGGCATGGCTGTACCAAATTCGATCTCCTCAGGGAGTCCTCATCGCATATCGCGGCGACTTGTCCCTCGCATCTTAAACCCGCACTTACGAAGCTCCTACTGATGTGGCATGGCGGAGCCTCTTTGGCTTGTTGTCCCGATCGTGGACCTTGGCCTTTGTTCTTCCTTTCCGAGATGTTTTTCCATATGTCAGCTTGCGTAGGTTTATAGCCTAACCCAAACTTCCCGCGGTTTCCTCTGGTGCTTACCAGGCCGGTCCTGCTGTTGTTGTTCTTGCCCAAACCCATTCTGGGCTCGTAGCTGTGCCCCAACATCATCCGGGCCACCATTATTGCCGCATCGGATAGGCGGGGCTGCCTAGGGAGGGAATCTACGGAGGCGATACTTACTACCTCAAAAGAAAAGATTGGAAAGCCGTTTCCAATGACTCTTCCGCAGCTTCCACATATGGCATAGAGGAAGGACAACTTACCAGGACATCTTCCTCACCTGATATTATGACCAAATGTCCTTCCACTACGAACTTCAGCTTTTGGTGGAGTGTGGAGGGGACGACTCCCACTGAGTGGCATGCCTTGCGGACCCTGTGAATCACCCCCGCGTTGGTGCTATTGAAACCTCGTGCAATAAAAGGTGTGAGGCCTTCCTCTGATGGTGCCCCTCTCATAGGATAACCAAGTTGTTTTATGGCGAGGACGGGATTGTAATTGATGCAACCCCTCGTCCCCATCAAGGGAACATTTGGAATTTCCCCACACGAAATAAGAATCCCGGCTCTTCCTTCCTTCCATCGGGGGAACCAATTGACAGACGCTCCTTCTTTGCTTGCTAAGAGTCGGTCCCAATTTGCCTTTTTTTTTCTCGGTGCATGAGCGGTGGCCTTCTAGCGGGAAAACGTATCTCATCTCTTGGCGAAAGAAGTGTGAAACCAACCATACGTAGAGAGTCGGTGTACAACAAACGATCCTTGCATTGTTCTTCTCACATCTTCGGTCGAATGTGCCATATAGATCGGCTAAGATAGCGACAACCGGGCTTTTCCTGCGGTCATAAAAGGCGAGAAAAGCATTAATCGCTGTCCGGTCCACCAACCCATCCACATTTGGAAAGAGGACCAACCCGAAGATCAAGAGTGCCAGGATGTCCATGAACGGGGCCCATTCGTCTTGACTTGCCAAGACTCTCGCCTTTGCTTCCAAACATTTCCTTGGTACTCCAACCACCCCATTTTCGACTTGCTTTCCCCGGTCCAATTCCTGTATCGAGATTTTGATTATTTTGGAAATTCTAGCCAAGGAAGGATAGAAGCCTAAGAAAAGATACGGTTTCCTTCCTCCCAGTGGGCATCCCAGGATCTCATAATATTGAGCGAGGGATGCAATGGCCTCCGTGGAAACCTCCGCCATGGTTAGGTCCCAGATCTTACCATAGGTTTTGCGGAAGGCTTGTCGTTGGAGTTGACCCATCAACTGTCCTAACTCTTTCAGACTAGAGATTCCTAGGCTCTTGATCTTGACCTGATAGAACCTTTTTTTAAGCCAAGGTATTTGACTCGATCCCATTTTTACTAAAAAGTGAAAAACCTGTGCGAATCAAGGCTCCGACATCTATCACGGGTAAAAATGGAGGAATGCATGAAGAAATGCTTATGGCAGAGATGTATTTTACGGATACGAGAGCCCGAGAGATCATCTCTTTCTTAAATATAGCATTCGGGCAGCACAGTGCCCGATGCATGCATTTAAGAAGGTGACACGGACCTTCCGACTTCTTGTGACAAAATGAGGGGGTCAAGATGCAACCCGTGCATGATGACATGATGCAGATGCGAATGAAAGGGGGTAACAAGGAGATGTACACAGCATGGCAATATCCACAAATTATCATACAGCAGAAGCGTACATGACATTTAGGTTATATGCATGGCAGTGTTTAAAAGGCATGCAGCGTGTTCACTTCGTGCCCCTATTTTAGGGACCTAAAAGGGAGGAACTAAAAGGCTTTTAGTGATAGTTCCCAAGGTGGTCATATCTCTCTTGATGGTTTCTAGAGGTATCATCCCCTTTGAAAAAAACATACTACGACAGTAGGGACTACCAGCAACAATATGTTATCAAAGAGAAAAACTCTAGATGAGGGTTCACTGTTATCAGGCAAGTCGGAGACCCAGCATGACCACAGATTCACCTCCACTCCTTATGTTCCCACAAACCCGGGTATAGGGCCCCTTTTCAACTCATCGTGTGTGCAAAAAGGTGTTGGTGTTGTGTGCATCAAATGAATAAATATCTATCTCATGCATACATTTCAAAAACACACTAAAAGCATCAAAGAGTTATATACAAGAACGTAAGGGAAATAAAAGGAAACCGACAAAAGGGGAAGTCATGATATTGCACAAGATTATAAGGCCTAACTCTCTAAAAACAGTCCCCAGTGGAGTTGCCAACTGTCGCAACCTACCCTTTGGTGGGAGGGCGATGCGAGACTCACAGGTGCGTCTTCCAAGAAAGGAAAATGCGCAGAGTCGCCACCAATGTTTATTCGAGAAAAACGTCATAAAAAACCAGAAAGGTGTGGTCTATGAACTTTAAGTTTGAAAGGTTCGGGAGTTGTTTTTACGCACGGGGAAGGTATTAGCACCCCACGCGTCCGTCACAAGGGATGACAGCCTTCAATCAAGTTTGCAAATATGACTTCAAAATTATGTATTTTCTCCTTTTTTATGTTTTTATGTCTTTTGATGCCTTTTGTATTTTTTTATCTTTTTGTGGTCGACAAGGGTGTTTCCCTCACTCCTATGTATTCCTCTATTGCGATGAGGAAATCAGACCTATGTAATTCTTTTAGAACTGAACGTTGGTTAAGTTGTTTTCATCTTTTTTTGCAAGATATATTTTGACCGAATAAAAGTCGTTTGAGGCATTGGACCATTTAAACAATCTTTTGATTCTTTTAAAAGGAGAGAAACGTTAAGGTGTTGGACCATTAACAATCTCTTTGTTTTTGAAAGGAGAGAAACGTTAAGGTGTTGGACCATTAACGATCTCTTGGGGTGATAGACAAAAGCGGTAAAATTACATACTGATTTTTATGCTTTTGAACGGTTCACGTCAACCAATAAAAGCAAAGAGGACCATTTAAGACGTTGGACCTTAAAACGGTTTTTTAGTTATTTTTGCAGACAAAGCTTGATTTGTAAGTTGATTTTAGCTTTATTTTCACTTTGGTTATTAGTCAATTCATTCAAGGAAAATTCTAAAGAAAAATGTCCGATTGATTTTTTTGATTATTTTATTCAAAGATATTTTGATTATTTTCTTATTATTTTCCCTTTTTTATTTAACCGAGATTACGACGTTAACGATCGGTTGGATTTTATTTTAACAGTGGTTAAATGAGATTACAACTCAAATGATCGGTTGAAATTCATTTTATCATTTATTAGGTGAGAAACGACTCAAATAAACAGTTAAAGCACGTTAAAAGGGGGTACGGAAAACAAACAAAATGAAAATAAAAGTACGCGAAACAAGTATGGACCACTAAGGGTGCATAGAATGAATTGAAAGATTCGATTTCAGGAACTTACCGGTTGAGGACCGAAGAACGATGAAGAACGGTGAAGAATCTCCACGAAATCGCCCACGAAAACGTCTTGAAAGCGTTACGGAAGCGCCTCGGCTTGGATTTTCTTCATGGAAACAATTTTTTTCACTAATTTCGAGAGAATCCTCAATACCAGAAGGGCTGAACATTTTTGTTCTATCCTCTTTCCCCTATTTATAGGAGAAAAGAGGGAGGTGGTTGCCGCCCAGCTCGCCCAGGCGAGCAGGGTTGCTTCCACCAGAAGGCACTGCCTTTTGTTGGAACCCTCAGGAAGGCCCAAGTGGGCCTGGTTGCTATCTGCACCCTTTTTTTTACTAAATACACCCCCTTTGTGTTTTCTTGTTGATTCCTTTCCGAAACGTTACGGAACTTTACAGATTACGTAACTGTCGCAACCTACCCTTCGGCGGGAGGGCGACGCGTGACTCGCGGGTGCGTCTTCCAAGAAAGGAATACGCGCGGAGTCGCCACCAATGTTTATTTGAGGAAAACGTCGGAAAAACCAGAAAAGACGTGATCTACGAACTTTAAGTGAAAGGTTCGGGAGTTGTATTTACGCACGGGGAAGGTATTAGCACCCCACGCGTCCGTCACAGGAGATGGAAGCCTTTAATCAAATGTGCAAACATGACTTCAATTTTATGTTCCCTTTTACGTTTTTATTCCTTTTTATATTTTTTATCTTTTTGCGGTCGACGAGGGTGTTTCCCTTGCTCCTACGTATTCCTTATATGCGATAAGGAAATCAGACCTACGTAGTTCTTTGTGAACAAAGTGTTTGTTTAAGTTGTTTTTATCTTTTTTGCAAGATATGTTTTTATTGAATGAAAGGTCATTTAAGGCGTTGGACCATTAAACAATCTTTCGATTCCTTTGAAAAAAAGAGAAGACATTAAGGCATTGGACCATTAATGATCTCTTTATTTTTGAAAGAGGTGATAAAGTTACATATTGATTTTAGGCCTTTAGAAAATCTACACTTAACCAATAAAAGCGGAAAAGACCATTTAAAGGCGTTGGACCTTTGAAAATGGCTTTTTTAGGCGATGACAAAAAGTTTGGTTTATGAATTGATTTTAGCCTTAGTTTCACTTTGGTTATTAGTCGATTCGATTAAGAAAGAGAAATCCCAAAGAAAAACGTCCGATTGATTTTTTTTTGATTTATTTTACCAAAAGATATTTTTTATTATTATATTATTATTTTACCTCTTTTTGGTTTCCAACGTAGTTACGACACGACCGAATGATCGGATTTCATTTTAACAGAAACTAACGGATATTACAATTCAAATGATTGGTGGAAATTTATTTTATTTTTTTGATTAGGCAAGAGAATGACTTAAGAAAATGACTAAAGCACGTCAAAAGGGGGTACGGAAAGTAAATGAAATGAAGATAAAAGCACGTGAAAACAAATGAGGACCACTAAGGGTACATAGAATGAATTGAAAAGTTCGATTTTGGGTACTTACCGATTGAAGACCGAAGAACGATGAAGAACGAACAAAGAACGTGGAGGAACGGTTGAAAATCTTCGCGACATCACCCACGGAAACGTTACGAAAACGTTACGGAAGCGCCTCGGCTTGGATTTTCTTCACGGAAACAATTTTTTTCACTAATTTCAAGTGATTCTCGAATTACCAGGAGGGCTGAACATTTTTTCCCTTCACCTCTCCCTCTATTTATAGGAAAATGGGGGAGAAGCTTGCCACCCAGCTCGCCCGGTGGCTTCCTCCAGAAGCAACCGCTTTCTGGAGGAATTTTCTGGAAGACCCAAGTGGGCCTAGTTGCTATTTGCACCCCCATTTTTACTAAATACACCCCCTTTCACTTTTTTGGTGATTCTTTATTCGTAACGTTATGAAACTTTACGAATTTTGTAACGATGCTTGTTTTCTTTCCGTAATGTTACGAAACCTTACGGATTATGTAATCATCCCCTTTTTGCCTTCCGGAACGTTATGAAACTTCATGGATTGGGCACTAACACTTCCTTTTAATTTCTGGCATGTCACGGAACTTCACGGATTGTGCTACAATGCTTTCCTTTGACTTCCGGCATATCACAGAACTTCACGAATTGCCTAACGATGGGTGCCAAGTACCTCGAAGTGGTTAAATGAGGCTCGCATCCTAACAACGGATGGTCCCTGGACAAAATTAGGGTATGACAGTTGCCCCTCTTTACTTGTCTTTTATTGGAGATAAAAGGGAAGTAAAGATAAGACACTAATTTCGTTCGAGCGAAAGACCATTCAGCCAGTGAACCTCCTTGCTAGCGGAACCTGCAAAAATTTGAAAATGATCAGTACCGACACATCATCCTGATACTGTTGAATTTGTTCCTCTCGGTTGATAAAGACGCAGAATGACCATAATTTGTCTCTGCGTTTCGTTGGAAATGATCAAGCCTGGGTGGTGAGATACAGAATGACCATAATTTGTCTCTGCATGCCACCGGACACCATCGCCCATTTTTTGAATGACAAAGGTCGCAAAATCTGTCTTTGCGCGTTTACCCACTCAGCTTGTTGTTCCTGAATGATAAAGAGCGCAGAATATGTCTCTGCGCGTTTACCCACTCAGCTTGTCATTCCTGAATGATAAAGGGCGCAGAATCTGTCTCTGGGCATTTATCCACTCAGCTTGTTGTTCCTGAATGATAAAGGGCACAAAATCTGTCTCTACGCGTTTACCCACTCAGCTTGTTGTTCCTGAATGATAAAGGGCGCAGAATCTGTCTCTGCATGTTTACCCACTTAGCTTGTTGTTCCTGAATGATAAAGGGCACAAAATCTGTCTCTGCGTGTTTACCCACTCAGCTTGCTATCATGCTTTGAGTCTTATAGATAGCAAATGAAAGTTTTAAAACGGATAACCACTCGGGTATCTCCGCGTGTCAAGTGACTCCAGTGTCAGTATGACAGAATTTGTCTGCGCGGAAGATGACGTAAATCTCCGCGTGTCAACGGGCTTGTTGGCCGCGATTTGACAAAGGGTGCAGAAGACGACGTTAGTCTCTGCGTGCTATCATGCTTTGAGTCTTAGAGATAGCACAAGAAAGTTTAAACGGATAACCACTCGGGTATCTCTGCATGTCAAGTGAGTCCAGTGTCAGTATGACAGAATTTGTTTGCGCAGAAGATGACGTAAATCTCCGCGTGTCAACAGGCTTGTTGGTCGTGATTGACAAAGGGTGCAGAAGACGACGTTAGTCTCTGCGTGCTATCATTCTTTGAGTCTTAGAGATAGCACAAGAAAGTTTAAACGGATAACCACTCGGGTATCTCTGCATGCCAAGTGACTCCAGTGTCAGTATGACAGAATTTGTCTGCGCGGAAGATGACGTAAATCTCCGCGTGTCAACGGGCTTGTTGGCCGCGATTGACAAAGGGTGCAGATGACGACGTTAGTCTCTGCGTGCTATCATGGTTTGAGTCTTAGAGATAGCAAAAGAAAGTTTAAACAGATAACCACTTGGGTATCTCCACATGTCAAGTGACTCCAGTGTCAGTATGACAGAAATTGTGGGGGCAGCCGACAAAAGCGAGGCTCTTGCTCCTACGTATCCTCAATGAGGAACTCAGACCTACGTAGTTCTGGATAACTTGTGAGACTAAAAATATTCTCGGTGTTTTCTTTACTAAAAATGCGAACATGCTTTAGTAAAGAGAGAAAACTTCCAACTAATCAGAGCAACATATGCTTCTCGGACGAAAAACAATGTGTCTACTGGGGAAGGGGAGTATGCTGATGAAATCTTCTCATAACCACAAATGAGATTTTGGATGTTTAGCATTTCGCTTCTAAATGACCATTTAGAGGAAACACTGGTTTCAACAAAAATAGTAGAAACTCACTCAAAGTGTATCAATCTCACACAGGGAAGTGTTTCATCCTAATTCCGAACCATAGATATGCCACGACTTGATTTTGAAAATCATTTCCTATCAAATCAAAGATTACGTGCGTAATCATGGATAAGTAGGACTTTTCCTTGGGAATGGGGTTTTTCTTGGTGGGAAATTTGGCTTTAAGTGTTTTTGGCCTTTTTCTTTTTTGTTTTTGTTTGGCGCGAGGTGAACAAGCCACTGACGCACAGGTTTTTGGTTGACAATGTTTTCTTGGTGACAATTCTATATTGTTCAGATATTGTCTGGTCCAAAGACCTTTCTGTATATTTCTTCTTGTCGCAACGTGCCCTTCATGGGCGAGCGAGGGCGAGGCTCTCGGGTGCGCTTTCCAAAGGAGGAAAGATGCGCGGAGTCGCCACCAACGTTTATTTGGGAAAACGTCGGGAAAACCGAAGGAAACTGGTCAAAAGGAAAATTCTAAGTTCGAGAGTTGTATTTACGCTTGAGGAAGGTATTAGCACCTCTCACGTTTGTCTCCAAGGACAACAGCCTATTTTTTAGAATTGTGGAAATTGTGTTACCTTAACTTTATTTCTTTTTATTTTTTGAGGTCGACAAAAGCGGGGCTTTTGCTCCTACGTACCCTCCTTTGGAGAGGAAATCAGACCTACGTAGTTCTTTTTTATGCGTGAATCAAGTGTTCTTTTTTACTTGAAAGGTGATCATTTTAAGGCGTTAGACCTTAAAAATGATCCATTTTACTTGGTAAGAAACAGAAATGATAAACTTTCAAAATCCTATTTTTTGTGGACGAGCTTGACTAGGTGAGTTGATTTTAGCCTTAGTTTCACTTTAGTTATTAGTCAATTCAATTAAGAATGAGAAATCCCAAAGAGAAAACGTCTGATTGATCTTTCGCTTTTATTTTACTAAAAGGTATTTTTTGATTATTATATTATTATTTTACCTCTTTTTTGATTTCCAACGTGGTTACGGCACGACCGAACGGTCGGAATTCATTTTAACCAAAATTAACGGATGATACAATTCAAACAATCGGTGGAAATTTATTTTATTTTTAGATTAAGCGAGAAATGACTTAAATAAATGGCTTAAGCACGTCAAAAGGGGGTATAAAAAGCAAATGAAAACGAGAATAAAAATACATGAAACAAAATGTGGACCACCACAGGTACATAGAATGAATTGAAAAGCTTGGTTTGAGGTACTTACCCGTTGAAGACTGAAGAAAACGAAGAACAAACGATGAATCTTGAAGAACGGTCGAGAATCTTCGCGTAATTACTCACGGAAATGTTACGGAAGCGCCTCGGCTTGGATTTTCTTCACGGAACTAATTTTCCTCAGCAATTTCGAGAGAGAGAGAAGTGCCTAAGGGGCTGAACCCTTTTCTTCTTCACTTCTCCCCCTATTTATAGCAAAATAGGGGAGAAGCTTGCCGCCCAGCTCGCCCAGGCGAGCTCAGCTCGCCCAGGCGAGCAAGGTTGCTTCCTCTAGAAGCAACAACCTTCTGGAGGAATCTTCTGGAGGGCCTAAGTGGGCCTGGTTGCTATTTACACCCCCATTTTTACTAAATGCACCCCCCTTCTATTTTTTTGGTAACTCTTTTTCCGTAACGTTACGAAACTTCACGACTTTTGTAACGATACTTATTTTCCTTCCGCAAGGTTACGAATCCTTACGGATTATGTATTTACTCTGTTTTAGCTTTCGAAGAAGTTACGGAAACTCACGGATTGCGCAAAAACACCTCTTTTCGACTTCCGCCACATTACGGAATTCCACGGATCGCGCAAGCCTGCTTCCTTTTGATTTCTGAGACGTCTCGATACTTCATTTATTGTGCAACAAAGGACGCCAAGTATCTCAAAGCGGCTAACCAAAGGTTGCATGTCATCAAGTAATAATCCCCGGACGAAATTAGGGTATGACAGTTGCCCCTCTTTACTTACCTCTCACTGGAGATAAGAGGAAAGCAAAGATAGGACACTAATTTCGTCCGTCCTGCCCTTTTCGTGATGACGATTCTCGTCTCTACTCCTTCTTTTTTCTTCTGCACAAAACAAAATACAAACAACAACAAGAACAACGAACATAATATACATATATACATATACACATAATTGGCGAAGGAACCGATCCGGAAAACAACAGAATAACGTGTTTCCCAGTCACCAGAGACTTCGCGCTTGATAATGGAGGACACATGAACAGCGCTTGGCAATAACATTCATGGGGCTCCGCAAAAGGAGAGAATGAAGGATTGCCTTGAGGGTCCGCACTTAGGCAATCATGAAACACAGCTCCGAACTCGAAAGTGGAGGACACACGAATAGCGCTAGGCAATAACATTCATGGGGCTCCAAAAAAGGGCGAGAATGGAGGATTGCCTTGAGGGTCCTCACTTAGGCAATCATGAAACTCAGCTCCAAACTCGAAAATGGAGGACACATGAACAACCCTAAGCAACAACATTCATGTGGCTCCGAAAAAGGGTGAGGATGGAGGATTGCCTTGAGGGTCCGCACTTAGGCAATCATGAAACTCAACTCCAAACTCGAAAATGGAGGACACATGAACAGCCCTAAGCAATAACATTCATGTGGCTCCGAAAAAGGGTGAGGATGGAGGATTGCCTTGAGGGTCCTCACTTAGGCAATCATGAAACTCAGCTCCAAACTCGAAAATGGAGGACACATGAACAACCCTAAGCAATAACATTCTTGTGGCTCCGAAAAAGGGTGAGGATGGAGGATTGCCTTGAGGGTCCTCACTTAGGCAATCATGAAACTCAGCTCCAAACTCGAAAGTGGAGGACACATGAACAGCCCTAAGCAATAACATTCATGTGGCTCCGAAAAAGGGTGAGGATGGAGGATTGCCTTGAGGGTCCTCACTTAGGCAATTGTGAAACTCAGCTCCAAACTCGAAAGTGGAGGACACATGAACAGCCCTAAGCAATAACATTCATGTGGCTTCGAAAAAGGGTGAGGATGGAGGATTGCCTTGAGGGTCCTCACTTAGGCAATCGTGAAACTCAGCTTCAAACTCGAAAGTGGAGGACACATGAACAGCCCTAAGCAATAACATTCATGTGGCTCCGAAAAAGGGTGAGGATGGAGGATTGCCTTGAGGGTCCTCACTTAGGCAATCGTGAAACTCAGCTCCAAACTCGAATGTGGAGGACACATGAACAGCCCTAAGCAATAACATTCATGTGGCTCCGAAAAAGGGTGTTGGCGGGACCGAACGGTCCACCGGGTTTTTCCACCTAAAAGAATAACACGCTTTTTGCAAAGAAAAATAAATCATTCGCGAGAGCACCACATCTTAGAGAAACAATATTCTTGTGCCAAGGGTAATCTTCCATGTAACCGAGAATGAAGGGTAGGATGTCAACTTCTAGCTTTCAAATGAACACGCAGGGGAAACATCGGGCTGAGCTGAAAATAAATCACTCATAGTGTATGAAACTCACACAGGTAAGTGTTTTATCCTATTCCCAAACCATAACTGCACCATGACTTCATTTAGCATACGACTTCCTATCGAATCAAAGATCAAACGTACGATCACGGACCAATAGGATTTTCTCGAGGATAGTGTTTTTTGGAGAGGAAGCCGGGTGTTTCGGTCTTTTCCTTTTTGTTCATGTGGGGTGGGATATTGCCAGTCAAGAATGATTCTGAGCGGCAATCTGGCTTTGAAGAATTTCTGTCCTCTTTCTTTCATTAATCGAGAATTGCTTTTTTTCCCTTTTCACTTCCCTTCGACCTTTGACCGGGAATCTTCCTTCTTCTTTTTTGTTCTTTTCTTTATTTTCATTTTTTTTTCTTTCTTTCCATTTCTTCCTTCTCTTTCTTTTCACTTTTCCTTCCCCATCCCTTTCTTTGGGAAATCGGGTTTAGCATTCTATTCGCTCTCCCTCGAGGAGATTCCGCTGTCCTTTGCTTCGGGGGAAGGAATGAGGATTCTTTTTTATAGGCCAAGGTTCAAAAAGTCTAAGGTTGTGTTTCAATGGGGTCTTTTATCGTGGGAACCCCAATGTTGATATCTAGGGCGAGGCAAATTTGGGTGTCAAGGTGTCGATTTCGGGCCGAACTTCCATGTTGTTCCATAAGGCATGCGTGACAATGATGATTTGAAAACAACGTGCAAAATTAGTCATGGCTACAGCCAGGTGGGCACTCAAGCATCCTGTTTATGGCATTGTGATACTACGGTTGGGAATTTACACAGACAGACCCAACGTTTCCAAGTTATGTTCTTTCATCAGTTCAATGAATTCATCCATCCTTATCTTGATTCATTCCGGAAAATAAACTCTTGGCATCAGTCCCTTGTTTCCAGAAGATGCGTTTTCTCTTTACGAATGATTTGTACTTCTTAACTATAACATGTTGACCTTCGCGGTCTTTCTTTCTCTTTACTTTTTGTTTTATTTTTATATATGTTCACTAAAACTATACACTGTGGTCCTTTATGAGGAAAATCTTTCTTTGTACATCTATATTTTTATACACGACAAACTTTTTCTGTACACGCATTAGAACTCTTCTTTTTATGTCACACGGTCTATATACAAACCCTATTTACATTCAAAGATTTTTTTATTTTTCCCAACACACACTTATGGTTCACATAAAATTTTCTTCATATACACTCGTTGCTCACACACACAAGAATTCCTTTCCATGCATCATTTACACACAAAAATCCTTTTTTACACACTTTCCTTTTACATACATGTATAGATAAAAACCTTTTTCTTTTCTTTATGAACATGACTTTTATTCACAACGCTTCTTTCTTTTTATTAGGATTTTGGTTCATTTTATTTTTTAGAACGACGTTCCTAAATGAAAAAACTCTACACGGTTCCGAAATTTCAACAAACACTATTGACAACAACGAAACAAGTACCGACGTAACAACTCAAATGATATGTATGTACAAAACAAAAGTCAAAACATGAAACAAACGTTAGTCCCTTAGTCAAACAAAAATAAGATGATATGTAACAGAAAAAAAACTAATGGAAACAAAAAGAAATATGGATCGAGAGATCTCCCAATCATGTGGCCCCGCTTCCTCCTAAGAAATCAAGTAAATCGGTCATCTCCTCGTCCTCACAGGCCTCATCTGCCTCATCGGGAGCCTCTGCTGGTGCCTCTCCTGCCTGGGCCTCAGGCCAATCTCCAGGCCATGCGACCTTTGCCCTGAACTGGTCCGGAGTAGGGCACGGAAAAGAAGCAAAGCCCTGGCTCTAAAGGCTGAGACTCATCTGATAAAGACAATCATGAGTCTGTACATGTGCCCGGTGGTTGGCCGCCTGCTGGCGAACCAAATGCCGCAAATACTGCTCCGTATCAAACGATCCAGCTGGACCAGCTTGATGAGGTGGCAGCACGTCCGTGGCCTGTGGTGCATCACCCTGGACCTGTCTCTGCGTGCAGTACTTCTCAATAAAAGCTCGGGTGATGGGCGGCCGAATCACCTTGCTAGGTGCGACGGGGACGCCGAATGACTGGCAGAGTCCTGTGATCAAGGCGGGAAATCCCAGGGCCCTGTTGGACTTATCCGGGTCCAGAAGGTGCCTGGTAGGCGCCATACCTGCAAATATGTAGATGGCATCAGCGATTAACTGAGCCACATGAATGCTCATCCGTGTCAGGATGGCGTACACCAGCTGATACTTCGGCAGGGGGAGGTCGGAATTATGATCACTGGGCTGGATGCTACTGAGCAGCAAAGTCATCCAGATCTGAGTCAGGGTGGTCATGTTGGTGCACATGATCCGCACCCGTCTCCCGGCAGCAGTCCGGGCAAAATCTTGCCCCGGTATACATAGCAACTGGGCGATGGCCTCCTCATCGAACCCATCGGACCGGTTCCTCCTCTGGCCATACTCGCACTCCTGGCCCTCCTCCAGCACTAAAGGATATCCTAGGAGCTGACCAATAGCATCTGCATCAAACGGGATCCACTGACCCTTTACCCAGGACCTCATATCACGCACGCCCTCCTCTGTTGGCCAAGCATTGGCATAAAATTCGAGGACTATGTATGGATCGAACTTGGCCATGGGGGTGACCAGCGATGCCCACCGCCGGCGAACTATCTCCTCCTGGAAATCGGTGTACTCGTCGTCCCTGAGTTGGACGCGTCGCTCCTGAAGAAATGACCATCCCTTGATGGCCTCGAAGCGCTGCTGGTGTTCAGCGCTCCTAAAGCGGTGACTATCATACTCGGGAGCGGAACTAGTTCCTTCGGCCGTTTTATCCTTCCTGGATCTCTTTGAGGCAAGTTTCCTCGGGGCCATTTCCTGCGAGAACAAACATTCAGAAGTTAGCTTTACTAGATAACGCTTGTCTTAACGCAAAAAATTTCATGCTAACCCTTCCGGTTTAGAACAAAATCATGCGCACGCTTAAAGTAACACATTTATGCACATGCGTATGTGTAGAATACCCTACTATTGATATCAACATAGAGGCCATCCAACACATTCCAATTGTCATACATATATATGCATTTTGAAAGGAACACACATTCTCACGCTTAAGGCATTGCGTCAAAATTTACACTTAACTATATCCTAAACATTTGCTATCACAAACTAACTACACACACTCAAGATATATATACCATACAAACTTTCATTGTTTCACTCACACTTATGCCTATTGGCAAGATATTTAACATTATGCACATACTTGCATTCAAAAGGGAATCCCATGCTATCATACATTCATTTAGGAAGTGACCTCAATATTCCTTCATCCTTTGCAAAGAATTTCATGCCCTTCATATTTACACATATATCTACACAGCATTGAAAATCATTTCCCATGTTATTTAGGTGCAAAGTACCAATCATGGGGCAGCCCAAATTCTTACAAACAAGTCCCTATTTTCATTCTTTTCTAATTCTAAAACCAAATTTTTGGATTCCTAGCCATAAGCACGTTTCCTTGCATTGAAGCTACAAGTTTGGGTTCCTAAGCTTGGAATTGCATTTGGGCACCTATTTTGAATCTCCTATGTTGTGCCTACATACATAAAACAGCCCCACCATCACAATTTTACAAAATCATATTCATACACCATTGGGGCATTTCACCGAGCACTTGGTGAACGCACGTTTGGACACAAATTGCAAGAGAATGGGGACAATGTGGCATGCCCCATTGCTTCAGAATACAACCTAGGCTTAAGGCCTTTTCATTCAAATCCTCAATTCAAGAAAAAAAGCACCAAAGCAAACCAAAACTGCCTCACAAATATAAGCATGTTCTCACAATTTAAGGCACCAAAAGACGAAGAAAACACATCAATGGGAAGCAAAAACATCAAGGATGGAATACTTACTTGTTGGAGTGAATAAAAACACCAAAAATGAAAGCAAAAGGCAACCAAAAGTGGCTTGAGGGAGCAAGAACCGCAAACCTTCGTGTTCTTTCTCTTTTGAATGAAGGGGGGGAAGTTTTTGGATGCAAAAACGTTCCCCTCCCTCGTTTTTATATTTTGGGTGCAGGGGTTGCTCGCCCAGGCGAGCTAACCTGCCACTCTTTTTTTTTTTTTGAGGGGAACATTAACCATGTCCCCTCCTCCCTTACGGGCTAGCATTTGCCTACTTGAACTTACTTAAACTAGAATTAGGTGTCGATTACTTATTTAAAACAAACAATAGTAAAAGAAACTGCGAATGCAAAGGATACTGGGTTGCCTTGCAGCAACGTTCTCTGCTTGTTCAGCGCCGGGAAGGGGCAACGATCGGTCGGTCGTGACCCTATCCCCACTTGCATCCGTCCCTATGTACCTGCAAGTAGGAAACAAAATCCGTGGCCACTCGTGTCCGGTCACCGTCTTACCTGGGTTGATTTCCGCAGCCAACTTGTCTTGACTTCTAACCGTGACCTAAGAAGGCCCTGCCCCTGTTACCACAAAATATGCATGTGTATGTGCATGTATGAATGTTCCTAATGCGATGACTTTCTTTTAGTGAGGGCTGGTTAGATTCAATTTTAAATAAGCGTTTGGGGCACCCCATACACCGAGCGAAGAGGGCTCAAGTTATAACAAATCTAAAACACAAGGTTTGAAAACAAAGGGAGGACTGAAACCTCACCCATCTTTAAAGAAACGAGACAAATACAGTGAACGGGAATCCCAAGAGGGAACCAAAAAGAACGAGAACAACTCAAACATAAAAACATGCAACGGTCCTCTCGATTGCCCCAGATTTCAAGCGTAATATCGTTTAACTACATCGGAGTTCACGGGCAAAGGCAATTCCTCGCCATCCATGTGGGTGAGTATCAGAGCACCCCCAGAAAAAGCTCTTTTCACCACAAAAGGCCCTTCATAATTCGGGGCCCACTTGCCTCGATTATCTTTAACAGCGTGGGACATCTTCTTCAGCACGAGGTCCCCCTCGTTGAACTTGCGCGGGCGTACCTTCTTGTCGAATGCGTTCTTTATCTTTCGTTGATACAAACGCCCATGGCTCATGGCAGCCAAACGCTTACCTTCAATAAGGTTAAGTTGGTCGTAGCGTGCTTGAGCCCATTCTGACTCTTCTAGGCCTGACTCCGCCACTATCCTCTGAGAAGGAACTTCCACCTCAAATGGGAGTACCGCTTCCATCCCATAAACTAAGGAATATGGCGTTGCCCCAGTAGAAGTGCGCACCGAGGTTCTATATCCATGTAGGGCGAAGGGCAACATCTCATGCCAATCTTTGTATGACACTGTCATCTTTTGAACAATCTTCTTAATATTCTTATTCGCAGCCTCTACCGCCCTATTCATCTTTGGCCGATAAGGGGTAGAGTTATGATGCTGGATCTTGAAGTCTTCGCACATCTCCTGCATCATCTTATTGTTCAGATTGGTGCCATTGTCAGTAATGATCTTCCTGGGGAGTCCGTATCGACAAATAAACTCCTTCTTTATGAATCTAACTACCACATTCCTTGTGATGTTAGTATAAGAAGCCGCTTCGACCCATTTGGTGAAGTAATCTATCGCCACAAGAATGAAGCGGTGACCATTCGACGCCTTGGGTTCGATGGCCCCAATGACATCTATTCCCCACATGGAAAAAGGCCAAGGGGCGGACATAACATTCAGAGGATGTGGCGGAACATTGACATTGTCCGTGTATGCCTGACATTTATGGCATTTCCTTACATGAGCGCAGCAATCGCTTTCCATGGTGAGCCAACAATAGCCGGCCCTAAGGATTTTTCTGGCCATAGCATGCCCATTGGCATGCGTCCCAAAGGAACCCTCGTGGATCTCCTTAATCATGAAGTTCGCCTCTTTGGCATCTACGCATCGTAGGAGGATCATGTCGTGGTTTCGTTTGTACAGGATGGTACCACTTACAAAGAAACCAGTAGCCAATCTCCTCAACGTCCTTTTGTCATTGTCAGAAATCCCTGGTGGGTATTCTTTGTTCTCGACATACTGCTTGATGTTGAAATACCACGGTTTCCCATCCCGCTCTTCCTCTATTGCATAACAATATGCCGGCCTGCCTTGAGATTTGAATTCGATGTACGGCAGATCCCCGTGTGGGGCAAGTTGAAACATGGATGCCAGGGTGGCTAATGCATCAGCCATTTGATTCTCTTCCCGAGGTATGTGGTGGAAGGAAATGTCGTCAAAGTACTTGGCTAACCTCAAGATGTGAGTTTGATAGGGTATCAAATTCGGATCCCTAGTTTCCCATTCTTCTTTCAACTGGCGTATCACCAAAGCTGAGTCTCCATAAACCTTGAGCAGTTTTACATCAAAATCAATGGCCGCCTGAACCCCGAGGGCGCATGCTTCGTACTCGGCCATATTGTTGGTACAATCAAAACCAAGCCTAGCCGTGAAAGGAATACACTGATCATCCGGGGATACAAGGACCGCCCCTACTCCATGGCCCAAAGCATTAGATGCCCCATCGAAGCAAACAATCCATTTGTTTATGTCCTCGTGCATCCGCTTCTCTTCAAACAGGGCCATGATATCTTCATCTGGGAACTCGGGGTGCATCGGCCGATAATCTTGGAGGGGTTGCTGGGCCAAATAATCTGCTAAGGCACTTCCCTTTACCACTTTTTGGGTGACGTAAACGATATCTAATTCAGATAATAGTACCTGCCACCTAGCGATTCGTCCCGTGAGGGCCGGTTTTTCAAAGATATACTTCACAGGATCCATTTTGGAAATAAGCCACGTGGTATGGCTGAGCATATATTGCCTAAGCCGATGTGATGCCCATACCAGAGCACAACACATCCTTTCCAGCATTGAGTAATTCATTTCACATGCGGTAAACTTCTTGCTCAGATAGTAGATGGCTTGCTCCTTTTTCCCAGAATCATCATGCTGACCCAACACGCACCCCATAGACTCGTCCAACACGGTCATGTACAGGAAAAGAGGTCTTCCTGTTACAAGTGGCATGAGCACCGGGGGATTCGCGAGACTCTGTTTGATCTTCTCGAAGGCCTTTTGGCAGTCACTGTTCCATAGGACCGCCTGGTTCTTACGTAACAGCTTAAAAAGGGCTCACAGGTAGGGGTGAGTTGCGAGATAAATCTCGCGATATAATTCAACCTGCCCAAAAATCCCCGAACCTGCTTCTCCGTGCTTGGTTCCGGCATTTCAAGGATAGCCTTTACTTTCTCGGGATCTATCTCTATCCCTTTCTGACTTACGATAAATCCTAGCTGCTTCCCCGACTTCACCCCAAAGGTGCACTTGGTTGGGTTCAGTTTTAATTGGTATTTCCGCAACCTTCCAAACAGCTTACGCAGATTGACAAGGTGTTCGTCCTCCGTTCGAGACTTAGCAATCATGTCATCTACGTAGACCTCTATTTCCTTATGCATCATGTCATGGAACAACGCCACCATGGTACGCTGATAGGTTGCCCCAGCATTTTTCAGCCCGAAGGCCATCACTTTATAGCAGAATGTCCCCCATAGGGTGACGAAAGTGGTCTTCTCTACATCTTCGGGTGCCATCTTTATTTGATTATATCCCGAGAAACCATCCATAAATGAGAAAAGGGCGAATTTGGCTGTATTATCTACCAATATGTCAATGTGTGGTAGGGGAAAATTGTCTTTTGGACTGGCCCGGTTCAAGACCCGGTAGTCTACACACATTCGAACCTTGCCGTCCTTTTTCGGGACTGGGACAATGTTGGCCACCCATTCCGGGTACCGCGCCACAGCTAAGAATCCTGCATCAAACTGCTTCCTTACTTCTTCTTTAATTTTTAAAGACATCTCGGGTTTCATTCTTCGTAACTTCTGCTTAACCGGGGCAGACCCAGGATTCAAAGGCAACTTATGCTGCACAATGTCGGAATCTAGACCGGGCATGTCTTGATATGACCACGCGAAAACATCTTGATACTCTTCAAGAAGGGTTATCAAACCTTGGCGGATAGGCGCGGTCATACCGGTTCCTACCTTCACTTCTTTCTTTTCCCCTGTAGTCCCCAAGTTAACCAATTCGGTTTCTTCTTGGTGAGGCTTCATTTCACGTTCTTCCTGAGCGACCAACCTTTCCAACTCTGGTGACAGGACATCCTCTTCCTCTTCCTCATTTATCGTTTGGCTTACATCTCGGTCGAAATCGATCGTCAAACCCTCGTTGTTAGGATCCTCAAAGAATCGACCCTCGTATCTATACCAAACAAGACAAAAGAAACAAAAACATGCAAAATGATATGAGAAAGGGTGGTACTGCAAGAACAGATGAAACAAGATCTCTTTGTTTATTTAATAAGGTAGTGTCGCAACCTACCCTTCGGCGGGAGGGCGACGCGAGACTCGCGGGATGCGTGTTCCACGAAAGGAATACGCGCGGAGTCGCCACCAACGTTTATTTGAGGAAAACGTCGGAAAAACCGGAAAAGACGCGATCTACGAACTTTTTAGTGAAAGGTTCGGGAGTTGTATTTACGCGCGGGGAAGGTATTAGCACCCCACACGCCCGTCCCAAGGGACGGCAGCCTCTAATCGAATGTGCAAACATGACTTTGATTTTTATGTTCCCTTTTATGTTCTTATATCCTTTATACCCTTTTTATATTTTTTTCTTTTTTGTGGTCGACAAGGGTGTTTCCCTTTGCTCCTACGTATTCCTCAATTGGGATGAGAAAATCAGACCTACGTAGTTCTTTCTTATCAAGTGATTCTTTTTTACTTTAAGAGGTGATCATTTTAAGGCGTTGGACCTTAAAAATGATCCATTTTACTTAGTGAGAAAATGAAATGACAAACTTCAAAAGCCTATTTTTATGGACGAGCTTGACTAGGCGAATTGATTTTAGCCTTTAGTTTCACTTTAGTTATTAATCAATTCGATTAAGAATGAGAAATCCCAAAGAGAAAACGTCCGATTGATTTTCCGCTTTATTTTACCTAAAGATGTCTTTTTGATTATTATATTATTTTTTACCTCTTTTTGATTTCCAACGTGGTTACGGCACGACCGAACGGTCGGAATTTATTTTAACCGAAGTTAATGGATAATACAATTCAAACGTTCGGTGGAAATTTATTTTATTTTTAAGTTAAGCGAGAAATGACTTAAGTAAAATGGCTTAAGCACGTCAACAGGGGGTATAAAAAGTAAACAAAACGAGAATAAAAATGCACGAAACACAATGTGGACCACTACGGGTACATAGAATGAATCGAAAAAGCTTGGTTCGAAGTACTTACCCGTTGAAGATCGAAGAACGATGAAGAACGAATGAAGAACGTCGAAGAACGGTTGAAACCTTTGCGAGATTCCTCACGGAAAACGTTACGGAAACGTTTCGGAAGCGCCTCGGCTTAGATTTTCTTCACGGAAACAATTTTTCCAAGCAAATTCGAAAGAGAGAGAAGTGCCTAAGGGGCTGAACCCCTTCCTTCTTCACTTCCTCCCCTATTTATAGCAAAATAGGGGAGGTGGTTGCCGCCCAGCTCGCCCAGGCGAGCAGGGTTGCTTCCTCCAGAAGCAACCGCCTTCTGGAGGAATATTCTGGAGGGCCCAAGTGGGCCTGGGTGCTATTTGCACCCCCATTTTTACTAAGTACACCCCCCCTCTGCTGTTTTTTGGTAATTCTTTTTTCGTAAAGTTACGGAAACTTACGAATTTCGTAACGATACTTGTTTTCTTTCCGTAATGTCACGGAACCTTGCGGATTACATAATCATCCCCTTTTTGACTTACGGAATGTTACGGAACCTCACTTAATTATGCAACGATGCTTCCATTTGATTTCCGGTGTGTCACGGAAACTTACGGATTGTGCATCAATATTTTTTTGGTTTTTCGGCATGTCCTGGAATTTCACAAATTGCCTAATGATGGGTGCCAAGCACCTCACGAGGACCAAAGAATGGTCGCACGTCATCGAGCAAAGGTCCCCGGACGAAATTAGGGTATGACAGGTAGGTTTCACAAAACAAAAGAGAACGAAAATCTATAGGCTCTAATTACATTGAATCAGCGGTATAGACTTCTGACTGGCTTATCACGCGCCAGTTCCCCACTTGGGAATCGGGGTGGCATGGTTGCACAAAACTTGGTGGATCTTGAGGGAACTCCTCTTCTATTGCGGCCACCTCCTCCTCGGACACCATTCCAGTGCTGGTGAAACACTGGCTAATACGGCCGGGCCACACCCTATCCGCCCGAAATCTTGACGGCACGTTCCTCCTCCCCTGCATCCCGGGTTCATACCCTAATCCATACTTGTATGGATTTCCCTTGATATCGACCACGTCGGCATTCCCGAGGCAGTCCTTGCCTAGACCCATTCCGGGCTCAAATCCGTTCCTGAGCATAACGCGCACCACCATTATGGCCGCTTTGGAGAGAGAAGGTAGCGACGAAGTTGGTTCCACAGAGGCGCAGCTCACCACCTCAAAGGATTGGAAAGCCGTTTCCAATGATTCTTCCGCCGCTTCTACGTATGGTGCGGAGGAGGGGCAGCTCACTAACATGTCCTCTTCACCCGACACTATCACTAAAAGTCCACCCACCGCGAACTTCAATTTCTGGTGAAGCGTCGAAGGGACCACTCCCAGGGCATGAATCCACAGTCTTCCCAAGAGGCAGCTATAGGCAGGATTTATATCCATTACTTGAAACACCACATTGCAAGTGTGGGGGCCTATCTGAATGGGAATGTCGATTTCCCCCATTACTTCCCGCCGAGTACCATCAAAGGCTCGCACCACCATCGAGCTCGGTTTTAAACGTGACACTCTAAAAGGAAGCTTTTCCAAAGTGGTCTTCGGCATTACATTTAAACTCGATCCATTGTCGATAAGTACCTTTGTGACAACATGATCCATACATCTCACCGACACATGCAGAGCCTTGTTGTGTCCTCTTCCCTCAATGGGAATCTCTTCTTCCGCAAACGCGATGTAGTTGTTGGTGGTTATATGATTAACGATGCCTTTGAAACCCTCCACTGAGATATCATGTGCTACATGGGCATCGTTAAGGACCTTCATCAACAGCGCACGATGAGGCTCGGAGTTTATGAGTAGTTCAAGCTAGGAGATCCTTGCTGGAGTTTTATTCAGTTGCTCGGCTACCTTAAACTCGCTTTGTTGGATGAGGCGGAGGAACTTTTGGGCCTCTTCCAAAGTCACTGTTTTTCCTTGAAGTCCTTCTTTCTTTTCTGCCCCTCTTACCACTGGAGGATCTACTTCTTTCGAGGGGGAGGCTATGTCTGTGGGCTCTTGGACCATGGGCGCTTTCCCTTTGGAGGGCAATTCCGCTGGGTGAGGGGAAGCGAACACCCGACCACTGCGGGTTACGCCACTGAGGCCGGTGATGTTGGTTACCTTAGCTGATAGGGAGTCAACTTTGGTTGCAACTCTTTCGCTGGATGCGGGAGGGGTAAACTTCCACGGAACGGCCTTATTACTTTGATATGTAAATGGCGTCGGCTTGGGCGCCACCCACGGGTATATGGGTGTGGAGCCGGTCCCTTTCCTAGTAAAACATATTACTATGGCCTTGGGGGTTAGAGGAGCCTTCTTCTCTTCCGACTGCATGCAAACTTGTGGTTCTTCCCCCTCTTCTATGGACACTTCAAGCTGCTCGCAACCCATGAGCCGCTGAAGCAAATCTTCTACCGCGGGACAGGTTTCCATGTCATGCGACTCCCCGAGGTGAAACAAACATTCATCCCTTTCATCTCCACCTTGGGAGACCATGCATGCCGCTTGCAGTGATTGATAGATGAAGCGTCTAGAAGTAGCCACCTCTCCTAACCTCTTTGTCCGTGATGGCCCGTCCCCTTCGACGGCGTTCACACTAGCCCCTCCATGACTAGCTAGCGGGTTGGTTTTAACATTTGGGCCTTCCTCCTGAAACAATAACCAGCCGGCACTAATCAAGTGCTGCACCTTATACTTGAACGGGATGCAGGAGTCAACATTGTGTCCGGGAACTCCACTATGGTACACACACTTGGCACCCGGGTCATACCACTTGGGGTAGGTTGGCTGGAGAACCTTCTCGGGTATGGCCACCACCAAGTGATTCTCCAATAATGAAGGCCATAACTCAGAGTATGCCATGGGAATGGGAGGGAAGTTGTCTTTCGGGTGCTGTGCATATTTATAGGTCGCGCTGGGGGCTGTATTATTAACTGGCCGAGGTGCGGTTGGAGCTGTGCGTTGGGCCGACGCTCTTTCTGCTGCGGGTGGTCCTTTTACTTGAGTCGGGAAGGAATTCCTGGCTCGGATTAAAAAATTTGGGGGATTGGGCTGGTATGAGCTTTGGATATTTTGGGGTGTTTTCATCCATGTTGGGGCGGTGGTGACCGCGTGGGCATCTCCTTCCTTTTTCCTCGCGCCCACTACTGGGGCTCTTCTGTTGTTGTTGGGGGCCATATTGGCAGCATATTCGAACTTGCCTTTTCGTAGTCCGGATTCAATCCTTTCTCCGGCGAAGACGAGATCCACAAAGTTAGCTGGCATGTAGCCTATAAGCTTTTCATAGTAGAACGTGGGTAACGTATCTACCATAATTGTGATCATCTCCCTCTCCGTCATGGGCGGTACAACTTGGGCTGCAAGATCTCTCCATCTCTGGGCATATTCCTTAATGGACTCATGCTCTCGTTTAGTCATACCCTGAAGCTGGTTCCGATCGGGAGCCATGTCCGTATTGTACTGGTACTGCCTAATGAAGGCAGTTGCCAACTCCTTCCATGATCGGATCTGGGAAGCTTCCAGATTGGTATAACA
Source organism: Glycine soja (assembly GCF_004193775.1). Classification (NCBI taxonomy): domain Eukaryota; kingdom Viridiplantae; phylum Streptophyta; class Magnoliopsida; order Fabales; family Fabaceae; genus Glycine; species Glycine soja. The sequence goes on along the minus strand of NC_041008.1, from coordinate 30,045,302 downwards.
CGCTACAGCTGCCCCGGCCAAGCTATCTTGAAAGAAATGGACCAACAACTTTTCGTCTGCAGAATACGCCCCCATCTTTCGGCAATACATCCGGAGATGCCCCTTTGGACATGTCATCCCTTTGTACTTATCAAAGTCTGGTACTTTGAACTTGGGAGGGATGACGATGTTGGGCACGAGACATAAGTCCGCTAAATCCGAGAATGGGTAATTGCCGAGGCCCTCGACTGCTCTCAACCTCTCTTCAAGCGTCTCAATCTTTCCCTTATCTTCCGCGAAGGGAACAGATTCTTTTACGGGCGTGGGTGAGGCTGGGATATGGCGGACTATGTTCGGCTAGGGTAGTTCATGCGGGGACGGATCTTTGAGGTGGAGCAGGGGGCCAAGATGGGTATCTCCTTCCCCATCGTCTTGCCCGGGATAGTCTTCATAAGGTGGAATTTGCCCCTCAAAAGTAGGGGCTTGGCTTAAATCTTCCGGGGTGGCACGGGGGGTGAAGTCCGGAGGCAGGCCATAAGGATAAGCTTACGGACTATACCTTCGACCGAACACGGCCGTGTTTCTGTCTAGGCCCGGATTCAAGGCGGGCTGCAGCACCGGCTCCGCTTCCCTAACTGTACTGGAGGCGGTTGCGGTGGCTTTATCCTCTATGGTTTTCTGGAGTTTTAACATGACCTCCGAGATGGAAGCCATTTGATCTTTCAAGGCCGATAGATCGACCTTCATCTGTTCCTGCACGCCCTCTTCATTATCCATTTTCCTGGATCGAGTGTTGTAGGGGTGCCTTGGTGTTTTCTTAGTTATGATGAAATTCCTAAAGAAATAAACAACGGTGAGTATGCCACCAAAACATGAGTATGCAAATGGATGATCGGAGCACTTGGATCCACCCCAAGATTTTTTTTTTAGATAACGTAATGAGTCCAGAACTTCTCATTTTATGAAAAGAATAAAGCTTTCATCTAGCCAAGATTATACAAAGGTGTTACAAAAGAACCTAACGATTCCTAATGATATGGGCCATCAAATCTATCATGTGCTGACAGTAATTGATTAGCCCATGAATCTCCTCTGGGGCAGTACACACTTCGGCCATGGCTTTTGCTTTGGCTAACAGACGCGGGAGGTCTTGACTTCCATTCAAGGTCAAGGCGAACCTATCCATCCACATAGTCGCTTCTTGATGCAACGCATCAATCACCCTCCCTCTTGCTTCTTTTTCGGCATACACTTGTGCAAAATCCTCCACTAGCTTTTGTTCATGGGCCATGGACTGGTTCAATTCTTCCTTGTATTGCCCTATGATAGCTAGCATGCTTTGCTCCGTGGCTTCCAAGTGTTGAGCCAAACTCCTTTTGGACCTCGCGCAAGCAACTAATTCTTCTTTTAAGATCATGCCATGCACCAGTGACCGATCTCTCTCCTCTCTTCGGAGCTTGAGCTCATTGTTGCTACCCCACAATGCTCCTCGGAATTTCTCTCGGCCATATTCCTCCTTGCGGGCCCTTTTGGTTTCTTGTTCAAGGGCTCTTGCAGTGGCCGCGTTTTCCTCTTGTAACTCGGTGCACTCCTTCCGGATGTGTGTAGCAGCGGATTTGAACTTCTCCTTGGCGAGTCTCGCCTTCCCTAGCTCTAATTTTAGAGCTCGGACTTCTTCATCTTCCTCCGAAGCTTCGAAGTTCTCCTCATCGATAACTTTCAATTTGGATAGCCAATCTAAGCCCCACGTGTGAATTCTTAGCCATCCATGATAACCTCCGATGACGCCGTTTCGGATGCCTCTCAGCTCCTTGTCTTTCCTCAACGGACTCCTCCACGCCTTGTGGATTCTTTGTATAACCTTGAGACCTTGCGCGCCTAGATCCCTCACAAGGAAAGGCGAGAGACTTTCTTCGGTTGGCGCTCCCCTCATGGGATACCCTAGCTGTCATATGGCAAGTGCGGGATTATAATTAATATAACCCCTAGTCCCTATCAGTGGAACATTAGGGTAGTCCCCACACGAGAAAAGAACTCCTTCCTTGCCTTCCTTCCAACGAGGAAACCAATTGATTGCGCTGCCCCCTATCCCAGCCAAATGTTGGTCCCAATCGACTCTTCCTTTTTCGGCGCATGAGTGATAGCTTTGAAGTGGACACGGGTGTCTCGTGTCTTGATGGAATAGGTGTGAAATCAACCACACACACAGAGCGGGTAAACAACAGACAATCCGTGCACTGTTTTTCTCACACCTCTGGTCAAAGGTGTCAAACAAATCTTCCAAGATAGCCACCACTGGACTTTCCTTGCTATGATGATATGCGAGGAAAGCATCAATGGTGGCTAAGTCTACCAAACCGTCGACGTTCGGGAAGAGGACAACCCCAAAAATCAGCAAAGCTAGAATATCTGCAAACGGGCCCCACTTCTCTTGGCTCGCCATATCCCTTGCCTTACCTTCCAAGTATTTCCGAGGCAAGCCCACTACGCCGTTCCGAGTTTGCTTCGTGCGATCAAACTCCTTTGCTGAATCACCAACCACAGCCGCAATCTTGGTCAAGGAAGGAAGAAAGCCGGAGAAAAGATACGGTTTCCTCCCCCCAAGAAGGCATCCTAATATTTCCTCAAACTCTTCAATAGTTGGGACCATTTGGAAGTCCCCAAACATGAAACACCTCAACGGCTGGTCACAGTATTGGGCGAGGGATACGACAGCTTCCGTAAACACCTCCGCTGCGGCCAAATCTAGAATCTTCCAGTACACTTTGCGGAAGGCTTGCCTTTGGAGAGGTCCCATCAATCGTCCTAATTCCTTGAGGCTAGTGACATCTGGACTTTTAACTTTGACTTGATAAAACCTTTTGCCGTTTTGATTTGTCCCCATCATTTACCTAAAAAAGGGGTGGATCAAGACTCCGACATGAATGATGCAATGCGTATGCATGAAACAGGAGGAAAACAACTCAAAGGAGTAATTTATACATACGGGACCGCAGAGACCCAATTTTAATGCTACGTTTTGGGCACGATGGCGCCTCAACGTAGTATTAAAAAGGTTACGTGTTACTCTAAAGACACCAAACATCACTAGCAAAACTATAAACTAGTGCTATTTACCAAAAATGCATGAGAACAAATGGCACGGAGCGTGTTTGCTCTTTGCCCCTATTTGGGAACCTATGGGATAATATCTAGGGGTTGCTAATAACTAACTTCCCAACAATTTACAACTCACACAGCCGTTTTCTAGAGGTATCATCACTCAAGATAATAATATTGTGGCGGTATGGAATACCAGCGACAACACATTATAAAGAGAGAAAGCTCTAGACGGGGTTTCACTATTATCAAGCAAGTCGGAGACCTAGCATGATGATAGATTCACCTCCACTCCTTAAATTCCCATGAACCCGGGTGTAGGGCCCCCTTTTTTTTACTCAAACCCGTGGGTGCTTAGAATGCAGTGTAAAGAATGCAAAATAGACAACAGTTATTTACATTTTACACAGTTCAATAAAAGCACACACAAAGTTTCACAATCCCACAATTCCTAAAATAGGCCTAACTCACAAAAATGTCCCCAGTGGAGTCGCCAACTGTCGCAACGTGCCCTTCGCGGGCGAGCGAGGGCGAGGCTCTCGGGTGCGCTTTCCAAAGGAGGAAAGATGCGCGGAGTCGCCACCAACGTTTATTTGGGAAAACGTCGGGAAAACCGAAGGAAACTAGTCAAAATGAAAATTCTAAGTTCGGGAGTTGTATTTACGCTTGAGGAAGGTATTAGCACCTCTCACGTTTGTCTCCAAGGACAACAGCCTATTTTTTAGAATTGTGGAAATTGTGTTACCTTAACTTTATTTCTTTTTATTTTTGGAGGTCGACAAAAGCGGGGCTTTTGCTCCTACGTACCCTCCTTTGGAGAGGAAATCAGACCTACGTAGTTCTTCTTTATGCGTGAATCAAGTGGTTCTTTTTTACTTGAAAGGTGATCATTTTAAGGCGTTGGACCTTAAAAATGATCCATTTTACTTGGTAAGAAACAGAATGATAAACTTTCAAAATCCTATTTTTTGTGGACGAGCTTGACTAGGCGAGTTGATTTTAGCCTTAGTTTCACTTTAGTTATTAGTCAATTCAATTAAGAATGAGAAATCCCAAAGAGAAAACGTCCGATTGATCTTTCGCTTTTATTTTACTAAAATGTATTTTTTGATTATTATATTATTATTTTACCTTTTTTTTATTTCCAACGTGGTTACGGCACGACCGAACGGTCGGAATTCATTTTAACCAAAATTAACGGATGATACAATTCAAACGATCGGTGGAAATTTATTTTATTTTTAGATTAAGCGAGAAATGACTTAAATAAATGGCTTAAGCACGTCAAAAGGGGGTATAAAAAGCGAATGAAAACGAGAATAAAAATACATGAAACAAAATGTGGACCACCACGGGTACATAGAATGAATTGAAAAGCTTGGTTTGAGGTACTTACCCGTTGAAGACTGAAGAAAACGAAGAACAAACGATGAATCTTGAAGAACGTTCGAGAATCTTCGCGTAATTACTCACGGAAACATTACGGAAACATTATGGAAGTGCCTCGGCTTGGATTTTCTTCACGGAACTAATTTTCCTCAGCAATTTCGAGAGAGAGAGAAGTGCCTAAGGGGCTGAACCATTTTCTTCTTCACTTCTCCCCCAATCTATAGCAAAATAGGGGAGAAGTTTGCCGCCCAGCTCGCCCAGGCGAGCAAGGTTGCTTCCTCCAGAAGCAATAGCCTTCTGGAGGAATCTTCTCGAGGGCCCAAGTGGGCCTGGTTGCTATTTACACCCCCATTTTTACTAAATGCACCCCCCTTATATTTTTTTGGTAATTCTTTTTCCGTAACGTTACGAAACGTTCGGTGGAAATTTATTTTATTTTAAAGTTAAGCGAGAAATGACTTAAGTAAAATGGCTTAAGCACGTCAAAAGGGGGTACGAAAAGTAAACAAAACGAGAATAAAAATGCACGAAACACAATGTGGACCACTACGGGTACATAGAATGGATCGAAAAGCTTGGTTCGAGGTACTTACCCGTTGAAGATCGAAGAACGATGAAGAACGTCGAAGAAACGGTTGAAACCTTTGCGAGAATCCTCACGGAAAACGTTACGGAAACGTTTCGGAAGCGCCTCGGCTTAGATTTTCTTCACGGAAACAATTTTCCCAAGCAAATTCGAAAGAGAGAGAAGTGCCAAAGGGGCTGAACCCCTTCCTTCTTCACTTCCTCCCCTATTTATAGCAAAATAGGGGAGGTGGTTGCCGCCCAGCTCGCCCAGGCGAGCCAGGTTGCTTCCTCCAGAAGCAACAGCCTTCTGGAGGAATATTCTGGAGGGCCCAAGTGGGCCTGGGTGCTATTTGCACCCCCCATTTTTACTAAGTACACCCCCCTGCTGTTTTTTTGGTGATTCTTTTTTCGTAAAGTTACGGAAACTTACGAATTTCGTAACGATACTTGTTTTCCTTCCGTAATGTTACGGAACCTTGCGGATTACATAATTATCCCCCTTTTGACTTACGGAATGTTACGGAACCTCACTTTAATTATGCAACGATGCTTCCATTTGATTTCCGGTGTGTCACGGAAACTTACGGATTGTGCATCAATATTTTTTTGGTTTTTCGGCATGTCCTGGAATTTCACAAATTGCCTAATGATGGATGCCAAGCACCTCACAAGGACCAAAGAAAGGTCGCATGTCATCAAGCAAAGGTCCCCGGACGAAATTAGGGTATGACAGGTATCTTTCTACCTAAACATACATATATATATTTTGTGAAGTATTTTTTTGTTACATACATGCATATCTAAGGTATCTTTCTACCTAAACATACATATATATATTTTTGTGAAGTATTTTTTTGTTACATACATGCATATCTAAGGTATCTTTCTACCTAAACATACATATATATATTTTGTGAAGTATTTTTTTGTTACATACATGCATATCTAAGGTATCTTTCTACCGAAACATACATATATATATTTTGTGAAGTATTTTTTGTTTACATACATGCATATCTAAGGTATCTTTCTACCTAAACATACATATATATATTTTGTAAGGTATGACTACCTTTCGAGCTTGTGCTTGTTTTATTTAAATCCCCAAGATCATGAGCAACTAGGTGCGTCCTACTATAAAAAGTGATCAAATAACAAGCATAGATTCAAAAGGTACTAGGTTGCCTCCTAGTAGCGCTTCTTTAACGTCTTTAGCTGGACGCCTTATGACTTGTCGGTCATTGACCTAGTACTTTGCTTACCTTTGGCTTTGGACTTGGTTGCCTATTGGTCGGCCATGTGTCGTAGGCAACGCTCTAACCTTTTTATGGATGAGCTGAGGTGAACTTTAGAGGTGGTGGCGGTGTGTCTATTTCCTGCTACCGGCCATCCCAATGCTGTTGTGGTGCTTCGCCCTGCGCTTGCCTGGGGGCGCAGTACTTCTTGATGAAAGCTCGATTGGTAGGGGGGTCTGATGACTTTGCTGGGGGCGACAGACACTCCCTAGAACTGACAGAGACCCATATTTAGAGCTGGCAACTCCAAGACCCTGTTGGACTTCTTCGGGTCTACTGGGTGTCTTGCAGGCGCGATCCCTGCAAACAATAGATGAAATCAAAAATCAGTTGAGCGATGTGCATACTTACCTATGATGACGTGACCTTGCCGGGGGGGTACGGGCACCCTGTAGGACTGATAGAGGCTCGTAACCAGAGCTGGAAACCCCAGGGCCCTGTTGGACTTCTTCAGGTCCACTAGGTGTCTTTGTGGGTGCGATCCCTGCAAATAGTAGATGGCATCAGAAATCAGTTGAACCATATGCATACTTACCCATGTCGGGACGACACAGACCAACTGATACTTTTGCAGGGGGAGATTGGCATTGCGGTCGCTGGGCAGAATGTTGCTAAGTAGCAATGTCATCTATGTTGGTGCGCATGATCCGCACTCGTCTCTTTGCAGCGGCACGGGTGAAATCTTGCCCCGGTATGCATAATAGCCATCTGACAGCCTCCCTCTCTGGTCGTGCTCGCACAGTTGGCCCTCTTCCAATATCAGGGGGTGGCCTAGGAACCGTTAAAAGGAAACTACTGGCCCCTTAACCGGGAGTGAAAGTCTCGGTTAAGCATTTAAGGGCAGAGGACCTTAAATCCTCTTAAGGTGTGGATGTGGAGCACACTGAAAATGAGGACACGTAGCCCTCTAAAGGTGAGGGCGTGCAGCCCTCTCAAGGCGAGGATGTGTAGTCCTTTGGAGGTGAGGGCGTGCAGCCCTCTGATGGCGAGGACGTATAGTCCTCTCAAGGTGAGGGCGTGCAGCCCTCTGTTGGCGAGGACGTGTAGTCCTTTCAAGGTGAGGGCGTGTAGCCCTACGAAGGTGAGGACATGCAGTCCTCTGATGGCGAGGGCATGTAGCCCTCTGAAGGTGAGGACGTGTAGTCCTCTGAAGGTGAGGGCGTGTAGCCCTACGAAGGTGAGGACATGCAGTCCTCTGATGGCGAGGGCGTGTAGCTCTCTGAAGGTGAGGACGTGTAGTCCTCTGAAGGTGAGGGTAACTAGTACCCAAGGCGAGGGCGGGTAGCCCTCTCAAGGCTAGGACGTGTAGTCCTCTGGAGGTGAGGGCGTGCAGCCCTCTGATGGTGAGGACGTGTAGTCCTCTCAAGGCGAGGACGTGTAGTCCTCTCAAGGTGAGGGCGTGTAGCCCTCGGAGCCGAGGGCGTGTAGCCCTCTAAAGGTGAGGACATGTAGTCCTCTGAAGATGAGGACATGTAGTCCTCGGAAGGTGAGGGCGTGTAGCCCTCTGATGGCGAGGACATGTAGCCCTTTGAAGGTGAGGACGTATAGTCCTCTGGAGACAAGGGTACTAGTACCCAAGGGTTCACCCTTATGAGAAAGCAAGAGATCGACTCATCGAGAGGGTCGGTCATCCCAAATCCACACGACTGGATATTAGATGTAGGAAATCTATGCAGTTAACATGATTTTTAGGGATGTAGATGCATGCAACCTTTGTCTTGAAATGCGGTAAATGCAGACTTCATATGAAACAATGCAATGTAATGGAAAGTTGTACAACGTTCATGACATTCTTTCCCTATTTTGTGATTTTGATTTTGATTTAATTTTTTTGGAAAACACAGATTGACTGTCCTTTTGAAAGAGGTGATAATTCATGCAACCTCATCCTATCTTTTTGCAAATCTCTCCGGGAACTCCCTCAGAGTATGTGTTCTGTTTGATTTAGTCACTTGACCATTTTGGAAAGACGGCAATGGAGTCGTTTGATGTTTGATCAATCCATTGAAATCCTAGGGTTTGTCCCCCTTTTTTTGTTAAAAACATCGATGGGTGAGAACTTTTGATCGGCCCCTATGTTCACTTGAGGCTCATGCACGGTGCCCCTCATTGCCCCAGTGTAAGGCTTTGAGGTACCAATCGTTGTCTTTCGTCATGACCTTGTAGGAGGGAACCTATTGGGTGAGAACTTCTAATCTGCCCCTAGGTTCGCTTGAGGTTTTTGCATGGTGCCTTTCGTTGCCCCAGTGTAGGGCTTAGAGGTACCAATTGTTGTCTTGTTTTCACGACCTCGTAGTGAGGGAGAATGAAAGAAGCAGTTGATTCTTGCAAAAAGAATTTTCCAAGGACGAGAAATAGTTGAAGGATTTTTCAGTTGATGGATTAAGTCAAATGACTCCTATGTAGAAGCAAGATGTTTTGATGTCTTGATGATGCTAAAGGATCAAATGCTTCTAAGTTTTATTCAAGACAAGAATCCAAGAAAGTCAAGATATATGATCAAGTTTGATCTCTTAGAATCTTTAGGAAGAAGTTTCCAAATTGAAACAAACAAAAGGTTTGACCAAAGAATTCTATCATTTCAAATTGAGATTTGCTCTCTGGTAATCGATTACCAGTAGTTGAAAATGTTTTAATTCAAATTTTTAAAACCTGTAATCGATTACATAAGTCTTGTAATTGATTACCAGAGGGGATTTTCAGAAAATAATTTCCAAGAGACATATCTATTCAAATGTTTTATGAATGGCCATTCAAATGTTTTAAAGAGAGTTTTCATTGCCCAAACAGTTTTATCCTCTCGAAAGATCAAGAGTTTTTCTGAACTGAAATGTCTTATCCTCTCAAAAAGATTCCTTGGTCAACCACTTGCTTATTCAATAAGGAATTTTTGATTGATCTTCATTTTACAATCTACCTCTTTTATGAGAGACCTCTTCTTCTCTTCTTCTTATTTCTGAAAAGGGATTAAGAGATCGTGGGTCTCTTGTTGTAGAGGATTCCTTAACACAAGGGAAGGGTTATTCCTGTGTGCATTGTTAATCCGAAAAGAGAGAGTGATAGTTCAATTGGGGAATAGTCTTTGCATCTTAATTCAACCCCCCTTTTTCTTAAGGTAACTGAGGCCATTTGTCCAACATCCTATTCTTGATAACTCACTTCTCTCTAAAAAGACAAAATGAGGTCACATGAACGTCTATATTTTTACTTGAAAACACATTCAATCAAATGCCTTTTTATTTTTTATTTTGAAACTTATTTGTTTTGAACTTTGCTCGTTGTTTTACGGCACCCCCACCAACGTGCAAGATGAGTAATCTCTGATTGAACGGTCTTGGAAGTCAACACTCAGGAGCGCAGGTTGCTTGAGCAAATAGACCAATGGCTTACACTCACATTCCGGTGGAAGTTGAATAAGCAAAGATGTGTTCGTGAGAGGATGTCCATTTTATCCATATCATTTAACATTGTAACTGTGGTTTATGGCATAAACTTGAAAATCCTGATGAGTCATAATAACAGCTTCCAGAATTGCCCCATGTATGGTGTTGCTTGTCAATGTTATGATTCAACAAGCGATTCTCCTCAAATTTCAGCCAGCCCGTATCAATTAGACTTCACACTTTATGCTTCGGGGTCATACAATGCTCAATGGAATGCCCCTGGGCTCCTCCACGATAAGCACACGTTGCGTTCGAGTCGTATCCTCAGAAAAATGGAGGTTGAGGAACCTTGGTTGGGGTTATGGCTACCATTGAATTATTGAGTGGATATGGGATCAAGTTTAGCATATGACAACGGAATTTGGGATGAACCCTACAGGCTTTTTGCTGCAAAATTCCTTTTTGTTGGTGTTTTTTTGGTTTGTGCTAAAGGTGGTCTTCGTCATTGGAAGTGCGGTAGACAGGCTTTGTGGTTGATTTAGGGATGGCCTTTGTGGATAACTGGGCAGTGGGTCAGGAGGAGTTTTGTTATTGGCTGAGTAATGACATTGTTGGGTTGGTGGGAAACTTGGCCGTATAGGAATGGCAGTCACAGCATGGGTTTCTCCCTCTTTCTCACCCTCTTCATTTGCCCCAGTTTTCTCAGTCGTCCTAGTAAGACTTTCTCAGCAATTTCTCATCTTTTGCGTATGCCCCCATCTTCCGACAATACATCTTTAGATGGTTCTTGGGGCAAGTAGTCCCCTTGTACTTGTCAAAGTCCAGCACCTTGAACTTGGGAGGGGTGATGATATTGGGTTCTAGGAACAACTCTTTTAGGTTAGCAAAGGCATAATCTTCACCTCCTTCAATGGCCCTGAGCCTTTCCTCTAAATGATCTAACTTTTCCATTTCTGCCATAGCACGAGGGTTTTTACTTGTTGTGGAATGCAAGAGGTGTAGCTGGGGGTGATACTGAGGGCCTTCCGAAGTGTTTTCAAGGGGTATACCACCAACTGCTTGCCCTTCAGTGGCATATCCGAGCCAAGGCTCGAAGTCGGCTAGATTGTGGTGGGGAATTTCATGTGTCTCTTCCACGGTTTAAGAGACATGTGCATGATCAGTTTGGGGTTGCTGGCTCTCAATGGGTATAGGAGTGGAGTTTTTGACATCCTCATTGGGAATGTACGCCACATTGGGTGGTGTATAGTTTGGGAGGCAAGCCATATGGCGGGAAGGCGTGCTTGTTTTGAATTTTCACATCATGGGGTTATCCGTACTTCCCAAATCTTTGCCTACCATATTTGAGGTTGGACGATTCATTTGCTTGAGGCCAGATGGGAGCATCGGGTTCACCTTAGCGACAGCGCCAGTAGCGGCAACTATAACCGCATTGGCTTCCATTATCTTCTTCATGCTCATCATGGCCTCCATCATTGTGGCCATTTGCTCTTTCATGGCCTCCATGTCGGCCTTCATCTTCTCTTGTATCTCCTCTACTTCACCCATTACTCTAGCTCTAGCACAAGTTCGGTGAGGACGCCGTAAAGCATGTTTTTTTTTTCTTTTTTTTTATAACAATGATTAAGTTCATTTTATTTTATTTTTCAAGGAAAGAATGCAATGAGCAATGCAACCAATGAAAAGCATGGATGTATGCGAATGATGTACAGTTGAAGTATTGCGAATTTTTACGCAGGATATGGGGTTGAATCAATTTAGATTTTCAACATGGTCCATGACATCTTTGTCAAGGTGAAACTGGAAGTAACAAGGACATCAACAATCCTAAATATCTTTGGCAGTAGACAAAGCAGTGATGTGACTCGATTCATCTTTTGCCCCAATTTTGCAAGACGTTTACTTCCATATTTCAACTTGACTTGATGAACCTTTTTGTAAAAGCATGAGCTTGGTTCAACCCTATAATCCAAGGAATGGCAATTCTGATCGCCAATACTTCAACAACATCTCATAGGGATGAAAGACTCGGGCATACTTTAAGCTATGCATGGAAAATGTAATCATGAAATTGAGATGCCCGAAGAAACATCCTTTCTTAGTTAAACATGCATTAGGTACCATGTTCAATCATTTTGTTTTTAAGTGAAATGGGTTTATGATCCCAACATGGTTGGCTCATGGTGCCTAACACATGCAACTAAGAATGTAGTGTGAAGTTTCACGCTCCCCCCCTTTTTTTTGTTTTTGTTTTACAGAGGAAAATGCAAGGATGAAAACAAATGGTATGCAATTTTGTAGATCAAAAAGTTTGTTGAACGTATATGCATGATGCAATGACTCATGCAAAATGGGAATGTGATAACGGACAAATGCAGGAACGATATGTTCATTATGATGCTATGAAGGGATGCTTATGCGATGCATGATATGAATGCATTTTACGGACACGAGAGCCCGGAAAATTATCTCTTCTTACTTGCGCATTTGGGGGCGCAGTGCCCCATGTGTACAATTAAGAAGGTGATATGGACCTTCCGGCTTCCCGTGACAAAGGACGAGACCAACATACAATGCATGCTAGGGATAAAATGCGGGAGTGACTTGATTCGCACTGATTTTTGGAGTAAAAACGTGGGATAAACTCATTTTATTCAAAAAGTTATAACTAGTCAAGATCTGAGCGACAATACGAACTTCCTAGCGGTTTCTAATCATATGGTCCATTGAGTCTATCATATGCTGACAATAGCTGAGAAGTCCGTGGATCTCCTCGGGGGCGGAGTAGGTGTCCGCCACTGCTTTGGCCTTGGCTAGCAATGGGGGAAGTTCTTGACTCCTGTTCAAAGTAAGAGCAAATCGGTCCGTCCACATTGTTGCCTCTTGGTGCAATGAATCAATTACCCTTTCCCTTGCTTCCCTTTCTGCTGATATCTTGGCGTACTCATCCTCTAGCCTTTGCTCGTGAGTCGCCGCTAGATTTAGCTTCTCTTTGCACTCATCGATGATGGCCCACATATTCCCTTCAGTCTTGCTTAACTGTTGGGACAAATTTCTTTTCGACCTAAGGCAAGCCTTTAGCTCGTTCTTCAAGATCATGCCTTTGACCCGTGATGATTCCTTTCACCTCTTCGGAGCTTGAGCTCACTATTGCTGCCCTATAAAGCCCCTCAAAACTTGTTTTGGTCGTGTTCTTCCTTTCGGGCCTTCTTGGTTTCTCATTCCAAGGCTTCATCGGTGGCCATATTGGCGTCCCTTAGTTCATTATACTCTCTTCAGACTTTGATGGCTATGGACTTGAACTTCTCTTTAACTACCCGAGCTCTTTCAAGCTTTGCCTTTAGGGCTTGTACCTCATCACTTTCTTCCGAAGCTTTAACCTTATCGTCTCTCACAGTCTTTAGATTTGGGAGCCAATCCAATCCTTGTGTTCGGACTCTCAGCCACTTATGATAGCCGCCGATGATCTCATTACTGCTTCCCCTAAGCTCTCTGTCCTTTCTTCACGCCGCATCCCATGCCTTGCGAACTCCTTGGAGTACCCTCGCGTTGTGGTCACTGAAACCCGTGCGATGAAAGGCGTGATGCTTTCGTCTGATGGCACTCCTCTCATGGGACATCCTTCGCATGAAGATAGAATCCTGATTCTTCCTTCCTTCTAGCGAGGGAACCAATTAACAGACGCCCCTCCATGCTAGCCAAGAGTTGGTCCCAATTCGCCTTTCCTTTTTCGACGCACGAGCGGTGACCTTGTAGCGGATAGACGGGCCTACCTTCTTGGAGAAAAAGGTGTGAAACCAGCCACACATAGAGAGCCAGTGCACAACAATCAATTCTTGCGCCGCTCTTTTCACATCCCCGGTCGAACGTGTCATACATGGCCAAAATGGCGACGATCGGGCTTTCCTTGCCATAATGAAAGGCGAGGAAAGCGTCAATCGCTGCTAGGTCCACTAACCCTTCCATATTCGGAAAGAGGACAACTCCAAAGATCAAAAGCGCCAAGATGTCAATAAAAGAAAGCCCATTCGCCTTGATTTGCCAAGGCCTTTGCCCTTTCCTCCAAACACTTCCTTGGTACTCCGACTACCCCATTCCTGTTTTGCTTTACACAGTCCAACTCTTGTGCTGAGATTTTCACTACCTTGGCAACTCTTGTCGTGGAAGGATAGAACCTAGAGAAAAGATATGGCTTCCTTCCTCCCAGTGGGCATCCCAGGATTTCTTCAAACTCTTTCATAGTCGGCACTAGCTGGAAGTCCTCGAATGTGAAGCACCTTAGGGGCTGGTCATAATACTGGGAAAGGGATGCAATTGGTTCCATGGAGACTTCTACCCTAGCTAGGTCCCAAATCTTACCGTAGGCTTTGCAGAAGGCTTGCCATTGAAGTTGACCCATTAATTGCCCCAACTCTCGTAAACTAGTGACCTCTAAGCTCTTGATTTTGACTTGATAGAACCTCTTTTTAAGCGAAGGCTTTTGACTCGATCCCATGTTTTACTAAAGTGAAATAAAATCTAGTGCGAATCAAAACTCCGACATCTATCATGGGTGGAATGCATGAAGAAATGCATATGACACAGATGCAATTTACGAATACGGGAGCCCGAGAAATTGTTTCCTTCTTGGATACAACGTTTGGGCAAGCATGGCACCCAACGTATGTTTTTAAGAAGGCAACATGGACCCTCTGTCGGTTTGCTAAAGTGAGGGGGATCAAAGAAGAAACCCACGCATGATGCATATGCGAAAGGCACAACACGGGGATGTACATAGTACGACAATATTCACAAACAAATATAAGCAAAAGGGTATATGATACTTATGCATGGCAGTGTGAAAAGTGGCACGCAGCGTGTTTGCTCCGTGCCCCTATTTAAGGGACCTATAAGGGAGAGAGCTAACTAGGCTTTTAGTAATAACCCCCAAGGTAGTCATATCTCTCTTGATGGCTTCTAGAGGTATCATCCCCTTCGAAGAACATACTGCAGCAGTAGGGACTACTAGCAACAATATGTTTTCAAAGAGAAAAACTCTAGATGAGGGTTCACTGTAATCAAGCAAGTCGGAGACCTAGCATGATCACAGATTCACCTCCACTCCTTATGTTCCCACGAACCCGGGTATAGGGCCCTTTTTCACTCACAGTGTGTGCAAATAGTGTTGGTGTTTATGTGCATCAAATGAATAAATATTTACCTCATGCATACATTTTAAAACGCACTAAAAGCAATACACAACTTATACACACAAGAACATAATGAAGGGAAACTAACAAAGGGAAACGTCATGGTAAAACATTGCACAAGATTAAATGGCCTAACTCTCTAAAAATAGTCCCCAGTGGAGTCGCCAACTGTCGCAACCTACCCTTCGGCGGGAGGGCGACGCGTGACTCGCGGGATGCGTGTTCCACGAAAGGAATACGCGCGGAGTCGCCACCAACGTTTATTTGAGGAAAACGTCGGAAAAACCGGAAAAGACGCGATCTACGAACTTTTAAGTGAAAGGTTCGGGAGTTGTATTTACGCACAGGAAGGTGTTAGCACCCCATACGTCTGTCCCAAGGGACGGAAACCTTTAATCGAATGTGCAAACATGACTTTTAATTTTTAGTTCCCTTTTATGTCCTTATATCCTTTATACCCTTTTTATATTTTTCTCTTTTTGTGGTCGACAAGGGTGTTTCCCTTTGCTCCTACGTATTCCTCAATTTGCGATGAGGAAATTAGACCTACGTAGTTCTTTCGGAACAAAGTGTTTGGTTAAGTTATTTTTGTCTTTTTTGTAAAATATGTTTTTATTGAACAAAAGGTCATTTAAGGTGTTGGACCATTAAACGGTCTTTTGATTTTGAAAGGAGAGAAACGTTAAGGCGTTGGACCATTAACGACCTCTTGTTTTTGAAAGGAGAGAAACGTTAAGGCATTGGACCATTAACGATCTCTTGGGGTGGTCGACAAAAGCGGGGCTTTTGCTCCTACGTATCCTCAATGAGGAACTCAAACCTACGTAGTTCTTGCTTTTTGTCAAGTGATTCTTTTTTACTTAAGTGGTGATCATTTTAAGGCGTTGGACCTTAAAAATGATCCATTTTACTTAGTGAGAAATTGAAATGACAAACTTCAAAAGCCTATTTTTATGGACGAGCTTGACTAGGCGAATTGATTTTAGCCTTTAGTTTCACTTTAGTTATTAATCAATTCGATTAAGAATGAGAAATCCCAAAGAGAAAACGTCCGATTGATTTTCCGCTTTATTTTACTAAAAGATGTTTTTTGATTATTATATTATTTTTTACCTCTTTTTGATTTCCAACGTGGTTACGGCACGACCGAACGGTCGAAATTCATTTTAACCGAAGTTAACGGATAATACAATTCAAACGTTCGGTGGAAATTTATTTTATTTTTAAGTTAAGCGAGAAATGACTTAAGTAAAATGGCTTAAGCACGTCAAGAGGGGGTATAAAAAAGCAAATGAAACAAGAATAGAAATACACAAAACACAATGTGGACCACCATGGGTGCATAGAATGAATCGAAAAGCTTGGTTCGAGGTACTTACCCGCTGAAGATCGAAGAACGATGAAGAACGAATGAAGAACGTCGAAGAACGGTCGAAACCTTTGCGAAATTCTTCACGGAAAACGTTTCGGAAACGTTTCGGAAGCACCTCAGCTTAGATTTTCTTCACGGAAACAATTTTTCCAAGCAAATTCGAAAGAGAGAGAAGTGCCTAAGGGGCTGAACCCTTTTCTTCTTCACTTCCTCCCCTATATATAGCAAAATAGGGGAGGTGGTTGCCGCCCAGGTTGCCGCCCAGCTCGCCCAGGCGAGCCAGGTTGCTTCCTCCAGAAGCAACAGCCTTCTGGAGGAATATTCTGGAGGGCCCAAGTGGGCCTGGGTGCTATTTGCACCCCCATTTTTACTAAGTACACCCCCTCTGCTTTTTTTGGTGATTCCTTTTTTCGTAAAGTTACGGAAACTTACGAATTTCGTAACGATACTTGTTTTCTTTCCGTAATGTTACGGAACCTTGCGGATTACATAATCATCCCCTTTTTGACTTACGGAATGTTACGGAATCTCACTTAATTATGCAACGATGCTTCCATTTGATTTCCGGTGTGTCACGGAAACTTACGGATTGTGCATCAATATTTTTTTGGTTTTCCGACATGTCCTGGAATTTCACAAATTGCCTAATGATGGGTGCCAAGCACCTCACAAGGACCAAAGAAAGGTCGCATGTCACCAAGCAAAGGTCCCCGGACGAAATTAGGGTATGACAGATACACTATAAGTATTGGTTTTTGTTTTGAATAAAAAAACTTTTGGGCATTTTGATAAAATTGGGTGAGAGTTCCTCTCCGGGTTCCTTGTTGAACCAATTATCAGACTTATCAAGGTAATTCTTGTGGCGTCTACCCTGACTTATCTTCCTTCAGTGGAAGTGGCGTCTACCCGGACTTATCTTCCTTCACCGGAAGTGGCGTCTACCCTGACTTATCTTCCTTCACCGGAAGTGGCGTCATCCAAACCTTCGTAGCCTGTATCAAACGATCCGCTCCTACTCAGTTTCACATCATCTGGTATCAGAGCTTTGGCTCTTGATACAGGTTCTATCCTATCCTATTATTTTTCTTTGTAATTTGTCCAGGTTCGTGTTTTGTCCTTGTTCTGTTATTTGTGTTTTTGTTTACATCTTGTTTCGTTCTTGTTTGCGTCTTGTGTTCTGTTATTTGCGTTTTTGTTTACATCTTGTTTCGTTCTTGTTTGCGTCTTGTGTTCTGTTATTTGCGTCTTGTGTTCTGTTATTTGCGTTCTTGTTTACATCTTGTTTCGTTCTTGTTCTTGTTTCTTGTGTCTTTTCACACTTTGTGTAAACAAAAAAATGCAAAAATTTTGAAAAAAAAAGTGTGTTTGATCTTTGAACACGAAATTGAGGCATTTAGAGGTGTTTTTTTAAAGAAAATCGTGGAACAAATCCCCTTATCTAGATTCTCCTCTGAATTCTGAGCGTTTTGATATATAGTGGGCCTCAAACAGACAATCGTAGCAAAAGTTATGAGCATTTGAAGTTTACTTGTCATATCTGTTATCTTATCTGTTATCTTATTTGTTATCATATCTGTTATCCAAATTAAATCTAATTTGTTATCCAAATCTGATCTATTATCCAAATCAAATCAAATCAATTTTTTTTATCCAAATCAGATTTGTTATCCAAATCAAATCAAATCTAATTTGTTATCCAAATCAAATCCAATCTGCTATCCAAATCAAGTCCAAGTTGTTATCCCAAATCAAATCTGTTACTCTGATAATTATATTGTCTTTCATTTTATTTTATATTACCTTATGTGTCTAATTCGGTCCATCTAGGAACTTAAGAGGGAACACGAGTGGTAAAAGGCAAGAGGGAATACATTACACAAAAGCCTATATTGAGAGCATCAAACACGAGTGAACTACCATCAAAGAGAGAAACACGTGAGTAGAGTGTGGTGAGGTCCTGAATTTTATTTTTTTAATTTACTGCAAAATTCTTTGTTCCTTAATCATGGCAAGAGCTGGTGACAATGGTGGTGTATATCATCAATTGGACGAATCTCAGCGCTTATTTCGGGACGCGTGGACTACATAAATGCAACATTTGTTGAACCGTAACAAAGAAGAGCCCTACAGACGAATAGCCAAATCTTCCTCGTTTACTCTTAAACCTCTATCCCCTAGAAAAGTATGTGATGACCAAATCAGAATGAGAGAAAAGAGAGAACAAGAGAAAGAAAATAGTGAGGCACCACAAAGGAATATGAAAAAGAAGAGTGATACACCCGAGGAAAAGAGTGATACACAAGAGAGAGAGAGTGATAATTCTAATCAGTTAACTATTTATGTTTCTCCTAGTGTTCAACCCTTATTGCAGGAATTTAAAGATGTCTTTCCCAAGGAGATTCCTAATGGACTGCCACCTTCAAGAAGCATAGAACATCAAGTTGATCTCCTTCTAGAAGTTTCATTGCCTAACAAGCCAACTTACAACAGCAAGCCCCAAGAGACTCAACATAAGGATGCACAGGTCAAAGTTGAGTATGAGAAAAGATTGTATGACCAAGTGAAGGTGCAAATTGCAAAGAAGAATGAAAGCTATGCCAAGCAAGCCAACAAGAAAAGGAAGGAAGTGGTACTTGAACCCGGTGATGATCCTGGACATTTGAGGACAAATGTTTTCCAAGAAGGAGGGAATGATGAGAATCATGAAACTGGCCAAATACAGGCTAAAGGCCCAAGTGGAGAAGGACGAAGGCCTAAGTGGAGAAGGACAAAGCCCCCGAGTGGAGAAGGATGAAGGCCCAAGTGGAGAAGGATGAAGGGCTCAAGTGTAGATGGATGAAGGCCCAGAGGCAGAGACACTATCAAGACAATTAATTGTTGCTGAAGGCCCAAACTAATTTGAAGGCCCAAGTTAAACTGGTAGAGGCACTCATGGGTCTGCACGTGCCCCCTGTGGTTGGCCGCCTGCTGGCAAATCAAATGCCGTAAATACCGCTCCGTGTCAAATGACCCAGCTGGATCAGCCTGATGAGGTGACGACGGTGCGTCTGGGGCCTGCGGTGCGCCATCCTACGCCTGTCTAGGCGTGCAATATTTCTCTATGAAGGCCCGGGTGATTGGTGGTCGAATCACCTTACTAGGTGTGACGGGAACCCCGAATGACTGGTAGAGACTCGTGATCAATGCTGGAAAACCCAAGGCCCTATTAGACTTATCTGGGTCTAAAGGGTGCTTGGTAGGCGGCATACCTGCAAATAAATAAATGGCATCAGCGATCAACTGAGCCACATAGACGCTCATCCGTGTCAGGATGGCGTACACCAGCTAACACTTCAGTAGAGGGAGGTCAGAGTTATGATCGCTGGGCAGGATGTTGCTAAGCAGCAACGTCATCCATGTTTGGGCCAAGGTAGTCATGCTAGTACGCATGATCCGCACCCGTCTCCTGGTAGCGGTCCGGGCAAAATCCTGACCCGGTATGCATAACAGTTGGGCAATGGCCTCCTCGTCGAACCCATCGGCTGATGCTATCCTACCCCGCAAGGGCATTGGATAGAAGACTCCAAGTAGATTGGGCCAAAGATGCAAGAGAAGGCCCAAGGGTTCTTATGAGCCTTAGGGTAGATTTCGGGCCCATGGGCTAAGTACGAGCCCACTTATCTTTGTACATATTAGAATAAGGTTTCATTAATTTTGGGTCTTGTATTTTGGGCTCCATAATGTATGTAGGGTACCCTAGAAATATAGGATTTTTCAGCCCTTGTATTTTAGGGCACCTAGACTAGTTTTTGTATTAGGGGTAGTTTTGTAATTTCACATGCACTAAGTGGATATTTGATGTGTGTGGTTGGAAATAAATTTAATTGGATTGGGCATGATGCAAGCTCCATTGGAGCTTGTAGGCCTAGGATCTTCTTCATCAATGGATTCCTTTGCTTCTTGGAAGATAAATGGCAGCGGAATGGAGAAGGAAGAGAGAGAGGAGACACCACTTCAAGGAGAAGAAGAGTCTAGAAGAAGCTCACCACCATAGGAGGCCATGGATAAGAGCTTGGAGGAAGAAGGAGATGAATGAAGGGAGAGGGAGAGAAGAGCACGAAATTTTGTGCTCTAAATGAGCTTTGAAATCTGAATTTTAATATTCAAATGATCAAAGTTGAAAAAAATGCACACACATGACCTCTATTTATAGCCTAAGAGTCACACAAAATTGGAGGGAAATTCAAATTTCATTTGAATTTGAAATTGAATTTGTGGAGCCAAACTTTGGAGCCAAAATTTCACTAATTATGATTAGTGAATTTTAGTTATTATTCAGCCCACTAATCCAAGATCAATTCCAAGATTCTCCACTAAGTGTGCTTAGGTGTCATGAGGCATGAAAAGCATGAAGGACATGCACAAAGTGTGACTATATGATGTGGCAATGGGGTGTAGTAAGCAAATGCTCACCTCCCCCTCTAAAATTTAATTGGATTGGGCTTCTACCAATTCAATTAAATTTATTTCCAACCACACACATCAAATATCCACTTAGTGCATGTGAAATTACAAAACTACCCCTAATACAAAAACTAGTCTAGGTGCCCTAAAATACAAGGGCTGAAAAATCCTATATTTCTAGGGTACCCTACCTACATTATGGAGCCCAAAATACAAGACCCAAAATTAATAAAACCTTATTCTAATATGTACAAAGATAAGTGGGCTCGTACTTAGCCCATGAGCCCGAAATCTACCCTAAGGCTCATAAGAACCCTTAGGCCTTCTCTTGCATCTTTGGCCCAATCTACTTGGAGTCTTCTATCCAATGCCCTTGCGGGGTAGGATTGCATCATTCCCTCCCCCTTGAAAAGGATTTGACCTCAAATCCCGAGGTTCTTGAAACTCTTGGCTTTTTTCCTCAACACCTGTAAAAAGAACAAAAACATATGTATTAGTGGTGTTTAGTATGTTGAAGTAAGGTAAGGTCTGAAAACTCATTTCCTGGGCATCTTCCCATGAAGGAACATAGTTCCTCACCAACTCAATGAGTGGTGCTACAAGTATAGAAAAATATGGGACAAACCTTTTGTAAAAGTTTGTTAAGTCATGGAAGCCCCAAATTTTTCTTACACTTGGTGGAGCGGGCCACTCAGGAATGACTTTTATTCTCTTAGGGTTCATGGGAACCCCTTCATCACAATTTAAAAAATTAAGAAAAGTAAAGCAATAGAACATACCTTTTCTGTATTTTCATGTTGATTATTCCTACCCAAAAGTATGACAAACCTAAGGTGTCCCACATGAGTACCTAAGTTTGTATTGAAACTAAAAATAAGAACAAACCTACCTTAATGAGTCCCTATGTACACAAATCATGAAGATGTTGGGTGCACGAGTGATTTTACAAAAGAGTGTTGCACCACCCAAAGCATTCATCATACCACCTATTTTAGGGATTTGGTGCCTTATAATACCTATTTTGGGCACCAACAAAGCACAAGGATTTAATCTCTTGCGAACCAAACCCTCATCCAACAACTCCTTTACTTGAGGAATAAACTCAAGCCTAAGAGATGTGGCAATGCTAACAAGTGTCTTTTTACAAAGGAGAAAATGTGGAGGTTGTCTAAGAAGGGAAATTTCTTTAATATTTGTCTTTATTTCAAAATGTCTTTCCTTCTTAGCTAACCTCTTGGAGGAGACACTTACCTCCTTACACTCCTCCTTAACCATTAAAGGTTGTCCTTCTTCTTGGGGATAGATTTCTTCACTAGATTCTCCCCCCTTTGCTTCTTCACTTTCACTAGAAGAAGGTGAAGTAGTAGCCTCATCTTGGGTACTATAAATGTCTTGGCCCCTCATAATCATGGTTTTCTTGGTGGGGCATTGAGAAGTAATGTGTCCTCTTCCAAAACATTTAAAGCACTTCATGGAGCTAGTCTTCTCTTGCATACTAGCCTTAAGGGGTTGCTTTTCTATTGTCTTCCCCTTATCATCTTTGGGCTTAGAAGGTCTCACCCCTAATATTCCTTGACCTTGGTCTTTCTTTGGATAAGAGTGAGAGCCATAAGATTTTGAAGTAGACTTCCTTTTAAGTTGTTGCTCTACCCTTATTTCCCAATCTAAATTAGCCTCTACATTGTTCTTCCCATGGAAGTATGGGAGTTTAATGTTAACCTCTTGAGGCTTTCTTTCATTTTCTCTCCTATGGGAGTGAGGTCTAAGATGTGATCTATGCCTTCCTTCATAATAGTCACGAAGTTCTTCACTTAGGCTCTTGCAAGAGTTATGACTACTATAGGAGACATGTTTTTCTCTTTTTATTTCTTTCATTATTTTTCTTCTTTCTTCCTCTCTTATTTTCTTTCTTTCATCTTGACTTATTTCTTCCACTCTTTTTTACCTTTTTCTTTTCTCTCTTGTTTTTCTTTCCACAACTTAAGGGATCTCAACTCATCTAATATCTTATACAAGGGGTCCTTAGGAGTAGAACCCTCACCATTAACACTAGATGAAGAATGAAGACTCATGTTGGTTCCTAAGTTATGGTTCTTTCTTGTTGGGGGTTTGAAAACAAAAGGTAAAATAAACTATGGTTGAAACTAGCCAAAATAAACACTAAAAAAGGTGTGAAATATAAGGTAAAAACTAATTGGTAAAAGGAAAGCTATCTAGGCGGTTTGACAATGGAGGGTAAAGGAAATAAGCTATGAAAGTAAGCAAGAAATTAAAGTGCAAGAAATGCAAACTAGGCGGATCCTAAGAGTGTTTGGATGACCTTATTTAAGGTTCCCAACAAAACACTCACTATCCTAAGGGAAAATTGCCTAAAATTATTACACACAAATGGAAGTAGGGTGACCTAGCGGAGGCTCCCAACTTACTTCCAATGAAAGGCCTTTTTGTTACAAAATTTGAAAGCAAAGCAAATTGCCAATTACAAAATTACAAAGAAAAAAGTCCTCAATTGTGGTGGCTATTCTCTCTTTAGTGTTTCACTCAATTTGGAGTGCTTCTTAGTCCAATAGCTCTTAAGGTGGTTGGCCCCTTGCTTCTTGACTCAAATTCTTCAAGATATGGCACCAATCCTCCTTTCCAATTCCCTATATGGCAACTCACAAGCAAGGAAACAAAGAGACAAGCAATAACCAAAGACAAAAAAAAAATGAAATGAAAGCTAAACCAATAGAGTTTTAACAAGACAAATTTCCAAGGATTATTCAACAATTAAAGCAATGAAAAGCACAAAAAAACAAGCTAGGACTCAAAGAGAAACCTAGAATGGCTCTAGAGTAGACTAGAAAAACTCTAAAAAAAAAGACTCAAGAAACCTCTAGTTTTGGCACTTGTTTTCATAATAATTTTCAATTGAATTTTCAGAACTAGGATTGGTATAAAATAGGTGTTAGTGCTTAGCTCTACTGAGTTTTAAAAAGATTGGCTAAGATTTTGTTAAAACATAAGCACTTAGACAATGAAGGAAAGCTGGAGTTGCTGCACATGATGTCCAACGTTATGTCAAGGAATAAGATCGGGCTGCACAATGCACAAGGCAAGATAAAATGTCAAATGAAGAATTGAAGCTGCAGGATCCACGATGTCGGATACAATGTCCAGGACATCCTGCCCGAAAATACTGGAGTTGCTGCACAATGCACAAGGCAAGATAAAAGAAGTGAAGCTGCAGGATCCACGATGTCGGATACGATGTCCAGGACATCTGGCCCGAAAATACTGGACACATAAATCTGTTATATCTTTAACAGATTATTGTGCAGTTAGCAACAGATTAGACGATCTATCTTTAGGAACGAATTAAAAGATAATTAAAGTTCGAATTACAAACTAGAAGAGTTCGTTCAGGGATTAAAGATTAAAGATAAAAGCTAAAAGATCAAACTGTATCTTTTAGATCTTTAAGTGCAGATTTTCAGAAGAATGATAGATCTCCTCCAGCACAAGTTGTTGCAGCCCAGATACACACACTGCTATAAAAACATGGAGGCTGCACGAGTTCTGTACCAAGTCCGGGATTGAAGAGTTATTTTGTGAGTTTTGGGACTTGAGTGTTTTGTGAGCCACCTTGATGTTATCCTAACTTCAAGTGTTGGACCTGAGTGTGTAGAGTTGATCTCTTTTGTTCAGAGAGCAATCTCTGGTGTGTCTTTGATTTAATTGTAAACACGGGAGAGTGATTGAGAGGGAGTGAGAGGGGTTCTCATATCTAAGAGTGGCTCTTAGGTAGAGATTGCACGGGTAGTGGTTAGGTGAGAAGGTTGTAAACAGTGGCTGTTAGATCTTCGAACTAACACTATTTTAGTGGATTTCCTCCCTGGCTTGGTAGCCCCCAGATGTAGGTGAGGTTGCACCGAACTGGGTTAACAATTCTCTTGTGTTACTTACTTGTTTGATCTGTTCATACTCTCAAATATAATCTGCATGTTCTGAAGCGTGATGTCGTGACATCCGGTACGACATCTGGCATTGGTATCAGAATTTCAATTGGTATCAGAGCAGGCACTCGAAATCACTGAGTGAGATCTAGGGAGATAAATTCTGATGAACATGGAGAAAGAAGGAGGACCAGTGAACAGACCACCAATTCTGGATGGAACCAACTATGAATACTGGAAAGCAAGGATGGTGGCCTTCCTCAAATCACTGGATAGCAGAACCTGGAAAGCTGTCATCAAAGGCTGGGAACATCCTAAGATGCTGGACACAGAAGGAAAGCCCACTAATGAATTGAAGCCAGAAGAAGACTGGACAAAAGAAGAAGACGAATTGGCACTTGGAAACTCCAAAGCCTTGAATGCTCTATTCAATGGAGTTGACAAGAATATCTTCAGACTGATCAACACATGCACAGTGGCCAAGGATGCATGGGAGATCCTGAAAACCACTCATGAAGGAACCTCCAAAGTGAAGATGTCCAGATTGCAACTCTTGGCTACAAAATTCGAAAATCTGAAGATGAAGGAGGAAGAGTGTATTCATGACTTCCACATGAACATTCTTGAAATTGCCAATGCTTGCACTGCCTTGGGAGAGAGGATGACTGATGAAAAGCTGGTGAGAAAGATCCTCAGATCCTTGCCTAAGAGATTTGACATGAAAGTCACTGCAATAGAGGAGGCCCAAGACATTTGCAACATGAGAGTAGATGAACTCATTGGTTCCCTTCAAACCTTTGAGCTAGGACTCTCGGATAGGACTGAAAAGAAGAGCAAGAATCTGGCGTTCGTGTCCAATGATGAAGGAGAAGAAGATGAGTATGACCTGGATACTGATGAAGGTTTGACTAACGCAGTTGTGCTCCTTGGAAAACAGTTCAACAAAGTGATGAACAGAATGGACAGGAGGCAGAAACCACATGTCGGGAACATCCCTTTCGACATCAGGAAAGGTAGTGAATACCAGAAAAGGTCAGATGAAAAGCCCAGTCACAGCAAAGGAGTTCAATGCCATGGGTGTGAAGGCTATGGACACATCAAAGCTGAATGTCCCACTCATCTCAAGAAGCAGAGGAAAGGACTTTCTGTATGTCGGTCTGATGATACAGAGAGTGAACAAGAAAGTGATTCTGACAGAGATGTGAATGCACTCACTGGGAGATTTGAATCTGCTGAAGATTCAAGTGATACAGACAGTGAAATCACTTTTGATGAGCTTGCTACATCTTATAGAGAACTATGCATCAAAAGTGAGAAGATTCTTCAGCAAGAAGCACAACTGAAGAAGGTCATTGCAAATCTGGAGGCTGAGAAGGAGGCACATGAAGAGGAGATCTCTGAGCTTAAAGGAGAAGTTGGTTTTCTGAACTCTAAACTGGAAAATATGACAAAGTCAATAAAGATGCTGAATAAAGGCTCAGATATGCTTGATGAGGTGCTACAGCTTGGGAAGAATGTTGGAAACCAGAGAGGACTTGGATTTAATCATAAGTCTGCTGGCAGAACAACCATGACAGAATTTGTTCCTGCCAAAAACAGCACTGGAGCCACGATGTCACAACATCGGTCTCGACATCATGGAACGCAGCAGAAAAGGAGCAAAAGAAAGAAGTGGAGGTGTCACTACTGTGGCAAGTATGGTCACATAAAGCCCTTTTGCTATCATCTACATGGCCATCCACATCATGGTACTCAAAGTAGCAGCAGCAGAAGGAAGATGATGTGGGTTCCAAAACACAAGATTGTCAGTCTTGTTGTTCATACTTCACTTAGAGCATCAGCTAAGGAAGATTGGTACCTAGATAGCGGCTGTTCCAGACACATGACAGGAGTCAAAGAATTTCTGGTGAACATTGAACCCTGCTCCACTAGCTATGTGACATTTGGAGATGGCTCTAAAGGAAAGATCACTGGAATGGGAAAGCTAGTCCATGATGGACTTCCTAGTCTGAACAAAGTACTGCTGGTGAAGGGACTGACTGCAAACTTGATCAGCATCAGTCAGTTGTGTGATGAAGGATTCAATGTAAACTTCACAAAGTCAGAATGCTTGGTGACAAATGAGAAGAGTGAAGTTCTAATGAAGGGCAGCAGATCAAAGGACAACTGTTACCTATGGACACCTCAAGAAACCAGTCACTCCTCCACATGTCTATTCTCCAAAGAAGATGAAGTCAAAATATGGCATCAAAGATTTGGACATCTGCACTTAAGAGGCATGAAGAAAATCATTGACAAAGGTTCTGTTAGAGGCATTCCCAATCTGAAAATAGAAGAAGGCAGAATCTGTGGTGAATGTCAGATTGGAAAGCAAGTCAAGATGTCCCACCAGAAGCTTCAACATCAGACCACTTCCAGGGTGCTGGAACTACTTCACATGGACTTGATGGGGCCTATGCAAGTTGAAAGCCTTGGAGGAAAGAGGTATGCCTATGTTGTTGTGGATGATTTCTCCAAATTTACCTGGGTCAACTTTATCAGAGAAAAATCAGACACCTTTGAAGTATTCAAGGAGTTGAGTCTAAGACTTCAAAGAGAAAAAGACTGTGTCATCAAGAGAATCAGGAGTGACCATGGCAGAGAATTTGAAAACAGCAAGTTTACTGAATTCTGCACATCTGAAGGCATCACTCATGAGTTCTCTGCAGCCATTACACCACAACAAAATGGCATAGTTGAAAGGAAAAACAGGACTTTGCAAGAAGCTGCTAGGGTCATGCTTCATGCCAAAGAACTTCCCTATAATCTCTGGGCTGAAGCCATGAACACAGCATGCTACATCCACAACAGAGTTACACTTAGAAGAGGGACTCCAACCACACTGTATGAAATCTGGAAAGGGAGGAAGCCAACTGTCAGGCACTTCCACATCTTTGGAAGTCCATGTTACATTTTGGCAGATAGAGAGCAAAGGAGAAAGATGGATCCCAAGAGTGATGCAGGAATATTCCTGGGATACTCTACAAACAGCAGAGCATATAGAGTATTCAATTCCAAAACCAGAACTGTGATGGAATCCATCAATGTGGTTGTTGATGATCTAACTCCAGCAAGAAAGAAGGATGTCGAAGAAGATGTCAGAACATCGGGATGGAGGTGAAAGTTCTGTACCAAGTCCGGGATTGAAGAGTTATTTTGTGAGTTTTGGGACTTGAGTGTTTTGTGAGCCACCTTGATGTTATCCTAACTTCAAGTGTTGGACCTGAGTGTGTAGAGTGATCTCTTTTGTTCAGAGAGCAATCTCTGGTGTGTCTTTGATTAATTGTAAACACGGAGAGTGATTGAGAGGGAGTGAGAGGGGTTCTCATATCTAAGAGTGGCTCTTAGGTAGAGATTGCACGGGTAGTGGTTAGGTGAGAAGGTTGTAAACAGTGGCTGTTAGATCTTCGAACTAACACTATTTTAGTGGATTTCCTCCCTGGCTTGGTAGCCCCCAGATGTAGGTGAGGTTGCACCGAACTGGGTTAACAATTCTCTTGTGTTACTTACTTGTTTGATCTGTTCATACTCTCAAATATAATCTGCATGTTCTGAAGCGTGATGTCGTGACATCCGGTACGACATCTGGCATTGGTATCAGAATTTCAATTGGTATCAGAGCAGGCACTCGAAATCACTGAGTGAGATCTAGGGAGATAAATTCTGATGAACATGGAGAAAGAAGGAGGACCAGTGAACAGACCACCAATTCTGGATGGAACCAACTATGAATACTGGAAAGCAAGGATGGTGGCCTTCCTCAAATCACTGGATAGCAGAACCTGGAAAGCTGTCATCAAAGGCTGGAACATCCTAAGATGCTGGACACAGAAGGAAAGCCCACTAATGAATTGAAGCCAGAAGAAGACTGGACAAAAGAAGAAGACGAATTGGCACTTGGAAACTCCAAAGCCTTGAATGCTCTATTCAATGGAGTTGACAAGAATATCTTCAGACTGATCAACACATGCACAGTGGCCAAGGATGCATGGGAGATCCTGAAAACCACTCATGAAGGAACCTCCAAAGTGAAGATGTCCAGATTGCAACTCTTGGCTACAAAATTCGAAAATCTGAAGATGAAGGAGGAAGAGTGTATTCATGACTTCCACATGAACATTCTTGAAATTGCCAATGCTTGCACTGCCTTGGGAGAGAGGATGACTGATGAAAAGCTGGTGAGAAAGATCCTCAGATCCTTGCCTAAGAGATTTGACATGAAAGTCACTGCAATAGAGGAGGCCCAAGACATTTGCAACATGAGAGTAGATGAACTCATTGGTTCCCTTCAAACCTTTGAGCTAGGACTCTCGGATAGGACTGAAAAGAAGAGCAAGAATCTGGCGTTCGTGTCCAATGATGAAGGAGAAGAAGATGAGTATGACCTGGATACTGATGAAGGTTTGACTAACGCAGTTGTGCTCCTTGGAAAACAGTTCAACAAAGTGATGAACAGAATGGACAGGAGGCAGAAACCACATGTCGGGGAACATCCCTTTCGACATCAGGAAAGGTAGTGAATACCAGAAAAGGTCAGATGAAAAGCCCAGTCACAGCAAAGGAGTTCAATGCCATGGGTGTGAAGGCTATGGACACATCAAAGCTGAATGTCCCACTCATCTCAAGAAGCAGAGGAAAGGACTTTCTGTATGTCGGTCTGATGATACAGAGAGTGAACAAGAAAGTGATTCTGACAGAGATGTGAATGCACTCACTGGGAGATTTGAATCTGCTGAAGATTCAAGTGATACAGACAGTGAAATCACTTTTGATGAGCTTGCTACATCTTATAGAGAACTATGCATCAAAAGTGAGAAGATTCTTCAGCAAGAAGCACAACTGAAGAAGGTCATTGCAAATCTGGAGGCTGAGAAGGAGGCACATGAAGAGGAGATCTCTGAGCTTAAAGGAGAAGTTGGTTTTCTGAACTCTAAACTGGAAAATATGACAAAGTCAATAAAGATGCTGAATAAAGGCTCAGATATGCTTGATGAGGTGCTACAGCTTGGGAAGAATGTTGGAAACCAGAGAGGACTTGGATTTAATCATAAGTCTGCTGGCAGAACAACCATGACAGAATTTGTTCCTGCCAAAAACAGCACTGGAGCCACGATGTCACAACATCGGTCTCGACATCATGGAACGCAGCAGAAAAGGAGCAAAAGAAAGAAGTGGAGGTGTCACTACTGTGGCAAGTATGGTCACATAAAGCCCTTTTGCTATCATCTACATGGCCATCCACATCATGGTACTCAAAGTAGCAGCAGCAGAAGGAAGATGATGTGGGTTCCAAAACACAAGATTGTCAGTCTTGTTGTTCATACTTCACTTAGAGCATCAGCTAAGGAAGATTGGTACCTAGATAGCGGCTGTTCCAGACACATGACAGGAGTCAAAGAATTTCTGGTGAACATTGAACCCTGCTCCACTAGCTATGTGACATTTGGAGATGGCTCTAAAGGAAAGATCACTGGAATGGGAAAGCTAGTCCATGATGGACTTCCTAGTCTGAACAAAGTACTGCTGGTGAAGGGACTGACTGCAAACTTGATCAGCATCAGTCAGTTGTGTGATGAAGGATTCAATGTAAACTTCACAAAGTCAGAATGCTTGGTGACAAATGAGAAGAGTGAAGTTCTAATGAAGGGCAGCAGATCAAAGGACAACTGTTACCTATGGACACCTCAAGAAACCAGTCACTCCTCCACATGTCTATTCTCCAAAGAAGATGAAGTCAAAATATGGCATCAAAGATTTGGACATCTGCACTTAAGAGGCATGAAGAAAATCATTGACAAAGGTTCTGTTAGAGGCATTCCCAATCTGAAAATAGAAGAAGGCAGAATCTGTGGTGAATGTCAGATTGGAAAGCAAGTCAAGATGTCCCACCAGAAGCTTCAACATCAGACCACTTCCAGGGTGCTGGAACTACTTCACATGGACTTGATGGGGCCTATGCAAGTTGAAAGCCTTGGAGGAAAGAGGTATGCCTATGTTGTTGTGGATGATTTCTCCAAATTTACCTGGGTCAACTTTATCAGAGAAAAATCAGACACCTTTGAAGTATTCAAGGAGTTGAGTCTAAGACTTCAAAGAGAAAAAGACTGTGTCATCAAGAGAATCAGGAGTGACCATGGCAGAGAATTTGAAAACAGCAAGTTTACTGAATTCTGCACATCTGAAGGCATCACTCATGAGTTCTCTGCAGCCATTACACCACAACAAAATGGCATAGTTGAAAGGAAAAACAGGACTTTGCAAGAAGCTGCTAGGGTCATGCTTCATGCCAAAGAACTTCCCTATAATCTCTGGGCTGAAGCCATGAACACAGCATGCTACATCCACAACAGAGTTACACTTAGAAGAGGGACTCCAACCACACTGTATGAAATCTGGAAAGGGAGGAAGCCAACTGTCAGGCACTTCCACATCTTTGGAAGTCCATGTTACATTTTGGCAGATAGAGAGCAAAGGAGAAAGATGGATCCCAAGAGTGATGCAGGAATATTCCTGGGATACTCTACAAACAGCAGAGCATATAGAGTATTCAATTCCAAAACCAGAACTGTGATGGAATCCATCAATGTGGTTGTTGATGATCTAACTCCAGCAAGAAAGAAGGATGTCGAAGAAGATGTCAGAACATCGGGAGACAATGTAGCAGATACAGCTAAAAGTGCAGAAAATGCAGAAAACTCTGATTCTGCTACAGATGAATCAAACATCAATCAACCTGACAAGAGACCCTCCATTAGAATCCAGAAGATGCACCCCAAGGAGCTGATTATAGGAGATCCAAACAGAGGGGTCACTACAAGATCAAGGGAGATTGAGATTGTCTCCAATTCATGCTTTGTCTCCAAAATTGAGCCCAAGAATGTGAAAGAGGCACTGACTGATGAGTTCTGGATCAATGCTATGCAAGAGGAATTGGAGCAATTCAAAAGGAATGAAGTCTGGGAGCTAGTCCCTAGACCCGAGGGAACTAATGTGATTGGCACCAAGTGGATCTTCAAGAACAAAACCAATGAAGAAGGTGTTATAACCAGAAACAAGGCCAGACTTGTTGCTCAAGGCTACACTCAGATTGAAGGTGTAGACTTTGATGAAACTTTCGCCCCAGTTGCTAGACTTGAGTCCATCAGATTGTTACTTGGTGTAGCTTGCATCCTCAAATTCAAGCTGTACCTAATGGATGTGAAGAGCGCGTTTCTGAATGGATACCTGAATGAAGAAGCCTATGTGGAGCAGCCAAAGGGATTTGTAGATCCAACTCATCCAGATCATGTATACAGGCTCAAGAAGGCTCTCTATGGATTGAAGCAAGCTCCAAGAGCTTGGTATGAAAGGCTAACAGAGTTCCTTACTCAGCAAGGGTATAGGAAGGGAGGAATTGACAAGACTCTCTTTGTCAAACAAGATGCTGATAACTTGATGATAGCACAGATATATGTTGATGACATTGTGTTTGGAGGGATGTCGAATGAGATGCTTCGACATTTTGTCCAACAGATGCAATCTGAATTTGAGATGAGTCTTGTTGGAGAGCTGACTTATTTTCTGGGACTCCAAGTGAAGCAGATGGAAGACTCCATATTCCTCTCACAAAGCAAGTATGCAAAGAACATTGTCAAGAAGTTTGGGATGGAAAATGCCAGCCATAAAAGAACACCTGCACCTACTCACTTGAAGCTGTCAAAAGATGAAGCTGGCACCAGTGTTGATCAAAGTCTGTACAGGAGCATGATTGGTAGCTTACTATATTTAACAGCTAGCAGACCTGACATCACCTATGCAGTAGGTGTTTGTGCAAGATATCAAGCCAATCCCAAGATAAGTCACTTGAATCAAGTAAAGAGAATTCTGAAATATGTAAATGGCACCAGTGACTATGGGATTATGTACTGTCATTGTTCAGGTTCAATGCTGGTTGGGTATTGTGATGCTGATTGGGCTGGAAGTGCAGATGACAGAAAAAGCACTTCTGGTGGATGTTTCTATTTGGGAACCAATCTTATTTTATGGTTCAGCAAGAAGCAGAACTGTGTGTCCCTATCTACTGCAGAAGCAGAGTATATTGCAGCAGGAAGCAGTTGTTCACAACTAGTTTGGATGAAGCAGATGCTGAAGGAGTACAATGTCGAACAAGATGTCATGACATTGTACTGTGACAACTTGAGTGCTATTAATATTTCTAAAAATCCTGTTCAACACAGCAGAACCAAGCACATTGACATTAGACATCACTATATTAGAGAGCTTGTTGATGATAAAGTTATCACACTGGAGCATGTTGACACTGAGGAACAAATAGCAGATATATTCACAAAGGCATTGGATGCAAAACAGTTTGAAAAACTGAGGGGCAAGCTGGGCATTTGTCTGCTAGAGGAATTATAGCAGCTACTGCTATCTGAACGTGCTCAAACGTCTCACTTAACATTAATAGCACGTTCACTACTGAGCCAAAACAAATTCGACCGTTGCTTCACACGTCCCTCTACATTCCTCATTCAAACTTATATTTTCGTGGTAATCTCGTTTTCAGCATTCCCCAACAGCTCTCAGAGATTTACGAAATCATTCCAAAGGCTCTGCACTTCCATGGCTACCTCACCAAAAGAAACTTCAGCTCCTGGTTCACCCTCTGTACCATCATCTCCATCATCCACCAAAGCACCATCAAACCAGGAACGACCTGAATTCAATATCCAGCCCATACAAATGATTCCTGGTTCAGCCCCTGTTCCTGAAAAATTGGTCCCCAAACGACAACAGGGTGTGAAGATTTCTGAAAACCCTAGCCTTGCAACAAGTCCTAGGGAAGTAGACACGGAGATGGACAAGAAGATCCGCAGTATTGTGAGTAGCATTTTGAAAAATGCTTCTGTCCCTGATGCTGATGAAGATGTTCCAACATCTTCCACCCCAAATGTTTCTGTGCCTGATGCTGATAAAGATGTTCCAACATCTTCCGCCCCAAATGCTGAAGTCCTCTCTTCATCCAGTAAAGAGGAATCAACAGAGGAAGAGGAACAAGCCACAGAGGAGACCCCTGCACCAAGGGCACCAGAACCTGCTCCAGGTGACCTCATTGACCTGGAAGAAGTAGAATCTGATGAGGAACCCCTTGCCAACAAGTTGGCACCTGGCATCGCAGAAAGATTACAAAGCCGAAAGGGTAAAACCCCCATTAAGAGGTCTGGACGAATCAAAACTATGGCACAGAAGAAGAGCACTCCAATCACTCCTACCACATCCAGAAGGAGCAAAGTTGCAATCTCTTCCAAGAAGAGGAAAGAAATTTCCTCATCTGATTCTGATGATGATGTCGAACCAGATGTTCCCGACATCAAGAGGACCAAGACATCAGGGAAAAAGGTGCCTGGAAATGTCCCTGATGCACCATTGGACAACATCTCTTTCCACTCCATTGGCAATGTTGAAAGGTGGAAATTTGTGTATCAACGCAGACTTGCCTTGGAAAGAGAACTGGGAAGAGATGCCTTGGATTGCAAGGAGATCATGGACCTCATCACGGCTGCTGGACTGCTGAAGACTGTCACCAAGTTGGGAGATTGCTATGAAAGTCTAGTCAGGGAATTCATTGTCAACATTCCCTCTGACATAACAAACAGAAAGAGTGATGAGTATCAGAAAGTGTTTGTCAGAGGAAAGTGTGTTAGATTCTCCCCTGCTGTAATCAACAAATACCTGGACAGACCAACAGATGGAGTGGTGGATATTACTGTTTCTGAGCATCAAATTGCCGAGGAAATCACTGCCAAACAAGTCCAACATTGGCCAAAGAAAAGGAAGCTTTCTGCAGGGAAGCTAAGTGTGAAGTATGCAATACTGCATAGGATTGGCGCTGCAAACTGGGTACCCACCAATCATACTTCCACTGTTGCCACAGGTTTGGGTAAATTTCTGTATGCTGTTGAAACCAAGTCCAAATTTAATTTTGGAAACTATATTTTTGATCAAACTGTTAAGCATTCAGAATCTTTTGCTGTCAAATTACCCATTGCCTTCCCAACTGTATTGTGTGGCATTATGTTGAGTCAACATCCCAATATTTTAAACTACACTGACTCTGTGATGAAGAGAGAATCTCCTCTATCCCTGCATTACAAACTGTTTGAGGGGACACATGTCCCAGACATTGTCTCGACATCAGGGAAAGCTGCTGCTTCAGGTGCTGTGTCCAAGGATGCTTTGATTGCTGAACTCAAGGACACATGCAAGGTGCTGGAAACAACCATCAAAGCCACCACAGAGAAGAAGATGGAGCTGGAACGCCTGATCAAAAGACTCACAGACAGTGGCATTGATGATGGTGAAGCAGTTGAGGAAGAAGAAGAAGCAGCTGAAGAAGAAGAAGAAGCAGCTGAAGAAGAGGAAGATGCAGCAGAGGATACAGAATCAGATGATGATGATTCTGAAGCCACCCCATGACCATCATACCTTTATTTTTGCTTTTTACTCTTACTAGCTAAAGGGGCATGTCCCTTTGAACAATGGTTTACTATTGGTCTGTAATATTTGCACTTTAAGTTCATGCATTCTACTTTTGTCAAATTCTGTCTAAAAAGGGGGAGTAATAGTATTATGTATTATGCATGATTTATGATTCTGAGTAGTAGGATACTATGTATGCAATAGTAGTACTATGCATGATTGATACGATGTATGGCAGTAGGATACGATGTATGCATGATTCATGATTTTGAAGGGGAGTCGTATGTATATGATTTTGAGGGGGAGACTGCTGCTGCTGATGATGACTGATGGAAAAGACTAGTAGCTGATAGAAGATGCTGCAGTAAGCATGGAGACAGGGGGAGCAGAAGCAGAAAGCTGATGTCACGTGAGATGTCTTGACATCCTGGAAATGACTTGCAACTTGCAGAATTTCCGCTGTGCTTGATTACTCTGATAATGAAAGTTGCTGATCCCACTTGCATAACTGCTCGTACCTGCTCAGGAAGTGTCTAAGTATGTTTTAGACAAAATTTGCCAAAGGGGGAGATTGTTAGTGCTTAGCTCTACTGAGTTTTAAAAAGATTGGCTAAGATTTTGTTAAAACATAAGCACTTAGACAATGAAGGAAAGCTGGAGTTGCTGCACATGATGTCCAACGTTATGTCAAGGAATAAGATCGGGCTGCACAATGCACAAGGCAAGATAAAATGTCAAATGAAGAATTGAAGCTGCAGGATCCACGATGTCGGATACAATGTCCAGGACATCCTACCCGAAAATACTGGAGTTGCTGCACAATGCACAAGGCAAGATAAAAGAAGTGAAGCTGCAGGATCCACGATGTCGGATACGATGTCCAGGACATCTGGCCCGAAAATACTGGACACATAAATCTGTTATATCTTTAACAGATTATTGTGCAGTTAGCAACAGATTAGACGATCTATCTTTAGGAACGAATTAAAAGATAATTAAAGTTCGAATTACAAACTAGAAGAGTTCGTTCAGGGATTAAAGATTAAAGATAAAAGCTAAAAGATCAAACTGTATCTTTTAGATCTTTAAGTGCAGATTTTTTCAGAAGAATGATAGATCTCCTCCAGCAAAAGTTGTTGCAGCCCAGATACACACACTGCTATAAAAACATGGAGGCTGCACGAGTTCTGTACCAAGTCCGGGATTGAAGAGTTATTTTGTGAGTTTTGGGACTTGAGTGTTTTGTGAGCCACCTTGATGTTATCCTAACTTCAAGTGTTGGACCTGAGTGTGTAGAGTTGATCTCTTTTGTTCAGAGAGCAATCTCTGGTGTGTCTTT
Organism: Glycine soja; assembly: GCF_004193775.1. Taxonomy (NCBI): domain Eukaryota; kingdom Viridiplantae; phylum Streptophyta; class Magnoliopsida; order Fabales; family Fabaceae; genus Glycine; species Glycine soja. Next base: position 30,008,812 of record NC_041008.1, on the reverse strand, counting down.
GATTTAATTGTAAACACGGGAGAGTGATTGAGAGGGAGTGAGAGGGGTTCTCATATCTAAGAGTGGCTCTTAGGTAGAGATTGCACGGGTAGTGGTTAGGTGAGAAGGTTGTAAACAGTGGCTGTTAGATCTTCGAACTAACACTATTTTAGTGGATTTCCTCCCTGGCTTGGTAGCCCCCAGATGTAGGTGAGGTTGCACCGAACTGGGTTAACAATTCTCTTGTGTTACTTACTTGTTTGATCTGTTCATACTCTCAAATATAATCTGCATGTTCTGAAGCGTGATGTCGTGACATCCGGTACGACATCTGGCATTGGTATCAGAATTTCAATAGGCACCAATTATAGAACAAATTTTGAGCCAAAACAACAAGCACACTTTCCTTTCACTTTTTTTTTTTCCTGGACACTGATTTTTCTGCCAACTTGTGAGATTTTTCTTATTTTTTCCTTTAATTCAATTCGCTTGGTTCTTTTTTTATAATTTTGGTCCAGATGTCTAGAAAATTCAGTAAAAGTTTAAGCTCAAAAAACGTAGTGACCAATTCCCAGTAATTTATACAAGTTCGTATGTTCAAGCTGCCAGCACCAGCGATTTCAGCCTAGAAATCAAGAGTAGTGTTTATGTTGCTTAAGGCTTGGATAGTTACAATTTGTGTTTGCTTATGCTCAATTATCTTGAATAACACAATTAAGGAGAGCTTAAGACTTATTTTGATTCACAAATCCAGCCACAACTCAGCACCACAACTCAACTTCATCATAGGCATCATGTAGGAAACTTAGAAAGCAAAAAAAAAGTTCAAGAACAAGACTACTTCTAGGAATTGATTTAGAACATGTCATGAACTAAATAACATGTATGAATTAGACTCAAAATTCAAAAGATAAGCTACGAATGACAAGAATACATGAACAAATGTATCTAGAATTCAATCAACAAAATAAAATTCAACACAAACTTAGAACATAATGTGACAATTACTATGACTAAACATGACTCTAAGACAACATGGATTAAGTGATTTACACTTAGATTTTTGTGTTTTTTTTTTCTAATCAATATTTTGGAACAAAATTTAGATCTAAAGGTTTAGCACAAGAATATTATTAATGAAAATTGATAGAACCTAAAATCAACACAAAAACAAGATTCAAGAGTAGATCTACAAAATTTGAACCATAGAAATGCAAGAACAAGTGTAGATCTAAGATTTAATCGGTTTATTTTTTTTGAATCTACTCTAAACAGCACCAAACCACAAGACAATGGAGGATATACATGGAGAATAAGATGAAGAACAAGGAATTAAAGAGAATTCACCGAACAAAAAGATAGAGGAAGCAAAAGAACATCACCTAGATGAAGATGCTCTGATACCACATGATGCAAGCTCCATTGGAGCTTGTAGGCCTAGGATCTTCTTCATCAATGGATTCCTTTGCTTCTTGGAAGATAAATGGCAGCGGAATGGAGAAGGAAGAGAGAGAGGAGACGCCACTTCAAGGAGAAGATGAGTCTAGAAGAAGCTCACCACCATAGGAGGCCATGGATAAGAGCTTGGAGGAAGAAGGAGATGAATGAAGGGAGAGGGAGAGAAGAGCACGAAATTTTGTGCTCTAAATGAGCTTTGAAATCTGAATTTTAATATTCAAATGATCAAAGTTGAAAAAAATGCACACACATGACCTCTATTTATAGCCTAAGTGTCACACAAAATTGGAGGGAAATTCAAATTTCATTTGAATTTGAAATTGAATTTGTGGAGCCAAACTTTGGAGCCAAAATTTCACTAATTATGATTAGTGAATTTTAGTTATTATTCAGCCCACTAATCCAAGATCAATTCAAAGATTCTCCACTAAGTGTGCTTAGGTGTCATGAGGCATGAAAAGCATGAAGGACATGCACAAAGTGTGACTATATGATGTGGCAATGGGGTGTAGTAAGCAAATGCTCACCTCCCCCTCTAAAATTTAATTGGATTGGTCTTCTACCAATTCAATTAAATTTATTTCCAACCACACACATCAAATATCCACTTAGTGCATGTGAAATTACAAAACTACCCCTAATACAAAAACTAGTCTAGGTGCCCTAAAATACAAGGGCTGAAAAATCCTATATTTCTAGGGTACCCTACCTACATTATGGAGCCCAAAATACAAGACCCAAAATTAATGAAACCTTATTCTAATATGTACAAAGATAAGTGGGCTCGTACTTAGCCCATGGGCCCGAAATCTACCCTAAGGCTCATAAGAACCCTTGGGCCTTCTCTTGCATCTTTGGCCCAATCTACTTGGAGTCTTCTATCCAATGCCTTTGCGGGGTAGGATTGCATCATCGGCCCTGTTCCTTCTCTGACTATACTCGCATTCATGGCCCTCCTCTAACACTAGCGGGTCTCCCAGGAACTGGCTGAGGGCGTCTGCATCGAAAGGAATCCACTGGCCCCTTACCCATGACCGCATGTCCCGCACGCTCTCCTCCGTGGGCCAAGCATTGGCATAAAACTCTAGGACCACATCTGGGTCAAACTTGGCCATGGGAGTGACCAGCGACGTCTGTGGCGTCCCTAAATAATGACTGGTTTAATAGTAATAATTTAAATAACAGAAACCATGAGAAATTTTTTTTCTTTTTTTTTCTTCTTTTCTTTTTCTCTCTCTTTTCACGATAATTAAATTCAGAAGGAAAATTATCACTATAGAGTCCTGAATGGCCAGTTCACAACTCTATTCGGAGTCATTTCTTTCTGATCACTCATAACCTCTAAACTATTTCGCTCTTTCGAAAAGAAAAATATACCAGCCATCATTTTAGGTCGTCACGTGAAAAATAATAAAATGCGGTCGATAAACTCTTTTCAATAAAGTTTGTTAACACTTCCTTTTCAAATAACAAGATTAAACATAATTACATTCATCATCTAAAACTGTCCAAAATATGGGAGTTTGCAAAATACATAGTGACATCCAGAGCAAAGGTATCAACTGTGGTGGCTTCAGCCACATATATACAATCATCAAAATTTCTATACAATAGGTCTACCCACCCAAAAATCAAAAGAGTAAACCTAGCAGTCTGAACTAGATACACCCACCCACAAAAAGTATGTAAACCTAGTCTAAGGAGCCGTTTGCTATGAAGAAGAGTCTTCACTATTCGCTGTCCCTCCAGGGCCGCTCTCCTCTGTAGAGTCTGCCTCAGATGCTGACATGATATCCTCTGGAGAATCCACATCAGGGAGTGGGTCCTCATCATCCTTTGGAAAGTCAAGAGTATCCACAGCAGGCTCAGGAGGTAACTCCTCTGAGTCCTCTTCAGGATCTTCTTAAGAGGATGACACCTCTATCACTTAAACTGGCTCCACTAGTCGATATGGAGTAGGTGTAGGTAGTATCCACTCCACAGGCTACTGAAGCATGCGTGCGGGTTCCTCCGGATGTACTAATGAAGTAGCAGTGAGTCGAATCGTGCCACGGAATCGGCACCTCTCATTGCCACACGATCATGGATTAACTACACAGCCATCGCGATCTACAAGAAATAAAAGACAGGGGGTAGACTCTTTCACAAGAAATCTAACTACAGGCAACAATACAATGTGTCTCATAACCGCTACGTATAGTCAAAAGGTCTCTCTCAAGGGATTTCCTCTCTGGTAATCGATTACCAAAGTATGTAATCGATTACCAGTGCCCAAACTCGAATTACACAGCTTTTGCACATGGAAACCTACAAATTACACTGTGTAATCGATTACACCTAAATGGTAATCGATTACCAGTGGCCATATCACCCTGTGTGATCGATTACACACCATTTATAATCGATTACCAAAGGTCATTTAACATCCTGTCTCCATTTTTAAGCCCTGTAATCGATTACACACCCTTGGTAATCGATTACCAGGGCCAAATTCCAGATACCACTCAAGATTCATAGCTGGCCAGCCGCCACACAAGCCTCCTTGCTTTGTGGACTTTGTTCTTTTATTGGTTGACTGCCAGGAGCTCGCCTGTTTAGGTACGTCACAGGTTCTCATTGACTGACTATGCCCGGGTTGGGTCGGGATTGGTCAAGCTTGGTTTTGGGCAATAGCACCCCACCTGACGTCCCCAAGGTCTCCTGACCCCCACGACATATCTCCAGGTACCACTCTGTGGTCAACAAAAAAAGTAGGAAGACTGACTCTTCCACGCTTTCTCACATCAAGCTTGTTGGATTATGGGGCACTGGTCATATGTGGTACTAGGTGGCGATCGGGCGATGGCGCAAATCAACTCTCCCACTTTCACAAGTCAAACATAAACATACCATCCCCAGTTGCCCACCTTTCAACTGAGCTCACGCACTCTTACGTAGCCCTTATCCTCGTTCCTCTCAGCATCGGGTCCCCATCAACCCCTCCAAGCTTCCATAATATCCAAGCAATTCAATTTCCAAATATCATGAACTACCCTAAACCAAGAAAACAGAGTAGAGGCAGAAAACTCTGCCCAAAACACATTCAAATATCACAGCTTTCCTTACTCATATCCCAGTAACATTCTCTTTGTTCTGATTCGCTAACCGTTGGATCGCCTTGAAAATTTTACTGGAGGTTCCTAGTACATAAATATACATTTTGACCGTTGGGATCGGCTAGAAAATGTCTAAAACCCAATATGTACTACCTTTCCCACAACCAGCAATGCACAAGCATTTTCTGCACATGTTGAAAAATTTTGCTGCACAATTCAACAACATTTTTCTGCATAATAGGGCAGATTTCGAAATCCATCTTGCCCACATCCAATTTTGCTCAAATTGGATCCTACAAGTCCTAAATCATCTATAAATCATATTTAAACCAAAAACAAGCTTCAGATCAAGGCAATTCAAAATCTATGTATCCAAAACCCATCAATTTAGTGGATTTTCAAGGTTTAAGAAGTGAAAATGAGAATTGCTTAATTTTGGGGTAATTTCTCATCTCAATCAAGTCTATAACATTGATTTAGAATTGCTCAAACTGGTTTTAAGGCGAAAACTCCACCGATTCAAAATTTGACCCCTCAACACCCAATTTACCCTAGAAATGGCTCTTGCTTTCACCTTTGTCACTCATTTTTCTCATTTGCTCTGCCCAAGCTTACCTACAAGTCCTAATTGACATTCTAAACTAGAATAAACTCACTTTAGACTCAAATTTCCACTAACCCTAAATTTGGCTTCTCTAACCCTCAAAATCTCACACTTTTCTTCCTACAACATTGTCATTCTCACATTTAACCCTAAATTAACCTTCGCCATCATCTCTACCAGTTTTCTATCAACAATTTCAGCACACAAACATCACAAAGCATCATCATAAAACCCTAAAACAGAATGGGTAGCTTTACTCACATCAAACATGTCAAGTTTAGCATGCTTTCAACAAATTCCTTCACAAATAACTACCATAAGGCATAAACCTAGTAGAACTACCCATCATATCTCCCAAAAACCCAATACCCACGAATTTCATGTGAGAAGAAGTCCACCCATACCTGAAATTCGAAGTCCCACAACGTAGAGGTGTGCTTCACGACTCTGAATATGGCTTCCTTTTGCAATTTGGGGTAGAAGTGATGAGCAATTTTGGAGCTTTAAAGGGTAACAAAGGTGGAGGAGAAAGGAGGAGAAAGAAAGAAGAAAAGCTACGTGGGAAGAGAGGAAAAGCTTTCTGAATTTTTGCTGAAGGAAGAGAGAGAATTTGGCTTTTATAAAAAATGATTTTCTCTTTCCTTTTTCTAAAAGCAATGCCATATGTCTCATTTTGAGTGGAGCAAAAAGGGCCCACTTTTTCTCTTGATGTGACTTCATACTCAGCCACAAGGAGAGAAAAATTTGACCTTTTGAATGCTAAAATCCTGCCTTGGTTTGCGTACCGCTTCTCTGGTTCCAGTTCCCCGCGTTTCTCTGCAGCCGTCGGGGCCCGTTTTCGAAAGCAGACAATATATATATATATCAAAACACTCAGAATGAGACCTTGAGCGTGGTTCAGAGGTTGATTTTGTTAAATTTTAAGTTGCACGCAAAAAGATAATTTTTTAGACTAATTAATTGAGAATTTCTCTATAACTGTCCAGTTATGGATTACTCTTCGTTAATTAGCCTAACCCACGTATCTTTCCCCCAATGTACATACTTCTTCCAAGAATATATATATATATATATATATATATATATATACACTGAATAATACTTATATATATAATTATTTAAAATATATCGCTTACAAAATTTCGGGTAGAAATTTCCAGGATGTCACAACGTCCAACGTCGGCGAGCTATTTCCTCCTGGAAATCTGTGTACTCATCGTCCTTGAGCTGGACGCGTCTTTCCCAGTGGAATGACCATCCCTTGATGGCCTCGAAACGCAGTTGGTGCTCAACGCTCCTGAAACGATGGCTGTCGAACTCGGGAGCGGCACTGGTCCCTTCAGCCGTGGCGTCCTTCCTAGATCTCTTTGCTGAAAGCTTTCTCGGAGCCATTTCTTGCGAGGACAAACATTTGGAAAGTTAGTTTACAAGAAAACACTTATTTTAAAGCAAAAACGGCTTGTTAATCTTTTGGATTTAGAACAAACTCGTGCACACATTTCCTTAATGTAAAACATTTATGAACGTGCATATGCGTAAAATATCCTACTATTTACATCAACATACAAGGATATTTAAAATATCCTAGTTACCACACACATATATTTTTTCGAAAAGAATACATATACACATGCTCAAAATATTGTGTCCAAATTACACATGTTCATATCCCTAGCATTTTGCTACCACAAACTACCTACGCACATTTGAAGTATTAACATACAAATTTTTGTTGTTTCATTCACATTATTTATACATATATGCACATTGGGGAGCCAATCTCACGTCATGCACAAACTTGCATTTGAAAAGGAACTTTCATGCCATCTATATACACTTGAGGGGCAATTTCACATCATATATTCATTTGGGAAGCATCCTTGTGCCATTTTTGACATGGGTACATTTTTTTAAAAGGCTCCTTATGCTACCTATCCACAAATATACATATTTTGAAAGGCATTTTTTGCTATTCATTCACACTTTGCAAGGTATTTTTATGCCACATATATTCATATATATACATACCGTTAAAAGGTATTTTCCATGCTACCTAGGTGCAAGATATTCCTCATGGGGCAGCCAAATTTAAATTCTAATAAAAACCTCTCAAACATGTCCTAATATTATGCCTTTTTATATTCAAAACCAAAATTTAGATTCCTAGGCATAAATCATGCTTCCTTGCATTGAAATTAAAAGCTTGGGTTTCTAGGCCTAGAATGGCATTCAGGCACTCATTTTAAATCCTTCATGCTGTCCCTATATATATAAAACAGTCCCACAATCCCAAGCTTACAAAACCATGCTCATATGTCATTGAGGCATTTCACCGAGCACTTCGTGGGCGCATGTTTAGGAATGAATAGCAAGAGAGTGGGGGCAATGTGGCATGCCCCATTGCTTTAGAATGCAACATAGGCCTAGGGCCATCCCATACAAACCTCTAACTCACATCAATCAAGCATGAAAGCAAACCAAAATTGCCCCACAAATTTGAGCACATTCCCACAATTTAGAGAACCAAAAGAAGACCAAAATACACCAATGGAAAGCTAGAAAGCTCAAGTATGAGATACTTACTTGTTGGAGTGAGTAGGAGTACCAAAAATGAAAGCAAAATGCAACCAAAGGTGGCTTGGGGGAGCAAAAACCGTGAGTCCCGTAAGCTTTCTCCTTTTGAATGAGGGGGGGGGGGGAGTTTTTGAGTGCAAAAAACGTTCCCCTCCCTCATTTTTTTATATTCTGGTGCAGGGGTTGCTCGCCCAGGCGAGCTAACCTGCCATTTTTTTAGGGGGACATAAGCATGGCCCTTGACTTTCGCTTACTCAAACCCACTCAAGGTAGATTAGGCATCCATTATTTATTTTAAACAAACAACAGTAATAATTACTGTGAATTTAAAGGATACTAGGCTATCTTGCAACGGCATTTTCCGCTTGTCCCGAGCTGGGAAGGGATGACGATCTGTCAGTCGTGACCCTAGCCTCTATTTGCGTCCGTTCCTAAGTACCTGAAAGTAGGAAACAACAATGCATGGCAAATCGTGACCGTGTCGTCGTCTTACCTTGATTGGTTTCTGCTTTTAGCTTTGTCTCGACCTCAGACTGTGGCCTAAGACGATTCTGCCCCTGTTATCACGAAAATATGCATGCGTATGTGTATGCATGAATGTTTTCAAACGTAATAATCTTATTAGTGAAAGCTGGTTAGGTTTAGTTTTGATTAAGCGCTTGGGGCACCCCATGAACTGAGCGAAAGGGCTCAGGTTATCACAAACTAACACATGGTTTAAAACCAAAGTGAGGATTGAAGCCTTAAACCCATGTTCTCTTCCTTTAAAAGACTGTGACAAGAGATATATAGTGGACGGGAATCCATGGGGGAAACCAAGAAGACACACAAACATAAAGGAACATGCAGCGACATCCTTAATTGCCCCAAATTCTAAGCATAGTATTGCTTGACAACATCAGAGTTCACAGGTAAAGGCAGCTCCTCGCCGTCCATGCTGGTAAGCACCAGGGCTCCTCCAGAAAAAGCCTTTTTCACAACGAAAGGCCCTTCATAGTTCGGGGCCCACTTCCCTCGACTATCTTTAACAGCGTGGGACATCTTTTTCAGCACAAGGTCTCCCTCATGGAACTTGCACAAACGTACCTTCTTGTCGAACGCATTCTTCATTCTTTGTTGATACAGGTGCCCATGACTCATGGCCGTCAAGCACTTACCTTCAATAAGGTTGAGTTGGTCATAGCATGTTTGAGCCCACTTTGATTATTCTAAGCCCGATTCTGCTAGTATCCTCTGGGAAGGGATCTCTACTTCAAATGGGAGTACCGCTTCCATTCCATAAACCAAGGAATACGACGTTGCCCCAGTAGAAGTTCGCACTGAAGTTCGGTATCCATGCAAGGCAAAAGGCAACATCTCATGCCAATCTTTGTATGATACTGTCATCTTTTGAATAATTTTCTTAATATTCTTGTTGGCTGCTTCCACGGCTCCGTTCATCTTTGGCCGGTAGGGCGTGGAGTTGTGATGCTGGATTTTGAAATCCGCACACATTTCCTGCATCATCTTGTTATTCAGGTTGGTGCCATTGTCAGTAATGATCTTCCTAGGGAGTCCGTACCGACAAATCAGCTCCTTCTTTATGAATCTGACCACTACACTCCTCGTGACATTGGTGTAGGAAGCTGCCTCGACCCACTTGGTGAAATAATCTATTGCCACGAGAATGAAGCGATGACCGTTCGAAGCCTTAGGCTCGACGACCCCGATGACATCTATTCCCCACATGGAAAAAGGCCAAGGGGCGGACATGACATTTAGAGGATGTGGCAGAGCATTGACATTGTCCGCGAACGCTTGACACTTGTGGCATTTCCTTACATGAACGCAACAATCACTTTCCATGGTGAGCCAGTAATAACCTGCTCTCAGGATCTTCCTGGCCATAGCATGCTCATTGGCGTGCGTTCCAAACGAACCCTCGTGGACTTCCTCGATCATGTGGTTCGCCTCTTTGGCATCCATGCATCGCAGGAGAGTCATGTCGTGGTTCCTTTTATATAGTATGCTCCCGCTCATGAAGAAACCGTTCCGTTCCTCTTCCACCTGGCAACAATGTGCGGGTTTGCCACGACACCAGAACTCAATGTATGGTAGATCCCCGTGCGGTGTTAGCTGGAACATGGACGCCAAAGTGGCAAGTGCATCAGCCACTTGATTTTCCTCCCGGGGAACATGATGGAAGGAGATCTCATCAAAGGTATTGGCCATCTCCTTGATATAGGCTTTGTAGGGTATCAGCTTGGGGTCTCTAGTTTCCCATTATCCTCTCAGCTGATGGATCTCCAACGCTAAGTCCCAGTACACCTTGAGTAGCTTGACATTGGAGTCAATTGCTGCCTGGATGGCTAGGGCACATGCTTCATACTCAGCCATATTGTTGGTGCAGTCGAACCCCAGCCTGGCTGTGAAAGGTATACATTGATTGTCTGGAGAGACCAATACTGCTCCAATGCCATGGCCTAGAACGTTTGACGCTCCATCAAACCACACGGTCCATTTGTCCTAGTCCTTGTCTAGTTTTTCCTCAAACAAGGCCATGATGTCCTCATCCGGGAATTCGGGATGCATGGGCTGATAGTCGTTGAGAGGCTGCTGAGCCAAATAATATGCTAAGGCACTTCCTTTTATCACCTTTTGGGTAACGTAAACTATATCAAACTCGTATAGCAAGACTTGCCACCGGGCGATCCATCCCGTGAGAGCTGGCTTGTCAAAGATGTACTTAACGAGGTCCATCTTGGATATCAACCAAGTGGTATGGCTCAGCATGTATTGTCTTAGGCGATGGGACGCCCAGACTAAAGCACAACACGTTCTTTCGAGTAGGGAGTAATTCATTTCATAGGCCGTGAACTTCTTACTCAAGTAGTAGATAGCGCGCTCTTTTTTTTCGGACTCGTCATGTTGCCCGAGCATACATCCCATCGACTAGTCCAAAATCGTCATATACAGATGAGAGGCCTTCCGGGTACTGGTGGCATAAGCACAGGAGGATTCATGAGACACTTTTTGATCCTCCCAAATGCCTCTTGACAATCCTCATTCCAACGGTTGGTTTGGTTTTTGCGTAAGAGTTTGAACAATGGCTCGCAAATAGCAGTGAGCTGTTATATGAATCTGGCAATATAATTCAAACGTCCCAGGAAACCTCGGACTTGCCTCTCGGTACGGGGTTCCGGCATCTCAAGGATGGCCTTCACCTTTTCAGGATCTACCTCTATCCCTTTCTGGCTTACGATGAAACCTAGCAATTTCCCTGATTTGACCCCAAAAGTGCACTTAACGGGGTTCAACCTCAATTGATACTTCCTAAGCCTTTCAAACAACTTCCGCAGGTTGACGAGGTGTTCCTCCTCGGATTTAGATTTGGAAATTATGTCATCCACATAGACCTGGATCTCTTGGTGCATCATATCGTGGAACAAAGCTACCATGGCCCGTTGATAAGTTGCCCCGGCATTCTTGAGTCCAAAGGACATCACCTTGTAACAGAATGTTCCCCACAGGGTGACAAAGGTAGTCTTTTCCATATCCTCTGGCACCATCTTTATCTGATTGTAACCGGAGAACCTATCCATGAAGGAAAATATAGCAAAATTGGCCGCATTATCCACAAGGATATCAATGTGTGGCAAAGGAAAGTTGTCTTTGGGACTGGCCCGATTCAGGTCCCGATAATCCACACACATTCGCACCTTCCCATCCTTCTTAGGGACTGGCACAATGTTGGCAACCCATTCTGGGTATCGAGCGACGGCCAAAAACCCAGCGTCAAATTGTTTTTTTACCTTTTCTTTTATCTTCAAGGATGTCTCGGGCTTCATTCTTCTCAGTTTCTGTTTTACCGGGGGACACTCGGGATTTAGGGGTAACCGGTGTTGTACAATGTCAGAACTCAAACCGGGTATATCTTGGTACGACCAAGCAAAGATGTTTTAGTAGTCTCTTAGCAGGGCTGTTAATTCTTCGCGGATGGGCGTGGTCATACCCGTGCCTATCTTTACTTCCCTTTTTCCACTGCCAGTTCCCAAGTCTACTAATTTTGTCTCTTCTTGATGAGGCCCCATTTCTTGGTCCTCCTGGGCGACTATCCTTTCCAACTACTCAACCCTTACAATTACTACATATGGATTTGTTTGGTCCTTCCAGAATCATGTGTTTTGGAGGAAGTTACTATGCTCTTGTTATAGTTGATGATTATTCTAGATACACATGGACTCTTTTTATCACTCATAAGAATGATGCATTTCAAGCATTTAGAAAACTTGCAAAAATCATTCAAAATAAGAAAAATCTCAAGATTATATCTATTAGGAGTGATCATGGGGGTGAGTTTGAAAATAAAGAATTTGAATTATTTTGTGAAAAGCATGGAATTGAGCATAACTTTTCAACACCAAGAACCCCTCGACAAAATGGTGTTGTTGAAAGGAAAAATAGATCTTTGGAAGAGATTGCTAGAACTTTATTAAATGATACTCCTCTTCCAAAATACTTTTGGGCTGAAGCCGTTAACACTGCATGCTACATTTTAAATAGGGCTTTAATAAGACCCATTTTAAAGAAAACTCCATATGAATTGTTCAATGGCAGAAAACCAAACATCTCACATCTTCATATCTTTGGTTGTAAATGTTTTGTATTGAATAATGGAAAAGATAACTTAGGAAAATTTGATGCTAAGTCAGATGAAGGTATTTTTCTTGGATATTCTCTGCATAGTAAAGCTTATAGAATATATAATAAAAGAACAATGACAATTGAAGAATCTATACATGTTTCCTTTGATGAGTCTAATGCCATTCTTCCAAGGAAGGATTTTTTAGATGATACTTCAGATTCCTTAGAAGAAACACATATTCATGGAAATGACTCTAAAGAAAAAGATGAAGGAAGCAATGAGGATTCTCAAGATAATGGAGTTAGAGCAAATAATGAACTTCCAAGAGAATGGAAAGCCTCAAGAGATCATCCCCTCGACAACATTATTGGTGATATCTCAAAAGGGGTAACAACTAGACATTCTCTTAAAGATTTATGCAATAATATGGCTTTTGTATCTATGATTGAACCTAAAAATATAAAAGAAGCCATAGTAGATGATAACTGGATCATTTCCATGCAAGAAGAACTGAATCAATTTGAAAGAAACAATATGTGGAAACTAGTAGAAAAACCTGAAAATTATCTTGTCATAGGAACAAAATGGGTTTTTAGAAATAAATTAGATGAACATGGCATAATTATTAGAAATAAGGCTAGGTTAGTAGCAAAAGGGTATAATCAAGAAGAGGGAATAGACTATGAAGAAACATATGCTCCTGTTGCAAGATTAGAAGCCATTAGAATGCTCTTAGCATATGCATCCATAATGGATTTTAAGCTCTATCAAATGGATGTTAAAAGTTCTTTTCTAAATGGCTTAATTCAAGAAGAAGTATATGTTGAGCAACCCCCTGGTTTTGAAATCCCGGATAAACCAAATCATGTTTATAAATTGCAAAAGGCTCTTTATGGTTTGAAACAAGCCCCTAGGGCGTGGTATGAACGTTTAAGCAATTTTCTCCTAGAAAAAGAATTTTCTAGAGGAAAAGTGGATACCACATTGTTCATAAAGAGAAAGCATAATGATATTTTGTTGGTTCATATATATGTTGATGATATAATTTTTGGATCCACTAATGATTCATTGTGCAAGGAGTTTTCCCTTGATATGCAAAGTGAATTTGAAATGTCAATGATGGGAGAACTAAAGTACTTCCTGGGATTACAAATCAAGCAAACTCAAGGAGGTATATTCATCAATCAAGCCAAGTACTGCAAGGAATTGATCAAAAGATTTGGGATGGAAAGTGCAAAACACATGGCTACACCGATAAGCACTAGCTGTTACTTAGATAAAGATGAATCTGGTCAGTCTATAGACATGAAACAGTATCGAGGTATGATCGGATCTCTTCTCTATTTATCTGCTAGTAGACCTGATATTATGTTTAGTGTATGCATGTGTGCTAGGTTTTAATCCAACCCCAAACAATCACATTTGAGTGCAGTAAAGAGAATCATGAGATATCTATTAGGTAGAATCAATTTAGGATTATGGTATCCTAAGAATTCAACATGTAACTTAATAGGATATTCTGATTCTGATTTTTCCGGATCTAAAACTGATAGAAAAAGCACAAGTGGAACTTGTCAATTCATTGGATCGGCTCTTGTCTCATGGCATAGTAAGAAACAAAACAGTGTTGCTTTATCCACTACTGAAGCGGAGTATATATCTGCCGGCAGTTGTTGTGCACAGATTTTATGGATGAAGCAACAATTATCTGACTATGGTATCCTTCTTGATCGCATACCTATTAGGTGTGATAATACTAGTGCCATAAATCTATCCAAAAACCCTGTACAACACTCTAGGACGAAACATATAGAAATTAGGCACCATTTTCTAAGAGATCATGTTCTAAAGGGAGATTGTTTGCTAGAGTTTGTTGATACAAAGAATCAACTTGCTGATATCTTTACAAAACCTCTCCCAAAGGATATATTCTTTTCAATAAGAAGAGAATTAGGACTTTTAGACCTTAGTGATTTGGATAGGTAAAGTTTATGATTGATTGATTGTGTTTTGATTAAGTATGATGCTTGTTTCTGTTTAATTTAGTTTACTTTTCTTGTTAGTATAATTAACTCTTAAGATAGTATAAGTTTTTAGACTTAAAAATAAGTTTTCCTTTAGGAAAAGACTATTGTTTTGTTCTGGTAATCGATTACATGAATACTGTAATCGATTACACTAGAACAGATGGCTTGTAATCGATTACAGAATTCATGTAATCGATTACCAGTAGGCTGCCTCCACCTGTAATCGATTACCATTACTTGTAATCGATTACAATGCGTCCTGGTCTATAAATATCACGTTTTTCAGAAACCCCTACGCAGCCTCTTCCTCCTTGCGACGTCCCTCCATTCCCAAACCTTCAAACCTTCCTATCTTACTCATTTCTTCATCAAATCGACTCCCGTAACTTGCAATCCTCTTCTTTTTCAATTTTCTTTTGATTTCACCAATTGCAATCTGCAAAAACTCCATCATATGGAAGAATCATCAAAGAAGCATAAGGGTTCATCCGCCTCCGCTTCGGCTTCAAGAGCTCATCCTTCCGGAGCCACCAGCGCATCCACAACACCAATTCCACCCTCATTATCCTCTTCCAAACTGTTTTCTTCCGAGGAACAGCAGAAACGGTACTCAAACCTTTTCTCATCTCGTTCCATTATCGACCCTAAATTCATAGATATGGAATTCTTTTCTGCTGAAAGTTTTGATTGCATTCAAGCATTTCAGAACTTAGGTCTCATACCTTTCATGTCATTACAATTGCCTGTTTATCCTGAATTAGTTAAAGCTTTTTATTGTAATCTTGAAATTCAGGACAACACTTTGATTTCTGAGGTTTTTGGGATAAAAATGGTCATTGACCAATCCCTTTTCCATGACTTAACCCAATTATCCAGTGACGGTGTACCATTTGAAGGTACACTGAATGACAACCGGAAATTTGATTTCTCTGCACATGATGCCCGCCAGTTGGTTTGCACCAACCATGCGGATATGACCGGACGCCTTCTTGCCGGTTCATTGGCTTTTGAAAGCCGCATCCTTCATTATCTAATTGTGCGTATTCTGCTTCCACGATCTTCCAACCTTGCCCAGGTTTCTGAGGAAGATCTTGTTATCATGTGGGCCTTTCATACAGGGCGTCAACTTGACTGGGCACACTTAGTCAGATATCGCATGCATAAGGCATTGCGATTAAATGCTCCATTGCCATATCCACACCTTGTCACTCTTTTTTTTCGCTATTTTGGAATTCCTCTTGATTCTGAACCTTATGTTCCAATCAAGAGATCCTTTTTAATTGGTGCTGCTGTGATTGCTTCTTTTGGTTACCGCAAAGAGCATGATGGCTCTTGGGTCAAAAGGGGTGCTCAACCCGCTGATGATGAAAGCAACCTACAAGTTGAAGATAATTCCTCTCTTCTTCGAAGGCTTATGGACAAGTTCGATGGTCTTCAGACTTTTGTTGGTGACAAATTTGATGCCATGGAATTGCAAGTCGACATGCGGTTCGATGCCATGGAATCAAGAATCACCAAGGTTGAAGAAGATGTCTCCTTCATCCGTACTTGCTTTGATCCACCACCACCGCCTCCATCATCCTCTTAGCTTATTTGTTATTATTATGATTAAGTATTATTAATACTTAGTTTTATCGCCGTGTATTTGGCCTTTTGCTGCTCTAGTTATCGTAATCTTGCACTTTTATTATATTTCTCGCCTTTGCTTTGGTTGGTTATGACAATGTATAGACTTCTTTTGGTTTAATGTTTGGCTCTGTTTGGATATTGATTGTTTTGCTTAGTTCTTTTTGATGTTGCCAAAGGGGGAGAGAACTTAGAACTTGGGTTAGAAATCAATTAAATCATTAAAGTTACGCATACATGCCAAAAGATAGGGGGAGTACGGGTTGTGTGAACGTGCTATCATCTTGTATATAGCTTGTCTTGATTTCAGAGATTGTCATCATCAAAAAGGGGGAGATTGTAGACAAAGGATCAAGCTGAATGTTTTGATGATGCCAAAGGATCACATGGATCACATGCTTCTCAAAGATTTATGCAAGACAAAGAAATTAAAGATATTCAAGATGGATGATCAAGACAGTCTCTAGAGTCTTAGGAAGGGTATATTAAATAGGAAGGGAATTCCAATTGAAGTAGCAAAAGGTTTGGCCAAGAAATTTAAATTAAAAAGTCTTTTTCAAGAGATTTACTCTCTGGTAATCGATTACCAATGGCCAAAAATGATTTACAACAGCTATTAAAATTTGAATTCAAAATTTGCACTGTGTAATCGATTACACATATATGGTAATTGATTACCAGCAGTTATTGAACGTTTTAATTCAAATTTTAAAGCTTGTAATCGATTACACATATACTATAATCGATTACAAGAGGAGATTTTCAGAAAATATTCTCAACAGTCACATCTTTTTATTTGGTTCTTGAATGGCTATCAATGGCCTATATATATGTGACTTGAGACATGAATTTGAGAAGAGTTTTTCAGAACAAAGAGGTCTTATCCTCTTAAAAAGCAAAATCGTTTTATCCTCTTACAAATTCCTTGGCCAAAACACTTGTGATTCAATAAGGAATTATTTGAGTGCTCAAATTGTTCAATCTATCTCTTTCAAGAGAGATTACTTCTTCTCTTCTTCTTTATTCTGAAAAAGGGATTAAGAGACTGAGGGTCTCTTGTTGTAAAAGAATTCTAAACACAAAGGAAGGATTGTCCTTGTGTGTTTAGAACTTGTAAAAGGAATTTACAAGATAGTGGAACTCTCAAGCGGGTTGCTTGGGGACTGGACGTAGGCACAAGGGTGTGGCCAAACCCGTATAAATCTGAGTTTGCAATTTCTCTTCCCTTAAACTCCTTCATTTATTATTGTTTTATATTCATATTCAAATTGCTCTATTTGAATTAATATTTAAGAAGTTCATTATTAAGAGAATTTATAACTTGAATAGAAAGTGAAATAAAATTTTAATTGGGGAAATAGTTTGTGATATCTTAATTCAACCCCCCCCCCCTTCTTAAGATATTTAAGGCCACTTGTCCAACAGCTCCTACGTATTCCTTAATTGTGATAAGGAAATCAGACCTACGTAGTTCTTTGTGAACAAAGTGTTTGTTTAAGTTGTTTTTATCTTTTTTGTAAGATATGTTTTTATTGAATGAAAGGTCATTTAGGGCGTTGAACCATTAAACAATCTTTCGATTCCTTTGAAAAAAAGAGAAGACATTAAGGCATTGGACCATTAATGATCTCTTTATTTTTGAAAGAGGTGATAAAGTTACATGTTGATTTTAGGCCTTTAGAAAATCTACACTTAACCAATAAAAGCGGAAAAGACCATTTAAAGGCGTTGGACCTTTGAAAATGGCTTTTTTAGGCGATGACAAAAAGTTTGGTTTATGATTGATTTTAGCCTTAGTTTCACTTTGGTTATTAGTCGATTCGATTAAGAAAGAGAAATCCCAAAGAAAAACGTCCGATTGATTTTTTTTATTTATTTTACTAAAAGATATTTTTGATTATTATATTATTATTTTACCTATTTTTGGTTTCCAACGTAGTTACGGCACGACCGAACGGTCGAATTTCATTTTAACAGAAACTAACGGATATTATAATTCAAATGATCGGTGGAAATTTATTTTTATTAGGCAAGAGAATGACTTAAGAAAATGACTAAAGCACGTCAAAAGGGGATACGGAAAGTAAATGAAATGAAGATAAAAGCATGTGAAAACAAATGAGGACCACTAAGGGTACATAAAATGAATTGAAAAGTTCGATTTTGGGTACTTACCGGTTGAAGACCGAAGAACGATGAAGAACGAACGAAGAACGTTGAGGAACGGTTGAAAATCTTCGCGAAATCACCCACGGAAACGTTATGGAAATGTTACGGAAGCGCCTCGGCTTGGATTTTCTTCACGGAAACAATTTTTTTCACTAATTTCAAGTGATTCTCGAATTACCAGGAGGGCTGAACATTTTTTCCCTTCACCTCTTCCCCTATTTATAGGAAAATGGGGGAGAAGCTTGCCACCCAGCTCGCCCAGGCGAGCTAGGTGCCTTCTGGAGGAATTTTCTGGAAGGCCCAAGTGGGCCTGGTTGCTATTTCCACCCCCATTTTTACTAAATACACCCCTTGCTCTTTTTTGGTGATTCTTTTTCCGTAACGTTACGAAACTTTATGAATTTTGTAACGATGCTTGTTTTCTTTCCGTAATGTTACGAAACCTTACGGATTACGTAATCATCCCCTTTTTTGCCTTCCAGAACGTTACGGAACTTCATGGATTGCGTACTAACACTTCCTTTTAATTTCTGGCATGTCACGGAACTTCACGGATTGTACTACAATGCTTTCCTTTGACTTCCGACATATCACGGAACTTCATGAATTGCCTAACAATGGGTGCCAAGTACCTCGAAGTGGTCAAACGAGGGTCACATCCTAACAACGGATGGTCCCCGAACGAAATTAGGGTATGACATTAACGACATCCATTTTCTTTTCGGAATGTCGCTAAACTTTACGGATTACGCAACAATGCTCTTTTTGACTCCTGGAATGTTGTGGAACTTCATGTATTGCACAACAATGCTTGTTTTTTCCTCCCAGAATGTTGCGAAACTTTACAAATTATATAACGATGCGTGTTAAACATTTTGAGGCGGTCAAGAGAAGGTCGCATGCCAACAAATAATGGTCCCAGACGAAATTAAGGTATGACACTCTCCCTTCATTCATCTCCTTCTTCCTCCAAGCTCTTATCCATGGTCTCCTATGGTGGTGAGCTTCTTCTAGACTCATCTTCTCCTTGAAGTGGTGTCTCCTCTCTCTCTTCCTTCTCCATTCCGCTGTCATTCATCTTCCAAGAAGCAAAGGAATCCATTGATGAAGAAGATCCTAGGCCTACTAGCTCCAATGGAGCTTACATCATGTGGTATCAGAGCATCTTCATCTAGGTGATGTTCTTTTGCTTCCTCTATCTTTTTGTTCGGTGAATTCTCTTTAATTCCTTGTTCTTCATCTTATTCTCCATGTATATTCTCCATTGTCTTGTGGTTTGGTGCTATTTAGAGTAGATTAAAAAAAAATAAACCGATTAAATCTTAGATCTACACTTGTTCTTGCATTTCTATGGTTCAAATTTTGTAGATCTACTCTTGAATCTTGTTTTTGTGTTGATTTTAGGTTCTATCAATTTTCATTCATAATATTCTTGTGCTGAACCTTTAGATCTAAATTTTCTTCCAAAATGTTGATTAGAAAAAAAAACACAAAAATCTAAGTGTAAATAACTTAATCCATGTTGTCCTAGAGTCATGTTTAGTCATAGTAATTGTCACATTATGCTCTAAGTTTGTGTTGAATTTTTATTTTGTTTATTGAATTCTAGATACATTTGTTCATGTATTCTTTTCATTCTTAGCCTATCTTTTGAATTTTGAGTCTAATTCATACATGTTATTTAGTTCATAACATGTTCTAAATCAATTCCTAGAAGTAGTCTTGTTGTTGAACTCTTTTTTGTTTTCTAAGATTCCTACATGATGCCTATGATGAAGTTGAGTTGTGGTGCTGAGTTGTGGTTTGATTTGTGAATCAAATAAGTCTTAAGCTCTCTTGAATTGTGTTATTCAAGATAATTGAGCATAAGCAAACACAAATTGTAACTATCCAATCCTTAAGCAACATAAACACTACTCTTGATTTCTAGGTTGAAATCGCTGGTGTTGGCAACTTGAACATACGAACGTGTATAAATTACTGGGAATTGGTCACTACGTGTTTTGAGCTGAAATTTTACTGACTTTTCTATACATCAGTACCAAAATTATAAAAAAAGAACCAAGCGATTTGGATTAAAGGAAAAAATAAGAAAAATCACACAAGTTGGCAGAAAAATCAGTGTCCAGGAAAAAAAAGTGAAAGGAAAGAGTGCTTGTTGTTTTGGCTCAAAATTTGTTCTATAATCGGTGCCTATTTTATACCAATCCTAGTTCTGAAATTTAAATTGAAAATTATTATGAAAACAAGTGCCAAAACTAGAGGTTTCTTGAGTCTTTTTTTTAGTTTTTTCTTTACTCTACTCTAGAGCCATTCTAAGTTTCTCTTTGAGTCCTACCTTGCTTTTATGTGCTTTTCATTGCTTTAATTGTTGAATCATCCTTGAAAATTTGTCTTGTCAAAACTCTTTTGGTTTAGCTTTCATCTCATTTTTTGGTCTTTGGTTATTGCTTGTCTCTTTGTTTCCTTGTTTGTGAGTTGCCATATAGGGAATTGGAAAGGAGGATTGGTGTCATCCCATGAAGAATTTGAGTCAAGAAGCAAGGGGCCAACCACCTTAAGAGCTATTGGAATAAGAAGCACTCCAAATTGAGTGAAACACAAAAAAGATAATAGCCACCAAAATTGAGGACTTCTTTTTTTTTCTAATTTGTAATTGGCAATTTTCTTTGCTTTCAAACTTTGTAACAAAAAGGCCTTTCATTGGAAGTAAGTTGGGAGCCTCCAATAGGTCACCCTACTTCCATTTGTGTGTAATAATTTTAGGTAATTTTCCCTTAGGATAGTGAGTGTTTTGTTGGGAACCTTAAATGAGGTCATCCAAACATTCTTAGGATCCGCCTAGTTAGCATTTCTTGCACTTTAATTTTTTGCTTACTTTCATAGCTTATTTTCTTTACCCTTCATTGTCAAACCGCCTAGATAGCTTGCCTTTTACCAATTAGTTTTTACCTTATCTTTGACACCTCTTTTAGTGTTTATTTTGGCTAGTTTCAACCATAGTTTCTTTTACCTTTTGTTTTCAAACCCCCAACAAGAAAGAACCATAACTTAGGAACCAACATGAGTCTTCATTCTTCATCTAGTGTTAATGGTGAGGGTTCTACTCCTAAGTACCCCTTGTATAAGATATTAGATGAGTTGAGATCCCTTAAGTTGTGGAAAGAAAAACAAGAGAGAAAAGAAAAAGCTAAAAAAAGAGTGGAAGAAATAAGTCAAGATGAAAGAGAGAAAATAAGAGAGGAAGAAAGAAATGAAAAGAGAAAAACATGCCTCCAATAGTAGTCATGACTCTTGCAAGAGTTTAAGTGAAGAACTTAGCGACTATTATAGAGGGCGCTGTAGTTCACATACTAAACATCACTCCCAAAGAAGAGAAAAGGATAGAAGGCCTCAAGAGGTTAACATTAGCCTTCCATATTTCCATGGAAAAGATAATGTTGAGGCCTACTTAGATTGGGAAATGAAGGTTGAAAAACTCTTTGCTTGCCATCATATTAGCGAAGAGAGAAAAGTTCCATTGGCTACCCTTAGCTTTCAAGGGTATGCCCTATATTGGTGGACTTCCCTTGTTAGGGAACGAAGGATTCACGGGGATCCTCCAGTAGAGTATTGGAATGATCTTAAGCGTGCCCTTAGGAAGAGGCACATTCCCTCCTACTATGAAAGGGAGCTTATGGACAAGCTCCAAAGGCTTAGACAAGGGAGTATGAGTGTTGAAGAATATAGACAACAAATGGAACTACTCCTTTTAAGAGCTGGACTTAGGGAGGAGGAAAGAACAAGCATAGCTAGGTTCCTTAGTGGGCTTAATATGGAAGTGAGGGACAAGGTTGAACTCCTTCCATATAGGGACCTAGATGATCTAGTCCAACTTTGTATAAGAGTGGAGCAACAACTTAAAAGAAAGTCTTCTTCAAAATCTTATGGCTCTCACTCTTATCCAAAGAAGGACCAAGCCCATGGAATTTTGGGGGCTGCACCTTCACTGGGTTGTTCTTGATTCTTATCTTGAACTCTTGAATTGTTCTTGATTCACTTGAGTTGTTCTTTGATTCACTTGAGTTGTTCTTTGATTGATCTTTGAGCTTTTTGTCATCACCTTTGTCATCATCTTTTGTTATCATCAAAACACCTTTGAATCACCTTTTATTCACCATGAAGCTTTGCTCCTACACTGGGTCCAAGAGAGCCTAAGCCCATGTGTTGTGCCAGTGTTGTTGGTGCCCAAAAAGGAT
Source organism: Glycine soja (assembly GCF_004193775.1). NCBI lineage: Eukaryota > Viridiplantae > Streptophyta > Magnoliopsida > Fabales > Fabaceae > Glycine > Glycine soja. The sequence goes on along the minus strand of NC_041008.1, from coordinate 29,986,418 downwards.
GGTATGTGGAGAATGTGTACAGATTGCACGACCATCAACAACATCACTGTAAAGTATAGGCACCCCATTCCTAGACTTGATGATTTGCTGGATGAGTTGCATGGTGCCAATATCTTTTCAAAAATTGATCTTAAAAGTGGTTATCACCAAATCAGGATGAAAAAGGGTGATGAGTGGAAAACCGCTTTCAATACCAAGTTTGGTTTGTATGAATGGCTAGTGATGCCTTTTGGGCTCACTAATGCACCAAGCACCTTTATGAGGCTTATGCATCATGTCTTAAGGGATTTCATAGGTAGATTTTTAGTTGTTTATTTTGATGATATTTTAGTGTACAGTAGGAGCCTAGATGATCACTTAGGACATCTAAGACAAGTTCTTTCAATCCTTAGGAAAAACACCCTCTATGCGAATATAGAGAAGCGTACCTTTTGTGTGGATAATATAGTTTTCTTAGGTTTTGTAGTTGGTAGAAATGGGGTCCAAGTGGACCCTGATAAAATCAAGGCCATCCAAGAATGGCCCACCCCAAAAAGTGTGGGAGATATTTGGAGCTTCCATGGGTTAGCAAGCTTTTATAGAAGGTTCGTTCCTAATTTCTCTAAAATTGCATCACCTCTCAATGAGTTGGTGAAGAAGAATGTGGCATTTACCTGGGGTGAAAAACAAGAGCAAGCCTTTGCTTTGATCAAAGAAAAGCTTACTAAGGCACCTGTTCTAGCTCTTCCTAACTTTTCTAAAACTTTTGAGCTAGAATGTGATGCCTCTGGAGTGGGAGTTGGAGCTGTATTGTTACATGGTGGGCACACTATTGCTTATTTTAGTGAAAAACTTCATAGTGCCACCCTCAACTATCCCACCTATGATAAAAAGCTTTATGCCTTAATAAGAGCCCTCCAAACTTGGGAACATTACCTTGTTTTCAAGGAATTTGTCATTCATAGTGATCATCAATCACTTAAGTGCATTACAGGGAAAAACAAGTTAAACAAGAGGCATGCAAAATGGGTAGAGTACCTAGAGCAATTACCATATGTTATCAAATACAAAAAGGGAAAAACAAATGTGGTAGCTGATGCTCTCTCTAGGAGACACACATTGTTTTGCTCCCTAGGAGCTCAAATTTTAGGATTTGATAATATTAGGGACTTGTATGCTTTAGATGAACATTTCTCTCCCATTTACGAGAGTTGTGGGAAAAAAGCCCAAGATGGATTCTATTTGGCTGAGGGGTATTTGTTCAAAGAGGGAAAGCTTTGCATACCCTAAGGATCCATTAGGAAATTACTTGTGAAAGAGAGCCATGAGGGTGGGCTCATGGGCCACTTTGGGATAGACAAGACCTTTGACTTACTCAAAGAAAAGTTTTATTGGCCCCATATGAAGAAAGATGTCCATAAGCATTGCACTAGGTGTGATGAGGACATGACCAAGAGCAAGGGCAAGGATCCACTTGAAGGACTTGGAGGACCTATGACAAGGGCTAGAGCAAGGAAAGCCAAGGAAGCTCTTCAACAAGTGTTGTCCATACTATTTGAATACAAGCCCAAGTTTCAAGGAGAAAAGTCCAAGGTTGTGAGTTGTATCATGGCCCAAATGGAGGAAGACTAAATGGCACCACTTTGTCTCAATTTTAGAGTGTTTAGTTTGTCTAAATAATGGCCCAATCCTTGTAAAGTTGGCTGACCAAAAATATCTTTTGGTTTAATCAACTAAAAGGGCTTTAGTTAGGTTTAGTTCAAGTTGTAATAAGGGCCCAATTGGCAACCTAGGCATCAACCTTTTGGGAGACCAAATGGTGGCTGACTTGAGGGCTGTTGGGGGTGACTTTTGGTTGCCACAATTTCAGTTACACTCAGCCATTACGTTCTTTTAATTCCCTAGGTTAATGGCATTAAGTTCTTTTAATTCTAGGTTAGTGGATCATTACTGAAATCTGATGTAAAGCTTCTATATAAGCTGAACCATTTTATCAATAAACACAAGTTGAGTTTTATTCAGAAAAATTAGAGTTAATCTCTTTTATCTTAGTGAGAGTGATTTTCCTAAGTTCTTGAGTGATTCAAGAACACCTTGGCTATATCAAAGGTCTTTCACATCCTTTGGGTGTTGCCCTCGCTGGAAAGAGTGATTCTTTCCTTCCACCATTTCATCTTCAACCTTGTTCCTTCAAACCACAATTTCTAGAAAATCCAATTCAGCCCAGAATTATCTCGTGACCATAACTCTCGTTTTACTCATTCAAATTGAGGGATTCTTGAGCCTAAATTGAAACTAAAAGCGAGACCTTTCACCTTGTTTTGGAATCACCTCATTTGGAGCCCTGTAGCTTGAGTTATAACCATTTCTATATTTCTGTTCAGCCACCACTTAACCTATGTTTTTACCATCCCATTCATCCATTTTATGCCAAGATCCACCTTATTAAGACCCTGGAAATTAGCCACTACCCAACCCTTGAATCTTGCCAATTTCCCATCCTTTTCTTAATCAATTTCTGAATTTTCCATGAAGATTTAATCCTAGACAATCCTAAATCAGCCTTTGTGCAATGAAGGTTCATATCAAGGTGTGTGGCTTGTTTACAAGCCAAGTCTAGGGTGATGCCTCATGGCTATACACACCCTTACCCATCCCCTCTGCACCTTGGGTAGACATTAGTATGGACTTTGTCCTTGGGCTTCCTAGAACTCAAAGAGGTGCAGAGTCTATCTTTGTGGTGGTGGATAGGTTTAGCAAGATGGCACACTTTATACCATGCCACAAGGTGGATGATGCTTCCCACATCTCAAAACTCTTTTTCAGGGAAGTTGTGAGACTCCATGGTTTGCCTAGGACCATTGTATCAGATAGAGATGCTAAGTTCCTTAGCCACTTCTGGAAAACCTTATGGGCTAAGCTAGGAACTAAACTTCTTTTCTCTACCACTTGTCGTCCACAAACTGATGAGCAAACAGAGGTTGTGAATAGGTCTTTATCCACCCTTTTAAGGGGTCTTCTGAAAGGCAATTGTCATACCCTAATTTCATCCGGAGACCATCTGTTTGGCGGGATGCAACCTTCGCTTGACCGCTTCGAGGTACTTGACACCCATTGTTAGGCAATCCGTGAAGTTCCGCGACATGTCGGGAGTCGAAAGGAAGCATTATCAGGAAATCCGTACAGTTTCGTGACATTACGGAAAGAAAACAAGTATCGTTACGTAATTCGTAAAGATCCATCCATAACATTACGGAAAAAGAATCAGCAAAAAAAGGAAATGGGGGTGTATTTAGTAAACAGGGGTGTGCAAATAGCAATCAGACCCACTTGGGCCTTCCAGGATGTTCCAACAGAAGGCGGTGCCTTCTGGTGGAAGCAACCTAGCTCGCCTGGGCGAGCTGGGCGGCAACCACCTCCCTCTTTTCCCTTATAAATAGGGGAAAGAGGGCAGAACAAATTGGTTCAACCCTCCTGGTATCTGAGATTCACTTAAAATTAGTGAGAAAAATTGTTTCCGCGAAGAAAATCGAAGCCGAGGCGCTTCCGCAACGCTTCCGAGACGTTTCCGTGGGCGATCTCGTGAAGGTTTTGCACCGTTCTTCATCATTCTTCGTCGTTCTTCGGTCTTCAACCGGTAAGTTCCCGAAGTCGAACCTTTCAATTCATTCTATGTGCCCTTAGCGGTCCCCACTTGTTTCCCGTGCTTTTATTTTTATTTCGTTTGCTTTTCGTACCCCCTTTTGACGTGCTTTAACCATTTATTTAAGTCGTTTTCTCGCCTAATCAAAAATAAAATAAATTTCCACGGATCCTTTGAGTTGTAATATCTTTTAATCTCTGTTAGAATAAAATTCGACCGATCTTTCACGCCGTAACCACGTTTAAAACCAAAAAGAGACAAAATAATAATATAATAATAAAAAAATATCTTTAAATAAAATAATCAAAAAATTTAATCGGACGTTTTCCTTTGGGATTTTCTTTCTTAATCGAATTGACTAATAACCAAAGTGAAACTAAGGCTAAAATCAACTCGCAAACCAAGCTTTTGTCATCACCTAAAAACCATTTTAAGGTCCAACATCTTGAAATGGTCTTCTTTGCTTTTATTAAACGTGGACTTTTAAAAGCCTAAAGTCGACATATAGCCTTGTCACCTCTTTCAAAAAACCAAGAGATCATTAATGATCCAATGCCTTAATGTTTTCTCTCCTTTCAAAAGAATCAAAAGATCGTTTAATGGTCCAACGCCTTAAATGACCTTTTGTTCAGTCAAAATATATCTTGCAAAAATGATAAAAACAACATAACCAGCGTTTAGTTCTCAAAAGAACTATGTAAGTCTGATTTCCTTATCACAATTGAGGAATACGTAGGAGCAAGGGAAACACCCTTGTCGACCACAAAAAGATAAAAAAATACAAAAGGCATAAAAAGACATAAAAACATAAAAAAGGGGAAAATGAAACATTTTGAAGTCATATTTGCACACTTGATTAAAGGCTGCCGCCCCTTGTGACGGACGCGTGGGGTGCTAGTACCTTCCCCGTGCATAAATACAACTCCCTAACCTTTCACACTTGAAGTTCGTAGACCATGTCTTTTCCATTTTTTTCGATGTTTTCCTCGAATAAACGTTGGTGGCGACTCTGCGCATTTTCCTTTCTTGAAAGACGCACCTGTGAGCCCTCGCGTCGCCCTCCCGCCGAAGGGTAGGTTGCGACAGTTGGCGACTCCACTGGGGACAGTTTTTAGAGAGTTAGGCCAATCAATTAGTGTGTTTTCCTTACCATGACTTCCCTTTTGTTCTTTTTCTTTGTCTTTTTCCTTATGTTCTTGTATATATAAACTCTTTTGATGCTTTTAGTGTGTTTTTTTAATGTATGCATGAGGTAAATATTTATTCATTTGATGCACACCAACACCAAACACTATTTGCACACACGGTGAGTTGAAAAGGGGCCCTATACCCGGGTCCGTGGGAACATAAGGAGTGGAGGTGAATCTGTGGTCATGCTGGGTCTCCGACTTGCTTGATAACAGTGAACCCTCATCTAGAGTTTTTCTCTTTGATAACATATTGTTGCTGGTAGTCCCTACTGCCGCAATATGTTTTTCGAAGGGGATGATACCTCTAGAAACCATCAAGAGAGATATGACCACCTTGGGAATTATCACTAAAAGCCTTTTAGTTCCTCCCATTTAGGTCCCTAAAATAGGGGCACGAAGCAAACACGTTGCGTGCCTTTTAAACATTGCCATGCATATAACCTAAATGTCATGTACGCCTTTGCTGTATGATTATTTGTGGATATTGTCATACTGTGTACATCCCCGTGTTGTGCTTTTGCGCATCTGCATCATGTCGTCTCGCACGCTTTGTATATTGGTCTCGTCTTTTGTCACGGGAAGCTGGAAGGTCCATATCACCTTCTTAACTGTACACATGGGGCACTGCGCCCCCAAATGCGCAAGTAAGAAGATATGATTTTTCGGTCTATCATTTTTGTAAATGCATTCATATCATGCATCGCATAAGCATCTCTTCATGGCATCATAATGAACATATTGTTCCTCCATTTGTCCATTATCATATTCCAGCATCATATTTTGCATGAGTCATTGCATCATCATGCATATGCGTTCAACATACTTTTTGTTCTACAAACTGCATACCTTTTGTTTTCATGTTTGCTCATGCATGATCCTTGCGTTTCCCTCTGCAAAACAAAAACAAAAAAGGAAGCGTGAAAATTCACACTACATTCTTAGTTGCATGTGTTAGGTACCATGAGCCAACCATGTTGGGATCATAAACCCATTTCTAAAAAAGAAAACAAACAACAAAACAAAATGATTGAGCATGGTACCTAATGCATGGTTAACTAGGAAATGATGTCTCTTCGGGCATCTTAATCTCATAAATACATTTTCCATGCATAGCATGCGTATTCCCGAGTCTTTCATCCCTATGAAATGTTGTTGAAGTATTGGCGATCAGAATTGCCATTCCTTGGATTACCGGGTTGAACCAAACTCATGCTTTTACGAAAAGGTTCATCAAGTCAAGTTGAAGTATGGAAGTAACCATCTTGTAAAAATTGGGGCAAAAGATGGATCAAGTTACATCGCTGCTTCTTCTACTTCCAAACACATTTAGGACTATTGATGTCCTTGTTACTTCCAGTTTCACCTTGACAAAGATGTCATGGACCATGTTGAAAATCTAAATTGATTCAACCCCATATCCTGCGTAAAAATTCGCAATACTTCAACTATGCATCATTCGCATACATCCATGTTTTTCATTGGTTGCATTGCTCATTGCATTCTTTCCTTGAAAAAAAATGAACTTAATCATTGTTATCAAAAAGAAAAGAACATGCTTTACGGCACCCTCACCGAACTCGTGCTAGAGCTAGAGTAATGGGTGAAGCAGAGGAGATGCAAGAGAAGATGAAGGCCGACATGGAGGTCATAAAAGACAAAATGGCCACAATGATGGAGGTCGTGATGAGCATGAAGAAGATAATGGAAGCCAATGCGGTTGTAGTTGCCGCTACCAGCGCTGTTGCTAAGGTGAACCCGATGCCCCCATCTGGCCTCAACCAAATGAATCATCCAACCTCAGATATGGTAGGCAAATATTTGGGAAGTACGGGCGGCCCCTATTATGTGCAAATTCAAAACAAGCACACCTTCCCACCATATGGCTTGCCTCCCAACTATACACCACCCAATGTGGTGTACACTCCCAATGAGAATGTCAATAACTCCACTCCTATACTCATTGAGAGCCGAAAACCCCAAACTGATTATGCACATGTCTCTCAAACCATGGGGGAGACACATGAAATTTCCCACCACAATCTAGCTGACTTCGAGCCTTGCCTCGGATATGCCACTGAAGGGCAAGCAGTTGGTGGTATACCCTTGCAAAACACTTTGGAGGGCCCTCAGTATCACCCACAACCACACCCCTTGCATTCCACAGTGGGTAAAAACCCTCATGCTATGGCAAAAATGGGAGAAGTTGGATCATCTAAAGGAAAGACTCAGGGCCATTGAAGGAGGCGAAGATTATGCCTTTGCTAGTACCCAATATCATCACCCCTCCCAAGTTCAAGGTGTCGAACTTTGACAAGTACAAGGAGACTACTTGCCCCAAGAACCATCCAAAGATGTATTGTCGGAAGATGGGGGCATACACAAAAGATGAGGAACCGCTGATACATTTCTTCCAAGAAAGTCTTACTGGGGTAGCTGTTACCTGGTACACTAACTTGGAACCATCCCGAGTCCATTCTTGAAAGGACCTAATGGTTGCCTTCGTTAGGCAGTGTCAGTACAATTCTGATATGGCTCCGGATAGGATGCAACTACAGAACATGTGTAAAAAGGGACATGAATCTTTCAAAGGATACACCTAAAGGTGGAGAGACCTGGCAGCCTAGGTGGCACCCCCAATGACGAAAAGGGAGATGATAACCGTGATAGTAGACACATTACCAGTGTTCTACTATGAAAAGATGGTGGGCTACACACCTTCAAGCTTTGCTTATTTAGTTTTCGATGATCGGAGTGGGTCTGAAAAGAGGCAAATTTAATCATCCTGCTTGAACGAATGAGAAAACTGGGGCAAATGAAGAGGATAGAATGAAGGAGAAACCCATGCAGCGACTATCATTCCTACATGACCAAACTTCCCACTGGCCCAACAATGTCATTACTCAGCCAATAACAACCCTTCTCCTTACCTACCACCCAGTTATCCACAAAGGCCATCCCTAAATCAACCACAAAGCATGTCTACCGCACTTCCAAAGACAAACACCACCTTTAGCATAAACCAAAACACCAACCAAGAAATGAATTTTGCAGCGAAAAGCCTGTAGAATTCACCCCAATTTCTGTGTCCTATGTTGACTTGCTCCCATATCTACTAGATAATTCAATGGTAGCCATAACCCCAACCAAGGTTCCTCAACCTCCATTTTTCCGAGGATACGACTCGAACGCAACGTGTGCTTGTCATGGAGAAGCCCTGGGGCATTCCATCGAGCACTGTATGACCTCGAAGCGTAAGGTGCAAAGTCTAATTGATGTGGGCTGGCTGAAATTTGAGGAGAATCGCGTGTAAGTCCTGACATTGACAAGAGATGCCACACATGGGGAAATTTGAAGGTTGTTGTTAGATGTCTCTAATGACTCATCAGGATTTTCAAGTTTATGCCATTATTGTAAACCACAGTTACAATGCTAAATACAATGGATAAATTTGACATCTTCGTCCCTCATCCCTTCGCAATTACATCTTTGCTTCCACTTGAATGTGGGTGCAAGCCACTGGTTTGTTTGCTCAAGCGACATGTGCTCCTGAGTTTGGACTTCCAAGACCGTTTAATAAAAAATTACTCGTGCTACACATTTGGTGAGGATGTCGTAAGCAACGAGTAAAGCAGAAAAGTTCAAAAAGAAAAGGAAAAAAACATTTGATTGATTGTGTTTTCAAGTAAAAATATAGACATTCATGTGACCTCATTTTATCATTCCTAGAGAAGTGAGTTATCAAGAATAGGAGTCATTTGACTTAATCCATCAACTGAAAAAAAATCCTTCAACTATTTCTCGTCCTTGGAAAACCCTTTTTTGCAAGAATCAACCGTTTCTTTCATTCTTCCTTGCTACAAGGTTGTGAAAAACAAAACAACGATGGTTACCTCAGAGCCCTACACTGGGGCAATGAAAGGCACCATGCATAAACCTCAAGCGAACCAAGGGCAGATTAGAAGTTCTCACCCAATAGGTTCCCTGCTACAAGGTCATGACAAAAGACAACGATTGGTACCTCAAAGCCTTACACTGGGTCAATGAGGGGCATTGTGCATGAGCCTCAAGTGAACCTAGGGGCGGATCAAAAGTTCTCACCCGTCGATGTTTTTAAACAAAAGGGGGGGGGGACAAATCCTGGAATTTCAATGGATTGATTAAACATCAAACGACTCCATTGTCGTCACTCCAAAATGGTCAAGTGACCAAATCAAACAGAACAAACACTCTGAGGGAGTTCCCGGAGAGATTTGCAAAAGATAGGATAAGATTGCATGAATTATCACCTCTTTTAAAAGGACAGTCAATCTGTGTTTTCCAAAAAAATTAAATCAAAATCATAAAATAGGGAAAGAATGTCATGAACATTGTACAACTTTCAATAACATTGCATTGTTTCATATGAAGTCCGCATTTACCAAATTTCACGACAAAGGTTGCATGCATCTGCATCCCTAAAAATCATGTTAACTGGATAGATTTCCTACATCTAATGTCCAATCTTTTGAATTTCGGATGACCAGCCCTCTCAATGAGTCAATCTCATGCTTTCTCATAAGGGTAGACCCTTGGGTACTAGAACCTATTGTCTTTAGAGGACTACCTGTCCTCGCCTTCAGAAGGTTACACGCCCTCACCATCAGAGGACTACATGTCCTCGCCTTTAGAGGACTACACATCCTCACCTTCAGAGGACTACACTTCCTCGCCATCAAAGGGCTGCACGTCCTCACCTTCAGAGGACTGCACGTCCTCACCTTTGGAGGACTGCACGTCCTCACCTTCAGAGGGCTGCACGCCCTCACCATTAGAGGACTACACATCCTCGCCATCAGAGGGCTGCACGCCATCACCTTTAGAGGACAACACGTCCTCGCCTTTAGAGGGCTACATGCCCTCGCCATCAGAGGGCTGCACGCCCTCACCTTTAGAGGACTACACGTCCTCGCCATCAGAGGGATTCATGCTCTCACCTTCAGAGGACTACACGTCCTCACCTTCAAAGGACAGCACGTCCTCGCCATCAGAGGACTACACGTCCTCACCATCAGAGGACTACACGTCCTCACCATCAGAGGACTACACGTCCTCATCTTCAGAGGACTACTCGTCCTCGCCTTTAGAGGACTACACGTCCTTACCTTTAGAGGACTACACTTCCTCGCCATCAGAGCGCTGCACGCCCTCACATTTAGAGGACTGCACGTCCTCACCTTCAGAGGGCTGCTCGCCCTCACCTTCAGAGGACTACACGTCCTCGCCATCAAAGGGCTGCACGCCCTCACTTTTAGAGGACTACACGTCCTCGCCTTCAGAGGGCTACATGCCCTCGCCATTAGACGGCTGCACGCCCTCACCTTCAGAGGACTACACGTCCTCGCCATCAAATGGCTACATGCTCTCACCTTTAGAGGACTACACGTCCTCACCTACAGAGGACTACACGTCCTCGCCATCAGAGGACTACACGTCCTCATCTTCAGAGGACTACGCGTCCTCGCCATCAGAGGGCTACACGCTCTCACCTTCAGAGGACTACACGTCCTCGCCTTCAGAGGACTACACGTCCTCGCCTTTATAGGACTGCACATCCTCACCTTCAGAGGACTAAACATCCTCATTTTCAGAGGACTACACGTCCTCATCTTCAGAGGACTACATGTCCTCACCTTTAGAGGGCTCCACGCCCTCACCTTCAGAGGACTAAACGTCCTCGCCATCAGAGGGCTACATACTCTCACCTTTAGAGAACTACACGTCCTCACCTTAAGAGGACTACGCGTCCTCGCCATCAGAGGGCTACAAGCTCTCACCTTCAGAGGACTACACGTCCTCGCCTTCAGAGGACTGCATGTCCTCACCTTCAGAGGACTACACCTCCTCGCCTTCAGAGGACTACATGCCCTCGCCTTCAGAGGACTGCACGTCCTTAGCTTCAAAGGACTAAACATCCTCATCTTCAGAGGACTACACATCCTTATCTTCAGAGTACTACACGTCCTCACCTTCAGAGGGCTGCACGCCCTCACCTTTAGAGGTCTAAACGTCCTCGCCATCAGAGGGCTACATGCTCTCACCTTCAGATCCCTACACGTCCTCACCTTCAGAGGACTACAAGTCCTCGCCATCAGAGGGTTACACGCTCTCACCTTTAGAGAACTACACGTCCTCGCCTTCAGAGGACTGCATGTCCTCACCTTCGGAGGACTACACGTCCTCACCTTCAGAGGGCTACACGTCCTCGCCCTTAGAGGACTTCACGTCCTCACCTTCAAAGGACTAAACATCCTTATCTTCAGAGGACTACACGTCCTCATCTTCAGAGGACTACACGTCCTCACCTTCAGAGGGCTACACGCCCTCACATTCAGAAGACTACACGTCCTCGCCTTTAGAGGACAACACGTCCTCGCCTTCAAAGGGCTGCACGCCCTCACCTTCAGAAGACTACACATCCTCGCCATCAGAGGGCTGCACGTCCTCGCCTTTAGAGGACAACACATCCTCGCCTTCAGAGGGATGCACGCCCTCACCTTCAGAGGACAACACGTTCTCGCCTTCAGAGGGCTGCATGCCCTCACCTTCAGAGGACAACACGTTCTCGCCTTCAGAGGGCTGCATGCCCTCACCTTCAGAGGACTACACGTCCTCGCCATTAGAGGTCTTCATGCCCTTGCCTTCAGAGGGCTACACATGCTCGCCATCAGAGGGCTGCACGTCCTCGCCTTTAGAGGACAACACGTCCTTGCCTTCAGAGGGATGCACGCCCTCACCTTCAGAGGACAACACGTTCTCGCCTTCAGAGGGCTGCACGCCCTCACCTTCAGAGGACTACACGTCCTCGCAATCAGAGGTCAGCATGCCCTCGCCTTCAGAGGGCTACACGCCCTCGCCTTCAGAGGACTGCACACGCTCACCTTCAGGGGTTATACGCCCTCGCCTTCAAAGGGCGACACATCCTCAACTTCAGAGGGCTGCACGCCTCCGCCTTTTGAGGGCTACGCGTCCTCACTTTCAGTGGGCTCCATATCCACACCTTAAGAGAATTTAAGGTCCTCTGCCCTTAAATGCTTAACCGAGACTTGCGCTCCCGGTTAAAGGGCCAATAGTTTCCTTTTATCAGTTCCTAGGGCACCCCCTGATATTGGAGAGCAATCAACTGTGCAAGCACAACCAGAGAGGGAGGCTATCACGCAGCTACTATCCATACCGAGGCAAGATTTCACCCGTGCCGCTGCAAAGAGATGAGTGTGGATCATGCACACCAACATGACCACTCTTACACAGATATGGATGACATTGCTACTTAGCAACATTCTGCCCAGTGACCGCAATGTCGATCTCCCCCTGCGGAAGTATCAGTTGGTTGTGCTGTCCCGACATAGGCAAGTATGCATATGGTTCAACTGATTTCTGATGCCATCTACTATTTGAAGGGATCACGCCCACAAGACACCCAGTGGACCTGGAGGAGCCCAACAGGGCCCTGGGGTTTCCAGCTCTGGTTACGGGCCTCTGTCAGTCCTACAAGGTGCCCGTCCCCCCCAGCAAGGTCATGCCATCGTGACATAGGTAAGTATGCACTTCTCTCAACTAATTTTCGATGTCATCTATTGTTTGCAGGGATTGCGCCCGCAAGACACCTAGTGGACCCGGAGAAGTCCAACAGGGTCTTGGGGTTTCCACCTATGATTACAGGCCTCTGTCAGTTCTACGGAGTGTCTGTCACCCCCTGCAAGGTCATCAGGGCCCCTATTAACCGGACTTTCATCGAAAAGTACTGCGCCCCAGGTAGGCGCAGGGCGAGGCATCACAGTAGTGGGCAACAGGCGCACCGCCACCACCTCTAGAGTTCACCTTAGCTCATCCACAAAAAGGTTAGAGTGTTGCCTACGACACATGGCCGACCAATAGGCGACCAGGTCCAAAGCCAAAGGTAAGCAAAGTACTAGGTCCGTGACCGACAAGTCATCACGCGTCCAGCTCAAGACGTTAAAGAAGCACTACTAGGAGGCAACCTAGTACCTTTTAAATTCCTGCTTGTTATTTGTTCACCTTTTGTTTCTCAAGTCATAGTAGGACACACCTAGTTGCTCATGATCCTAGGAATTTAAATAAAACAAGCACAAGCTCGAAAGGTAGTCATACCTCACAAAATATATGTATGTGTGTAGCAAGATACCTTGGATATGCATGTATGTAACAAAAATACCTCACAATATATATATATATATATATATATATATATATATATATATATATATATATATATGTGTGTGTGTGTGTGTGTGTGTGTGTGTGTGTGTGTGTGTTTAGGTAGCAAGATACCTTGGATATGCATGTATATAGCAAAAATACCTCACAAAAAATATATATGTATGTTTAGGTAGCAAGATACCTTGGATACGCATGTATATAGCAAAAATACATCACAAAAATATACATATGTTTAGGTAGCAAAATACCTCAAAAAAATGCAGGGTTAGCTCGCCTGGGCGAGCACCCCTGCACCTGAAAACATAAAAACGAGGGATGGGGGAGTTTCTCTCCACCCAAAACTCCCCTCCCTCATTCAAAAACGCAGCACCCACGGGTTTTGCAGGTTTTCGCCCCTAGGCCACCATTTTTGCGCTTTTGCTTCCATTTTTAGTGTCTTTGGTCCTTCCATACAAGTAAGTGCACTATCCTTTGGTTTCTAGCTTTCCATTGATGTCTTTTGCGCTTTAAATTGTACATAATTTGACCAATACCGTGAGACAATTTGGGGCAAATTTATGCTTTGATTCATTGAATTGGGGGGTTGTAGGGGATGGCCTTAGGCCTAGGTTGTGTTCTAAAATAATGGGTCAAGCCACATTGGCCCTATTCCCTTGTTGATGGTACCCAAAAGTGTGCCCACCAAGTGCTCGATGAAATGCCTCAATGGTGTTTTCACCTAAGTTTGTGAATATGGCTTTTAGATGGGTTTGTGTATGTATGATTACCATTTTTGGGATGCGGATAGATGGAAAAAGTTAGGAAAAATGCCACAAGATGGCTTAGGCCTAGGGGGCCCAAGCCTTTGTTTGTTGAAATACAAGAAGGCATGAAAGTGAGAGCATGATTGGTGAGGTTTCCCCTTAAGGCCAGCACTTGGTTTGGGCTGCACCATGTTTTCCTTGTACCTAGATAGTGTGAAAATGTTGTTCACCATGTACATGTGTATGTTGAATAGGTAGCTAAATGCTTTGCAAATGTGCATATATGTAGAAAATGGCACGAAAATGCTTCTCAAAATAGGAACATATGATATGAAATTGCCTTTCAAGAAAGTGAATGAGTAGTACAAAGATTGCTTTTCCAATGAAGGTGCAACATAAAATTGTTTTCGAATGAGTGTAAACATATGCGAATATATAACATGAAGTTGCCTCTCAAATGTATGAACATGTATGTGAATGTGAACATATAGCAAAAAGAATGGGGTAGGTAGGTAGCAAAAGCCTTGGAAAATATGTATGGATAGTTTGACACATAGCGTAAGGAATTTCTTTGCAAAAAAACGAAAGTAGGTGCATCTTGTAGTATGTCGTTCAACGAGGGAAAGATAAGTATAAATGTATGAATATCCTAGGAGAACCCGCACATTAACGTGTAAGCATTCCTTTCAAAATTCATATGGATATTCATGCTTTGTTGGAAAAAGGGTACGTTGTTTGGCTTGATCTGGCTTTCATTTTGATTAGGTTTTCTTGAACTAACTTTCTAAACGTTTTTGCAGGAAATGGCTCCGAAGAAACTCTCCATGAAGAGGTCTTGAAGAGACGCCACAAGAGAAGGGTCCAGTGCCGCCCCCGAGTTTGATAGTCATCATTTCCGGAGTGCCGAGCACCAGCAACGCTTCGAGGCCATCAAAGGATGGTCGTTCCACAGGGAGAGGCGTGTTCAGCTCAGAGAGGATGAGTATACAGACTTTCAGGAGGAGATAGCTCGCAGACGTTGGACACCACTAGTGACTCCCATGGCCAAGTTTGACCCTAAGATAGTCCTAGAGTTCTATGCTAATGCTTGGCCCACAGAGGAGGGAGTGCGAGACATGCGTTCGTGGGTGAGGGGTCAGTGGATTCCCTTTGACGCAGATGCCCTCAGCCAGTTCCTGGGTGACCTGCTAGTTTTGGAGGAAGGCCAACAGTGTGAGTTCAGCCAGAGGAGGAATAGGGCCGATGGGTTCGATGAGGAAGCCATTGCCCAACTGTTGTGCACACCGGGGCAGGATTTCACCCGGACCGCTGCAGGGAGGCGGGTGCGGATCATGCGCACCAGCATGACCACTTTGACCCAGACATGGATGACACTGCTGCTCAGCAATGTCTTACCTAGCGATCACAACTCTGATCTCCCTCTGCCTAAGTGCCAGTTGGTATATGCCATCCTGACACGGATGAGCGTCCACGTGGCCCAGGTGATTGTTGATGCCATTTATTTGTTTGCAGGTATGGCGCCTACCAGGCACCCTCTGGACCCAGATAAGTCCAACTGGGCCCTGGGGTTTTCGGCGCTGATCACGGGCCTCTACCAGTCCTTCGGAGTTCCCATCACCCCCAGTAAAGTAATCCGACCACCGACCACCGATCACTCGGGCCTTCATCGAGAAGTACTGCACGCCTAGGCAGGCGTAGGGTGATGCACATCAAGCCGCAGACGCATTGCCACCACCTCGGCAGACCGATCCCGCTGGGTCACTAGGCATGGAGCATTATCTATAGCATTTAGTTTGCCAGCAGGCATCCAGCCACCGTGGGCAGGTGCAGATACATGAGTGTCTCTACCGGTTCAGCCTCAGCTAGCAGGGGCAGGGTTCCGCCCTTTTTGCATGCCCTACTCCGAAGCAGTTTGGGGATGAGGTCGCATGGCCTGCAGACTGGCCCGAGGCCCAGGCAGGGGAGGAGCCTGTAGGATCCCTCGGTGAGGCAGATGAGTCCCATATGGATGAAGAGATGACTGACCTGCTCGATTTCTTGGGAGGCAGCGGAGCCAAGTGACCAAGGTCACCGTACTTTTGTTACTAACATTACTGTTTTCTGTCATTGTCTATGTTGTTACTAACATTACGGTTTTTTAGTTACTGTTTTTGTTTCTACTAAAAGTTGGCGTTATGCCTCTCAGTTATTTCGTCACCGTTTTTGCAACTTACCATTTTGTGCGTTTTTTCATGGTTAGACGTAAGTAGGTAGTGTGTGCCCTCGTCCGCACGACCTTTTCAGAGAGAAAAAGAGAAAAAGGAAATAAACAAATGATAATAACTTAAAAAGGGGAGAGAAAGAAAAAGAAAAAGAGAGAAAAAAGAAAAAATAATAATAAGTTGTCTAGCTAAAAAAACCAACGTGCTTTTGAAAAGAGATAACTTCCAGCTTTTCTTTGAAAAAATTCACTGATCATAACCAGTTTTTGAAAAAAAATGTGTATACACCTGAAGGGTGAATGCTGTGAAAATTTTTCCAAATGCCCAAAATAGACTCGGATGAATGCATGACTTGATAAAAGAACATGTTTTGGAAACACTAGGTTGACTTAAATAGGGAAAATGAATCCTAAGCCCTAGTGTCACATGACCATAAAAACTTGATGCTTGAGTGTCCACATGGGTGCATGCATGACCAGTTTTGCATAAAATTTCCTAATCATCATTGTTGCATGTGTATCATGGAAATAATGTGGGACATCCCCTTTACCCCCAAACTGCTGGCCAAACCCTAACAGATATCATGTCTAGCTGTTCTACAAGCCTTGAGCCAAAATCCCAACTTACCATAAACCTTGATCCAGGGTGAGAATGTCAATCCTTGCCCTCGGAAGAAAACAAAAAAATAAAAATAAAATTCCCAATCAAAGAGTGGGAGAAAGCAAAAAAGAAATAAAATTCCCAATCAAAGAGTGGGAGAAAGCAAAAAAGGAAAGAAAATTCTCGATCAAAGATCGGAAGAAAACATAAGAAATATGCAAAAAGGTCTTTGAACCAGACAATATCTGAACAATACAGAATTGTCACAAAGTAAACAAAAAAAAGAAAGGAAACCACGACCTAAAGTGGTCCTCTACCTTTGATTGCCAACCAAAACCCTGTGCATCGGTGGCTTGTTCACCTCACACTAAACAAAAACAGAAAAGGAAAAGGCCAAGAACACTCAAAGCACATTCCCCACAAGAAAAAAAACCATTCCCAAGAAAAAGTCCTATTGATCCATGATCACGCATGTAATCTTTGATTTGATAGGAAATGATTTGCAAAATCAAGTCATGACATATCTATAGTTCGAAATTAGGATAAAACACTTACCTGTGTGAAGTTGATACACTTTGAGTGATTTTCTTCTATTTTTGTTGAACCCAGTGTTTCCTCTAAATGGTCATTTAGAAATGAAATGCTAACATCCAAAATCTCATTTATGGTTATGAGAAAATTTCATCAGCATACTCTCCTTCCCCGATAGACACATTGTTTTTCATCCAAAAAAAGCATATGTTGCTCTGATCAGTTGGAAGTTTTGTCTCTTTACTAGAGCATGTTCGCATTTTAGTGAAGAAACCACCGAGACTATTTTAGTCTCACTGTTATCAAGAACTACGTAGGTCTGAGTTCCTCATCACAAATTGAGGATACGTAGGAGCAAGAGCCTCGCTTTTGTCGGCCGCCCCACAATCTCTATCATACTGACCCTGAAGTCAGGTGACATGTGGAAATACCCAAGTGGTTATCCGTATAAACATTCTTTCTGCTATTTGTAAGACTCAACGCCTGATAGCACGCAGAGACAAATTATGGTCATCTGTACATTTGTCATCTAGAGACAGCGAGTCCGATGACATACGAGGGAACCATATGGTCTCGCACCTTTTTGCACCTTTTGTCATCCAGAGAGAGTGAGTCCGATGACATGCGGGGGAACCATATGGTCCCACACCTTTTTTCACCTTTTGTCATCCAGAGAGAGTGAGTTCGATGACATGCGGGGGAACCATATGGTCCCGCACCTTTTTTCACCATTTGTCATCCAGAGATAGCGAGTCCGATGACATGCGGGGGAACCATATGGTCCCACACCTTTTTTCACCTTTTGTCATCCAGAGACAGCGAGTTCGATGACATGCGGGGGAACCTTATGGTCCCGCACCTTTTTTCACCTTTTGTCATCCAGAGACGGCGAGTCCGATGACATGCGGGGGAACCTTATGGTCTCGCACCTTTTTTTCACTATCCAGAGACAATCAAGTCCGATAGCATGCAGAGACAAATTATGGTCATCCGCATTCTTTTGCTATCTGTAAGGCTCAACATCTGATAGCACGCAGAGACTGACATCATCTTCTGCACCTTTTGTCATCCTACAGACAGCGAGTCAGGTGGTAGACGGAGATACCTTATGGTCATCCGCGCCTTTCGTCAACTGAGGCGAACGAATTCGTTGGTATCAAGATGATGTTGGTCGTTCGGTACTGATCATTCTCTAAATTTTTGCAAGTTTTTTTTACTCTCGTCGTCCGGAAACATTCAAGCCCAGCGATGCACGGGATTCTTCTTTACTGGGCAGAGACGATTGGGTGCAATGGCGAAGGGAAGTGTCGTGGTTGTCTAACTTTGTCGTTTTCAAAACACTAAAGTTTGTTGACGCTTCTGATGTCTTTTCTTTTCTTTCTGAACGACAAGTTCCGCTGGTGGGGATATTGACCGACCGAATGATGCTCCGCTCGAACGAAATTAGTGTCTTATCTTTACTTCCCTTTTATCTCCAATAAAAGACAAGTAAAGAGGAACAACTGTCATACCCTAATTTCATCTGGGGACCGTCTGTTTGGTGGGATGCAACCTTCGCTTGACCGCTTCGAGGTACTTGACACCTATCGTTAGGCAATCCGTGAAGTTCCACGACATGTCGGGAGTCGAAAGGAAGCATTATTAGGCAATGCGTAAAGTTTCGTGTCATTACGGAAAGAAAACAAGTATCGTTACGTAATTCGTAAAGATCCATATCGTTACGGAAAAAGAATCAGCAAAAAAAGGCAAAGGGGGTGTATTTAGTAAACAGGGGTGTGCAAATAGAAATCAGGCCCACTTGGGCCTTCCAGGATGTTCCAACAGAAGGCGGTGCCTTCTGGTGGAAGCAACCTAGCTCGCCTGGGCGAGCTGGGTGGCAAACACCTCCCTCTTTTCCCCTATAAATAGGGGAAAGAGGGCAGGACAAATTGGTTCAACCCTCCTGGTATCTGAGATTCGCTTAAAATTAGTGAGAAAAATTTTTTTCGCGAAGAAAATCCAAGCCGAGGCGCTTCCGTAACGCTTCTGAGACGTTTCTGTGGGCGATTTCGTGAAGGTTTTCCACCGTTCTTGATCATTCTTCGTTCGTTCTTCGGTCTTCAACCGATAAATTCCCGAAATCGAATCTTTCAATTCATTCTATGTGCCCTTAGCTGTCCCCACTTGTTTCGCGTGCTTTTATTTTTATTTCGTTTGCCTTTCGTACCCCCTTTTGGCGTGCTTTAACCATTTATTTAAGTCGTTTTCTGGCCTAATCAAAAATAAAATAAATTTCCACCGATCCTTTGAGTTGTAATATCTTTTAATCTCTGTTAGAATAAAATCCGAACAATCTTTCACGCCGTAACCACGTTTAAAACCAAAAAGAGACAAAATAATAATATAATAATAAAAAAATATCTTTAAATAAAATAATCAAAAAATTTAATTGGACATTTTCCTTTGGGATTTTCTTTCTTAATCGAATTTACTAATAACCAAAGTGAAACTAAGGCTAAAATCAACTCGCAAACCAAGCTTTTGTCATTACCTAAAAAACCATTTTAAGGTCCATCGCCTTGAAATGGTCTTCTTTGCCTTTATTAAATGTGGACTTTTAAAAGCCTAAAGTCGACATATAACCTTGTCACCTCTTTCGAAAAACCAAGAGATCATTATCCAATGCCTTAATGTTTTCTCTCCTTTCAAAAGAATCAAAAGATCGTTTAATGGTCCAACACCTTAAATGACCTTTTGTTCAGTCAAAATATATCTTGCAAAAAAGATAAAAACAACTTAACCAACGTTTAGTTCTCAAAAGAACTACGTAGGTCTGATTTCCTTATCACAATTGAGGAATACATAGGAGCAAGGGAAACACCCTTGTCGACCACAAAAAGATAAAAAAAATACAAAAGGCATAAAAAGACATAAAAACATAAAAAAAGGGGAAAATGAAACATTTTGATGTCATATTTGCACACTAGATTAAAGGTTGCCGCCCCTTGTGATGGACGCGTGGGGTGCTAATACCTTCCCCGTGCGTAAATACAACTCCTGAACCTTTCACACTTAAAGTTCGCAGACCACGTCTTTTTTCGGTTTTTTCGATGTTTTCCTCGAATAAACGTTGGTGGCGACTCCGTGCATTTTCCTTTCTTGGAAGACGCACCCGTGAGCCCTCACGTCGCCCTCCCGTCGAAGGGTAGGTTGCGACAGCAACCATAAGTCTTGGGATGAGTATCTTCCTCATGTAGAATTTGCCTACAACAGGGGGGTTCATAGAACCACCAAGCAGTCCCCTTTTGAGGTTGTCTATGGGTTCAATCCCCTAATACCGTTAGACCTCATTCCCCTCCCACTTGAAACTTCTTTTATACATAAAGAAGGGGAATCTAGGTCAGAGTTTGTAAAGAAGTTGCATGAGAGGGTTAAGAACCAAATAGAGACCCAAACAAAAGTGTATTCAACTAAAGGCAATAGAGGAAGAAAAGAGCTAGTTCTTAATGAGGGTGACTGGGTTTGGCTCCATCTTAGGAAGGATAGATTCCCTACTAAAAGAAAATCCAAGCTTAGCCCTAGAGGGGATGGACCTTTTCAGGTTTTGGAGAGGATCAATAACAATGCCTATAGGTTGGACCTCCCAGAAAAGTATGGAGTCAGCACCACTTTTAACATTTTTTATTTAATTCCTTTTGCAGGTGGAGCTGATATTGAGGAGGACGAACTAACAGATTTGAGGTCAAATCCTCTTCAAGGGGAAGGGGATGATGCAATCCTCCCTAGGAAGGGACCAGTCACTAGAGCCATGAGCAAGAGGCTCCAAGAGGATTGGGCTAGAGCTGCTAAAGAAGGTCCTAGGGTTCTCATGAACCTCAGGGTAGATTTCTGAGCCCATGGGCCAAGGTTGGGTCCAATTATCTTTGTACATATTAGACTAGGATGTCATTATATTTGGTCTTTGTATTTAGGGCCCCATAATGTAGGTAGGGTATCCTAGAATTATAGGATTTTTCAGCCCTTGTATTTTAGGGCACCTAGACTAGTTTTTATATTATGGGTAGTTTTGTAATTTCACATGCACTAAGTGAATATTTGATGTGTGTGGTTGGAAATAAATTTAATTGAATTGGTAGAAGCCCAATCCAATTAAATTTTAGAGGGGGAGGTGAGCATTTGCTTACTACACCCCATTGCCACATCATATAGTCACACTTTGTGCATGTCCTTCATGCTTTACATGCCTCATGACACCTAAGCACACTTATTGGAGAATCTTGGAATTGATCTTGGATTAGTGGGATAAACCATAACTAAAATTGACTAATCATAATTAGTGAAATTTTGGCTCCACAAATTCAATTTCAAATTCAAGTGAAATTTGAATTGAAATTCAAATTTCCCTCCAATTTTGTGTGACACTTAGGCTATAAATAGAGGTCATGTGTGTGCATTTTTTTGAAACTTTGATCATTTGAAAATTAAACTTAAAATTTCAGAGCTCTTTTAGAGCACAAAATTTCGTGCTCTTCTCTTCCTCTCCCTTCATTCATCTCCTTCTTCCTCCAAGCTCTTATCCATGGCCTCCTATGGTGGTGAGCTTCTTCTAGACTCATCTTCTCCTTGAAGTGACATCTCCTCTCTCTCTTCCTTCTCCATTCCATTGTCATTCATCTTCGAAGAAGCAAAGGAATCCATTGATGAAGAAGATCCTAGGCCTTCAAGCTCCAATGGAGCTTACATCAGAAATCCTAATGTTATTGTTGTTGTTAAGAAATTTGTGTTGAAAGCAATCATTCAAGGGCAATTAGATACATATAAGTTGATGTAATTCGAACATTTAAATAATTTGAGGTTTTCATCTGAGTTGTGTTAGAGGATTTATTGAAGAAGAATCCTATCACTAACTAAGTAACATACCCTAATGGCCAGAGGGTCGTCGCTATGCAAAGGTATGGGACAGGGTCATTTGATCAAACATAAGCATTTTTTTTGGGTTAATAAAAAGTTAGGGGGAGGAGAGGCTGACCCATTCCAAGGACAAGGCATCTGTAGCTTAAGCATTTTAGGAAAAGTACTTTAGCCATCTATAGCTAAACTTCTCCCTTTGGCACAATATCGACCTAATAACTAATATGTGTAGATAGTTGTCAATAAATATATTTTTTAATAAAAACATATTTTTGTTATATTATAATTTTTATACATAGTAAAAATCTTTACTTCTACTATCAATCAATAAAAAATCATGATAATTGTGACTTTTTTTATATAATTATTATAAAAAGGTTATATGGTATTTAGATACTGAGCTGCCATTAAGAAATTTGTGGCCTGTTAATTTGTAGAGTTGCGAAAGTTGGTAAGAATGGGAAGTTCAAAAAACTTTAATAACATGCCAGATATAACAAAATTGGAATCGTTGACTTGGGCCCAATGAATGAAAAGAAAGCTATAGTTATATTCCACTTAAACCAACTCAACATTTATACATTTGCATGTATATTTATTTGTTTTTTAAAGCAGACATAAATAAAAGCCAATGTGCAAATAACAATAGATTCAATATTGATAATATATTTAGTGTTGAAAGTCAAAGAAGCAAATTGTTCCAGAAAGTGAAAAAGATACACAAGTTAAACTACATAAAATGAATTTAATAATCCCAATTTTTGTTGTGGCGGATCACAATTTCCCATATTTTATCGTTGCTCCTGTAATAGAAGGAGACCTCATCACCGTGTGAGAAATCACTATCCGTGAGGAATTGATACCATGGTGGTACAACATATCTCTGGCTAATTCCAATGTCAAAGACCACAACATTCCACTGTAATAGAGGTCCAAATCTTCTCAGGATGGTCATGTGTTGACCACAGTCATTAACATGTGTCATGGCACAATTTGGAAGTCTTTGGAGGGTAGAAAAAACAATGTCATATATAAGCAGCAATTTGAAGTGTCCAAATATGCTCTCTTGAGAAGAGGCGTGGCCTTCCGCAGCTCTGGTGCTGTAGTGAGGGGATGGAATAAAGGTCAAAAGTGGATTTGTTTTCGCATGCCAAGAATTTAATGGTCACAGATTAAAAAATTGCTAAATCTTTTCTGAAGTGGTTTAGTCCATCAGCAAAGTAGGCTTTCTACCGATGTTTTCTTAGTCTGATATAGAACGTTGTTCCATCATATCTAAAGCGGAAAAATCGAGGGTATACTGGCCATTGTTGGTGGTAAAAAGAAGGCACTTCTATGGTGTCTTGCAAAAAACCATAGTCAGAAAAAGAAAATCAGATTATGCCAATCAAAGAACAAAAAACAAAAAAAATGGGTTTATAAGATAACCGTATCATTGTGGAATGGTGTTGTGAACTGCAAGATTAAGGGTTTTGTGTTAAGTGGATATTGAATCTGCAGTGAGATAGAGCGCAATAATTAAAACCAACTATGTCAAAATATGTGGACAATGACAATGACAGAATAAAATTAATCAGGCTATCATGCAATGACTAAAAGCAAATAGGTCTGAACTTAAGAAATAGCAAATTTCAAAAGTATTTTTACAACCTTAAATGCTCCTATAAAATTGTGGATGAAATGTTGAGGGTGAAATTTGTGGTTAAATTGGCAGGTTTTATAAACTTTATTTTGGAGTTAAAGACTTTGATGTAGACAGGCTACTGCAATAAAGAGGCATTCGATTGGAATACAGATTGAAGAATAAGAACAGAAAAGTGTAGGTAAATCAAATTCATATTTGGTGTAAATTAAAGTAAAGTGTAATTAATTTACATATGACCTATATCAGTCCTTCAATCTGGGTCAGTGAAACATTAAAAAAAAACATAATGCTATCTGAATTTGATGGTAGGGATCCTAGCAGAAGTGCATTAGATTTAATTAGCATGCATGACTAGAATATTGCAAATTTAATATCAAGGAACAAAAGAAACACCAAAAAAAATTGTTTTTTTTTGTGGTGTGGTAGTGAAAGGATAACAAAAGTAAATTTGCAACAGTTATTTATATATTGTTTGGTGTTAAATTTTGAAGTCAAAGTTGATAATAATAATGAGTCAAAATATATCGATGCATGCATTCAAAAGATGAACTAAGCAAGAAGTTTTGGTTCATAGATAGAACAAAATAGCAGAAGACAAAGAAAACCTAACCATGTACTGACAAAAGCAATCGAGAACTTTGGCAACTTCGATTAACATTTTAAAAAGAAATCGACAAGGTAAGTCAGTGATTCGTTTTAGACTTGCCTTGCTTGTAACAGATGATGAGTCTGAACTCATGGTTGTGTCGGTTGAGTCGAACGATGAGTCTGAACTCATGGTGGCAGCCGTTTGAGTGTTTTTTCCTAAAGGAATGGGGTGTGGATGTGTGCAGAAGAAATATTTTTTGTAGAAGTGTGGGAGTGACATAGTACTTGGCGAAAAGATGTAAGTGGGGGAATACGAATGAACCTGAAAATTGTGGACCTGTGGTGGTGCAGGCAGCTGAAGTGTTTATTTTTTGGTAATTGCTACTGAATGTCACAAGCAATATTGATAAAAAATTATAATTATTACATTTGGGATACCATGTTCATGTGGTTTTAACAAAGCAACTATGCACATTATAAATATATAATTAGAGGACGGAATATTTTTTGTGTGAACGAAATTTCTTTTACAAAATAATTATATATGTATATGTGAAACGGTGAACAAAACCCGAATTTTCTTGTAAAATTAATGTGTATTGGTTGTTTAAATTTCAGTACCACGAAAAACTTTAAAGAAACAATTATAAGTAAATAATAATAATAATAATAATAATAATAATAATAATAATAAACATGCATTTGATTTTTATTAATTGAAAGATTTTAAAATGAATTGTTTTTGCATGAACATGTTTCAAATTGTTTTAAATATTATTTTGGTTATCTTTGAAATAAATTGAGGTTGGTTAAATTAATTTATTATTTTTGTACATGTAATGTCAACTGAGGAAATTAATTTTAAACGAATTTAATTTATGAAATATATGAGTTTTAGGGGAAAATAGCAACGAAACATCCAAAAAAACAAATAAATGCCTTTGATATGCAATATTAAACATATATTAAATGATTGGCCATGTTGTTGATCGCCAAAAAATTGTAAAAAAATATACCGATCCTCACCCAAAAATGGTAAAAAAAAAATATGGATCCTCAATGTTTTCCATGGATAGAGTCATGCCAGGTGCGCTCTGCATTTCTAATCAACTCTCCCTTGTACTGGTTGTGTGTCCCTAAAAGCAAGATCATTGCCACATTCATTCTAACAACCTTTTCATCTAGCTACAATTTTATGTCATAAATTAGGACATTTATTATGTATATTATGGACTACATGAAACCATATATGTGGTTCATATAAATATGTTAATAAAAGTTAACAAATTTGATTAAAATTTCAAACATTCTTACCACTCCATACAAGAGACTCACAAATGACTCCTCCATTTGCATCCACTCTAGGACTGATCGAGGCCTTACCCGAATCAAATAAACATTAAAAATGCAGTATCTAGGAAGTGATCCTAGGTCGTCTCCCAACGAGCAATGGTCAATCAAACGTTCATAACAGATAGTAGGAAAATAGTAACGAATTGGGGGGGGGGGGGGGTTGTTTGCTCTTGTAAATTAAACAGCGAATAGATGTGAATTAGAAAACATCAGAATTAAAACACGTTGCTTCCCCTTGATTCACAAGCAATTCTCTTATCCTAGGTTACGAGAGTTTATCCTTTATTAGTTCAACCACTTAATCCAACCATAAATTAAATTACTAAGCGAAATTTAACATAAGGCATTCATTATGTGATTAAGCAACACATACACCAATTAATCATAAACGATCATTAAGCATGAACGTAAATTAAGCACATAGACAATTAATCAAGCACTAAGCATGCATGAATTAATAGCAACAAACACAGAGTAATTGGTGAAGAGGAAAAACTGATCAGAATTTAATAGTAATAATAGAACCTCAAAGAGAACTGTGCTTGATCCTCAAGAGAAAACAACGCTGGAGACTTAGCCTTCCATTAATCAATAGAGAACGAAATTATAGATTGAAGCAAGAACGAAATTTTATTGCTGAAACAAAAAGTGACTAAAACAAAAAAGAGAGTAGCACTCTAAAACTAAAACAAAAAAGAGAAAGAGAGAAGAGGAGAGAGAGAAGAGAGAAAGGAGAAGAGAGGCTAAACTAGAATCTTGGTGTTGTTATATAGTCTTCAGCCCCAAAGCTTACAAATCTGTTTTAAATCCAAGCCCATAAATAAAATAAAATCTAGATAAGATCTAGATGAAATAATATCTAGATGAGATCAAATCTAAATAATATCTAGATAAGATAAAATTTGGTAGAATAAAATAGTCTGCTCTCTTCAAGTCCAAGCCCAATTCTGGATTCAAGCCCAATGCTTCATTAATTCCAGAAATTAGATTAAAAACATAAAATTAGCTGAATGAGCCCAAATAATAAAACTGCATAATTAATTTGACAATTAAGACTAATTAGTAATTAAAATGGTGCAAAAAGGTATAAGAAATAGGAGAAAATAATGGCTCATCAAAATCCCCCATACTTAGCCTTTTGCACTCCTGGGCAAAATGAAACAAAGAACAAAATCCAAGGATATCAAAGAGAGACAAACAAAAACATTCACATATTTCTCAATGAACATCAAGGAATGAAAGGAATGGGTAACATCTAACATGAAGAGATCCAAAGAGTCAAGACATTCGTGAAAATCATCCAAGCAACCCAATCATGGCAAAATAGTTAATCAGCTCAAGAATGAAAAGTGATAAAGCCTCACAAGATATGCACTCTATCTCTCAAGTGTCTAGGCTACTATTTACCCTCAAAGCACCCAGGAAAACCAACACCACATAAACTTGACAAGATTCTAAAATTGACAATCAACCCATAAACACAAGCACATGAGGATCAAAAGGTCTTTTAAGGTTGTAATGGGGCCAAGGACAAGGTAGGGAAAAATATGGAATAAGTAGCTAAATCCCAAAGGAATAGAGGAGCAATGGGGAATAAGTGCATATTAAGAAAAAAATAAGAAAACCTAAAGATAAAATTTAAACATAAAGCTAGAGGCTTATAAGAACAAATTTGCCTAAATCATTTCCAAATATGCATGTGAATTAGGAAGCATCAACAAGAATCAAGCCAAGGCTATTGTGCAAGCAATCAATGGGGCAAAACACACCAAATGATTATGATGATGGATGGCTCAAATTCTCACAAAGGTAAACTTATCACTTTCAAATTGAGCTTTCAAAACTATCATGACATGTAGAGGAAAAACAAGGATTTCAAATCACAAAATGTCAAGCGACTTTTATTTTCAAAACAATTACCCATTACTTGAACATATCCTATAATTCAAAGAAAAATATGAAAAGTTGTACATGCAAACAGAATTGACCTAAAATATTAAACTAGAAACCCAACAAAACTAACAAATTTAACACAACTAACAAAATTAACAAAACTAACAAATCTAGCAAAACCAAATAACACTCCCCCCATACTTAAACAACACATTGTCCTCAATGTAGCACAAGTTAAAGATTAAAAGCAATTAAACCATCAAATAGAATTGGACAAATGTAATAAAAGTAAAGAAGGAGATAGGAAAAGAAAAACTCCCTAAGTCATGGTGGAGGAAGAGTAGGGTGGAGTAAGGAAGTCTCTTCCACCACTACATCCACTAAAGAAGGGTTTGTGAGGAATGGCTTAAGTCGGTGTCCATTGACCTTGAAGCTCTTGTTTGTGGAGTCACTTTTGATCTCAACTGTACCATAAGGAAAAACATTAGTAACAACAAAAGGACCAATCCACTTAGAACTCACCCGGTGGGCCAATAAAAGCCACAGTCAAGCACTTTGCGAGCTGTCCTTTGAACACCCAGATGACCACCCGGTGCGGAAGAATGACAGAACTGCAGGACTGAGCCAGTCTCATGATCTGGAATGCATCGTCTAATGACCTGATCACTGCACAATTTCCACAAGTAGGGGTCATCCATAATAAAATTCTTAGCATCACTTTTAATCTTATCTTTTTGAGCCTTAGATGCTAAGGGAGGAAAAACAGAAGCAACTAAATAATTGACAATGTTAGCAAACCAGGGAGTAGAAAGAGAATCAGAAATATTATACAATATATATAAATGATTATCCGGGAAATCATCTCGAATGGGTGAGTCCTCATCAGACACACGTTCGATCCGACTCAAATGATTAGCAACTAAATTTTGTGCTCCGCTCCTATCACGGATCTCCAAGTCAAATTCTTGGAGCCAGAGCATCCATCGGATCAACCTAGGCTTTGAATCAACCTTCTTCAACAAGTACTTTAGAGCTGCATGGTCAGTATAAACAATAATGCGAGTACCAAGCAAATAAGAACGAAATTTTTCAGGAGCAAAAACTATGGCTGGTAGCTTTTTCTCAGTAGTAGTATAATTCGCTTGGGCAGCATCTAAAGTCCTAGAAGCATAATATATCACCCTGGGCAATTTATCAATTTTCTGAGCAAGGACAGCCCTTAATGCATAATTTGATGCATCACACATAAGCTCAAAAGGGGTTGTCCAGTCGGGTGCCTGGATGATGGGGGTGGTAGTCAGTGCTCTTTTGAGGCAATCAAAAGCCTCTTTGCATTTATCATTAAAGTCAAACTCCACCTCCTTTTGCAACAAGTTGGATAGTGGAAGGGCTACTTTGCTAAAATCTCTTATAAAGCGTCTGTAGAATCCTGCATGACCAAGAAAAGATCGCACCTCTCGCACGCAAGAGGGGTAAGGCAGTTGTGAAATAACAGAAATTTTTGCAGGATCTACTTC
The DNA here is from genome assembly GCF_004193775.1 of Glycine soja. Lineage (NCBI taxonomy): Eukaryota > Viridiplantae > Streptophyta > Magnoliopsida > Fabales > Fabaceae > Glycine > Glycine soja. The sequence continues at coordinate 29,957,428 of NC_041008.1, read as the reverse complement.
AATGCCCTTATTGGAAATAATGTGGCCTAAAACTATACCTTGCTCAACCATAAAATGACATTTTTCAAAATTTAGAACAAGGTTAGTTTCAATGCATCTATTCAAAACCTTTTCTAGACTATCCAAACAAACATCAAAAGAGGATCCATATATAGTGAAATCATCCATAAACACCTCTATGCAATTTTCTAAAAAATCACTAAAAATACTGATCATGCACCGTTGGAAGGTACCAGGGGCATTGCATAGGCCGAAAGGCATCCTCCTATAGGCAAAAGTGCCGAAGGGGTAGGTGAATGTGGTTTTTTCCTGATCCTCGGGAGCAATAGTGATTTTCATATAACCAGAAAAGCCATCAAGGAAACAATAGTGAGATTTACCTGCCAGGCGTTCAAGCATCTAGTCAATGAATGGCAGGGGAAAATGGTCATTTTTGGTAACCTGGTTCAGCCTCCTATAGTCGATGTAGACTCTCCAACTGTTCTGCACCCGAGTAGGAATCAACTCCTCCTTCTCATTTTTTATCACGGTGAGGCCGGTTTTCTTCGGGACTCACCCATTGGCTGTCGGAGATAGGATAAATGATTCTAGCTTTCAAAAGCTTGGTCACCTCCTTCTTCACAACATCAAGAATCACCGGGTTGAGTCTTCTCTGTGGCTGTCTTACTGGTTTAGCCCCATCCTCTAAATTTATTCGATGCATACATGTGGATGGGCTAATACCAGGAATGTCCGCCAGGGTCCAGCCTATATCCTTCTTATGCTTCTTGAGAACAGATAACAGCTTCTCCTCTTGCTTATCAGGAAGGGAGGCAGATATAATTACTAGAAAATTTTTGCTATCATCCAAGTAAGCATATTTTAAATTTGATGGCACAAGCTTCAATTCTGGTGTGGCTGGCTAGATAGTCATAGAAAGAGATGGTTTCTCAGCCTCTACCTCATAAAGAAAGTCAAAGGTATGTGTATTTCCTGAAACATGGTTAGTTCTATCTTACTTTATAAAATCAATCTCAAGAGGTAAAACATCACCAGACATGTAATCAATATCAAATTCAGATTCACTCTCAGCATCAAATTCAGACATATGATCAAGTACAAATTCAGATTCAATGCATGAAGAGTGATAGGCATGCAGATTAGAATGAAGATCAATCATGTATTCATCAACAACATGGTCAATTATTTCAGTGCGAAATACAAAAAGATCTTCAGATGGGTGTTTCATAGCATCAAGAATATTAAAATGAACAGTTATATCACCAAATTCCATAGATAGTGTGCCTGCATATACATCTATCTTAGTTCTAGAAGTTTTCATAGAAGGTCTGCCTAGAATGATGGGAACTGATCCTTGAGAAAATCCCTCCTCCATATTTAAAATATAAAAATCAACAGGAAAATCAGTTCACCAACTCTAACTAAGACATCCTCTATGAAACCAGCAGGATATGCAACACTTCTATTAACTAAATGAATTATCACATCATTTGACTGCAAGGGACCAAGAGATAGAGAATTAAAAATAGACAGAGGCATCACACTAACAAAAGCTCCTATATCTAGCATGGCATTGTCAAACTTATCGTTCCCTATAATACAAGGTATGTTGAATGTACCTGGATCTTTACATTTTTCAGGGATTTGGGGAACAGATTTACCAATCAATGCGGAGACATTTCTGCCCATGCTAATTCTTTCACTTCCTTTAAGCTTCCGCTTATTAGTGCACAGATCCTTCAAGAATTTAGCATATCTTGGAATTTGCTTTATTGCATCCAGCAGAGGTATGTTTACCTCTACTTTTCTAAATGTTTCCAAGATCTCCTTCTCTGCCTCTTCCATTTTTTTGTTGGAAATTGCTCTTGGAGGGAATGGAAGAGGGATATGCTGCTTCTGTAAATCAGAATTACCAGTGAAAGATTCACTTGCACAAAAATTGTTAGGTAACTTACACTTTAAATTTTTGTCATCATCTTTTTCTGGAGTAGAGTGAAGTTGGGCAGGTTCATTTGCGGATGAGGAAGATGTTGCTGGTTGAGGTCCTTGACACTGCTTTCTCGACCTTAATGCAATGACACTCACATTTTTGGGATTCTGGACAGATTGAGAAGGTAATCTGTCAGAATTCTGGGACTGTTGTTGATTTAACTGTGTAGCCAATTGTCCCATCTGATTAGTTAAGCTCTGAATGGAGGCTCTGGTCTCTTGTTGAAACTGTATGTTTTGCATAGTCATTTGCCTCACAAGTTCTTCAAGGGAAGGTTGCGGAGGAGCCTCAATTGTTTTCTGTTTCTGGGGTTGTTGCTGTTGTTGTTGTTGATGCTGGATTGGTGGAGGAACGTATGGTCTGCTTGGGCCAACAACATTCTGAAAACAAGGTTGTTGTTGTTGTTGTTGTTGTTGTGAAGGATTCGACCATCTAAGGTTGGGATGATTCCTCCACCCGGGATTGTACCTGTTGCTGGGGAGGTCATAATTGTTCTGTTGTGGCTGATTTTGCTGCTGAGGTTGAGGAGGTCTATTGTAGATGTTTGCAGCATAAGCTTCAGGTTGTTCAATTGCTTCAGATTGTTGCACAGAAGGGCAAAGGTCTGTGTGGTGGTCGGCAGAGGAGCATAAACCACAGAGTCTGGTGACAGGTGCAGATTTTTTATTCATGGCCAGTTGGGTTACCAGGTTAACCAAGGCATCTAGTTTACCTTTAAGCTTCTTAGTCTCAGCTGATGAAGATGAATTTGTGGCTACTTCATGCACTCCTCTAATGACAATAACATCATTTCTGGCACTAAATTGCTGGGAGTTTGAAGCCATCTTCTCAATTAAATTTCTGGCTTCAGCAGGGGTCATGTTTCCAAGGGCTCCACCACTGGCAGCATCAATCATACTTCTCTCCATGTTACTGAGTCCTTCATAAAAATATTGGAGAAGAAGTTTCTCAGAAATCTGGTGGTGAGGGTAACTGGCACATATTTTTTTAAATCTCTCCCAGTATTCATATAGGCTCTCTCCACTGAGTTGCCTAATGCCTGAAATATCCTTTCTGATGGTCGTGGTCCTGGAAGCAGGGAAAATTTTTTCTAAGAATACTCTCTTGAGGTCATCCCAGCTTGTGATGGACCTTGGAGCAAGGTAATATAGCCAGTCCTTTGCCACTCCCTCTAAAGAATGAGGAAAAGCCTTCAGAAATATGTGATCCTCTTAGACATCTGGGGGTTTCATGGTGGAGCAGACAATATGGAATTCTTTCAGATGTTTGTGTGGGTCTTCACCTGCAAGGCTATGAAAATTTGGAAGCAAATGGATCAGAATGTTCAAAATTATAATGCTCAAAATCAGGATGTTCAAAATCACCAACCACAGAATGCACAGACTCACCAATAACAGAATGCTCAGGATGCTCAAAAGGTACAAAATGATGCTCAGGATTCTCAAATTTTTTTGAATCTCTCAAATCTGGCCACAACAAGTGTTCCTGGTATTTTTCACACAAAATATGAGTCAAAAGAACCTACCACACCAAAATTCAGCTAAAAATAACAACCCTAACTATCAAAACAAAAATCGCCAATTAAATTGTCAGCAGTAGTCACTAATTCAGTCGCTAAGGGATTTGCACTACTACTCTGTTTTCCAGATCAGCAAAAGTGGTCGCTAAATCCGTCGCAAAGCACTATTCACAGCAAAACACAAAAACTAAAACAGGGGAAGCACTGAACAGAAAAACTAATACAAAACACCACACTAAACAAAATAACAAGACACTAAACAACACTAACGCAACACTAACACAACACTAACACAACACACGAAAGCATAAAACAACTAAACATAAAACACAAATCACTAGCTATTATGAACCTTTGGACACTGCTCCCCAACAACGGCGCCAAATTTGATCGAGGTCGTACCTGAATCAAATAAACATTAAAAATGCAGTATCTAGGAAGTGATCCTAGGTCGTCTCCCAAAGAGCAATGGTCAACCAAACGTTCATAACAGATAGTAGGAAAATAGTAACGAATTGGGGGGGGGGGGGTTGTTTGCTTTTGTAAATTAAACAGCGAATAGATGTGAATTAGAAAATATCAGAATTAAAACACGTTGCTTCCCCTTGATTCACAAGCAAGTCTCTTATCCTAGGTTACGAGAGTTTATCCTTCATCAGTTCAATCACTTAATCCAACCCTAAATTAAATTACTAAGGGAAATTTAACATAAGGCATTCATTATGTGATTAAGCAACACATACACCAATTAATCATAAACGATCATTAAGCATGAACGTAAATTAAGCGCAGAGACAATTAATCAAGCACTAAGCATGCATGAATTAAAAGCAACAAACACAGAGTAATTGGTGAAGAGGAAAAAACTGATCAGAATTTAATAGTAATAATAGAACCTCAAAGGGAACTGTGCTTGATCCTCAAGAGAAAACAACGTTGGAGACTTAGCCTTCCATTAATCAATAGAGAACAAAATTATATATTGAAGCAAGAACGAAATTTTATTACTAAAACGAAAAAGAGAGTAGCACTCTAAAACTAAAACAAAAAAGAGAGAGAGGAGAGGAGAGAGAGAAGAGAGAAAGGAGAAGAGAGGCTAAACTAGAACCTTGGTGTTGTTATATAGTTTTCAGCCCCAAAGCTTACAAATCTGTTTTAAATCCAAGCCCATAAATAAAATAAAATCTAGATAAGATCTAGATGAGATAATATCTAGATGAGATCAAATCTAAATAATATCTACATAAGATAAAATCTAGATAAGATAAAATTTGGTAGAATAAAATAGTCTGCTCTCTTCAAGTCCAAGCCCAATTCTGGATTCAAGCCCAATGCTTCATTAATTCCTGAAATTAGATTAAAAACATAAAATTAGCTGAATGAGCCCAAATAATAAAACTGCCTAATTAATTTGACAATTAAGACTAATCAGTAATTAAAATGGTGCAAAAAGGTTTAAGAAATAAGAGAAAATAATGGCACATCAAGGACCCATAATGCTGACTTTTCACTGCAATTAACGAATAAACATATTTTGCATTTCATTTTTTCTAAAATATAACATCAATTTATAGTGAATGAGTTATGTTTTAGGTATAACCATGGCTTCCACAATATCCCAATTATCCATTCCATCAAATCCAAAAAATAAAATCTTGTGTTTCAAACACACTTTCCAGAACATTGAGCATCACATGGGCCTGTTTATACACACACACACATACACACACACACACACACACACACACACACACACACACACACACACACACACACACACACACACACACACACACACACACATATATATGTACACACACACACACACACACACATACATACATAGATATATATATATATATATATATATATATATATATATATATATATATATTGTTATTGTTAGTCAATGTACATATCAAAATGTCATTAATTTGATAATTAATAAATTGAAAAAATATAAACAAACCATGATTTTAATAGTATCTTTCCGATCATATGCCGTTTGACTTGTCAGGTCACAATCCAGATGAAATATTTTTTGAGGCAAGTCTATGACCATCAGATACCAATCATCCATATTTTGAACAATGGGTATATATATCTGAACAAAATAAAATATCATTAAATTAATATTTACCCCGTAATGCGCTTCCCGACTCCCAAAATGGCTTCCTTTCGCGATTTGGAGCAGAAATGGTGAGCAAAGGTTGGAGCTTTGATGGAGCTTCAATGGTGAAGGAGAAAGGGAGAAAAGCAACGTGAGAATGAGGGAGAAAAGCTTCTGAATTCTTTTGGGCTGAGTGAGGAGAGAGAGAACGTGGCTTGTGTTTTAAAAGGCTTCCTCTTTTCATTTTTTTTTTTTTTTTTTTAAAATGCCACATGTCTTCTTTTGAGTGGAGCAAAAAGGGCCCACTTTTTCTCTTGATGTGACTCATACTCAGCCACAAGAAGAGAAAAATCTGACCTTTTGAAATGCTAAAATCCTACCTCGGTTTGCGTGTCGTTTCTCTGGTTCCAGTCCCTCGCGTTTTTTTGCACCCGTCGGGGCCAGTTTTTGAAAGTAGGCAATATATATCTCAAAATGCTCAGAATGAAACCCCGAGCGTGGTTCAGAGGTTGGTTTTGTTAAATTTTAAGTTGCACACAAAACGATAATTTTTAGACTAATTAATTGAGAATTAACCTATAACTATCCAGTTATGGATTTCTCTTCCTTAATCAGCCTAACCCGCGTATCTTTCCCCCAATATACCTACTTCTACCAGGAGTATATATATATATATATACACTGAATAATACTCACACACACACACACACACACACACACACACACACACACACACACACACATATATATATATATATATATATATATATAATCATTCAAAATGCATCGTTTACAAAATTCCGGGTAGAAATTTCCAGGATGTCACAACTTATACCACCATCAAACCTCTTCTGATTCGTCTGCTTCAAACCCTCACCATCACATGGTACCTCAACAGCCATAATAGAATTACAATCTATTACATATATATGCCCCTCCCTCTTAATTAGATTGTACCCTTTTTCCTTGTCCTACTTCAGGGTTCAGTATGCCATTAAGTTAATTTTAGCCAATGACTGGGTCGTTAACATCAACCAATCAAAACATCCCTTCTTTATTATTTGTATATTTATGTTCACGTTGAACATTATAATCCATTTTCATCATGTAATGAGGTTTGATCCATCATGCTTGTTTTTAATTCAATAAATTGATTCTGCATGTTTCATTACATTATGGATGGAGGAAAACTTATGGTTTCCTCTTAACCCAACAGAGTTAAGCTGCATTTTTTTAAATTGGAAACACCCTTCTGTCTACTCCTTCACTCATCAAAGTTGATAGCCGAACAATGCAAATAGATTAACAATGGACCATAGAACCGGATTTATTGGGTAAACCTCATATCTATTTTGGCTATGCGGTTAACTATGTCGGGGTGCACAACAGACGAAGAACAATAAATAAATCATGGTATGCGGTTAATATTGCAAATCAATTGATATTAAACAGCACTCAACCAACTCAAACAATGTCCCATGCCTTTTTGCCTTCGTCATTCAACTCGTCACACCCATTAACATAATTTGATTGGGAACTACTTCAAATTATAAGGTAAACATGGATGACATAAAACCTCATGTGCTATCAACGTTGCATCAACATCTACTATAATTGCATGATGCTTCCAGAAGTTAGTTTCAAGTGGATAATCCTGAAAAAAAAATTAACCACCCACCAACATATAGACAATAGAAAGGTTAAGCCAGTTATATCAGAATACAAAACAAAATTATAAAATGATGCAAACATTAAGTCATTACCAATGAATTTTTTTAACCCCCCCCCCCCCCCCACAAATTATCATTATGGACCAGGACGGCTACTACTAGCAACAAATGTATGTGGTTGTTGCATGAACTGCATCATTAACAAAAAAACAGTGTCCCAAACAATATGTCAATGAATGATTTCATTAAAATCATTAAGTGCATAACATAACAATTGTAAAACAAATTGTCCCAAACAAGTTCTTTATTATCAATTGATAGTTATATTCATATGTAGGTTGACACATAGTGTTAGTTTGTTCGCTGGATGAAATAAATGAACCACCAACACAAACATTTGCATTTCGAGGACGATTGGTGCAAGAACGCTTATTGTGGCCACTTCCACCACATTGCCCATACTTTTGGATTCTCCTTCGTTTTCCGGATTCATCTATTCCAACTTGTCCGCATCCTTTAGTTTGAACAACAACAGGGTATAAAATATCATCATAATTATGACCCTGCTGCTCATCATTGTCATCAATAGATGGTTCACTATTTTTGTTTGACTTTAGCCTTCTAACCTCATTTGATAGGAAATGCAATATTTTTTCATACTCGTCTTCATCATAGTATGCAGCTTCGCAAACTTCTCTAGAAACTTGAACCAGAGTGACATACCTAGCCATCAATTGGGAATCCCAATAAATTGCAGAATCGGCATATTTATCTTTGATATTTTCTGTGGCAGATTTTGACCACCTATTCAGAACCAAACAACTTGGCAACTTTGTAAAATTTAAACAAACCAGAACAACCAATATTTGATCACATGGAAGACCAATGGATTGCATTCTCATACAACAACAACTAAAATTAACCGTGGATGGGAAATAGGACACACGCCAAACACTTCCACTATAGTACTTCACAATCGTGTAAACTGAGAACGTGGCCATCTCTTTGCAATCAACGACTCTCAGCTTAATAGTCCTAGAGACATATGACTGAAAAAGTATAAACATCTCCTTAGTAAGCAATTGATCAACAGACCGCTCAAGAGATCGAAGATTTGTTTGCAAAACTTCATTCCCGTATGTTGAGAAATAATCTGCTACAACCACTCTATATCGAAAATAAGTGAGGCACCTTTGAAATTGTTCTACAAAGTCAGTTAAATTAGTTTATGAATGAACATATTTTGCAACATGAGTATGGAAGGCTTCACATTGAGATGTTGTTCGTATGCCCGCAAAAAAAATACCCCTCAAATGGGCAGGAGACCATTTCATCCTTTTTTCGTACAATTCACCAATCCAACTATTGTCTTCCAATTCAAAGGTAGCAATCATCTCTTTCCATTTTTCTTCAAATGTGACCACTTCAAAATCCCCAAGAATTAGCTTCTTCAACCATTTCAAAACTTGTTTGTCTCCAACATGGCTCAATGCATTACGCAATAAGTGCCATGCACACAATCTATGAAAAACACCTGCCATCACTCTTGTTATAGCATTCCTCATAGCCAGATCGCCATCAGTTATTATTGAACAAGGAGTTTTTCCTTTCATTGTTTCCAAGAATTGTTCCAACAACCAAACATATGTTTCTTCTGTCTCATCAGTCACAATAGCAGCGGCAAAAACTATTGTCTAATTATGGTGGTTAACACTAGAGAACACAACAAAAGGGCACAAATACTTATTTTTCTTATAGATGACATCAAATGTGAGAACGTCACCAAATACCCCATAAACCAATTGGCTCTCAGTATCACACTAGAACAACCGTTGTAGTCTTGACCCTTCATCCATGGTGTACGAAACATACATCGTTGGATCTTTCTAGCATAAATCATGTAAATACTTCAATGCACCACTTGCATCAGAGGTATGTTCCTCTCTCATGCACACTTATTGATTGTAAATATCTTTCCTAATAAACCCCACTTTGTCATATCCACCACAATGATTGGCAAATGATGCATACATGTGTAGAGGTCTAATGCCAACTTTTCTATAGTTTTCAATTTGCATAATATCAGTTGTTGACATCTTACTATGTGTTGGCAACAAACATGACAATTTTAAGTCCAATAATAAATGATTGTGCTCAAAATTCCAGCATGTCACATACCATCGTCCCGTAGAAAAATGCACATGAACATGAAATATTACTTCACAACCACACCTGCTTTCTTTTTTTTCTCGGCGCTTCCTTGTATTTGATGTTGATCCTTTATCTCTCCTATAACCAGCACATGAACAAACAAATGTTTGTTGCAGTGTTTCCCTACATGTGTTTCTAACAATATGACTCTTCCTTATAGAAAAATCAATTATTTTAGCATACCAACAGTAGAAGACATACGCTAACTCCAACTCAGCAAAATCCAACCTGCTTACATCTTCAACACTCATTTTTTCCATGTCAAACTGTCTAATATCAACTATGGTTTCAAAACTTATACATTCATCTTTTAACAAACTTGGAATCCAGAAATCATCATAATCTCCATAATCGTCATTTTGTACCTCACAATCCACCTCATCCTCATCTTCCAGTCTGGCATCGTCTTCCTCTTCATGTTCATTTTCATACACCTCAATAACATCATTGTCATCTTCCTCCTCATGATCATTTTCATTCATGAAGCTATAAAATTTTCACTACTTTCCATCTTTGACGTTATATCGTCTAACTCCTACACACCTACACATTTGAAAATAAATAAAAAATACTTCAGCTAATTGTTGCATTCGACACACCGTAATTTCTGTATCATTAACTGCCTGCAATGGTACACACCAATAATACTAGTATCTTCCATTAAGTGCCTGCAAAGGGTACCTTCACTGACACATCAAGGGTGCCTTCCATAGTCATTTCTCTATCAAATACTTCACCCTTTTCTTTTTCCTATATCACATACCTACTAATGCAAAACTACCGCTGATACAAATGGCATGCATGTTCAAAACAACAACACATTACATAACAACACAAAAGAACATTGAGGCAAACCATTTTGCAAAACCAACTTCAATCAAAAGAGCAATATAACATCCAAACAATAACTAACAGGGACAATTGAACCAAGTACAACAGTACCAATAAAAACCGATAAAAGACTGGAAATACCTTCACGAAAAATGAACTTCCTGGAACTGATGAATCCTCACAGCTGCCTTAACCATGCACTTGCCATTTGCATCACCAACCAAGTCACAACAGAGTAAACAAACGTAAAAACCCAAACTTGGCGATAAGCCTAACAACAGATTCAACAACAGAAATGAAAACTACAATCCATTAAGGAATACCCACCCTTGTCGAGGTTATTCACGTGGTAAGACGAGAAGGCTCTCTTTCAATCACGAACAAGGATGACTAGCCTCTGCTCAATCGGGCTTAAGGAAAATGAGCCTAAGCTTCAATCTCATTTTTGCGACAAACACGATGGGAACGACGATAAAAGCTTACACCACACGCTTGCTTAAGAAAACACGCTTCCTGTTGCAACCGGTGACCGAAAATTATCTAGATCTTTTGATTTTATTTTAAAATGGACGGCAGCGATTGCTTCTTTTTTCTTTTTTTTCCAGCAACTTGCGTTGGGTGCGAAAGTAGTTTCACTTTCGCACCCTAGTTCTCGTCTACTTTTAAAAGCTTAATATATCAAAAATAAATTTTTGAAGAAGTCCTGGTCTCACGATAAAGTTTTTTAGCTCACGTGGGTTGTACTGAATTTTCATCATCGAAGTCACTTCCAAAGAAGAGATGTTATGTCACGTGTTTTTTAGAATATTGATTTTTGTGTTTTTTAAAGTACTTTTTGGAAGTTAAAAAACAAATTTGTTTTAGGAAAAGTTTACTCCATAATATTATTGTATTCCAAAAAGTATTTTCCAGAATGTTAAAAAACATCCAAAAAAATTCAAGGAGAACACTAAGGAGGTATTTGATAAGAGAAAAGTTTTCTCATGCCCGAAAATCATGATTCCTCATAATCATGAATCATAATTCTTGGGTATGAATTAAATAAGTTTGGTTGCTCATCACTATTTTTAGAAATATTTATATAAGTTGTTTAGGAACCAAATAGTTATGTGATATTTCTACTAGTTATTTTAATTATTTACAATATTAAATAATCTAATAAGAGTAACATGATAATTTTTACTATAGTAAAATAAAAATTTAACTTAGTATAGTAAATCATTTTGGAGAAACCTTATTCCTTGGGAATGTTTTTTTTTTTAAAAAAATAGATACCAAACATGAGAAATAAAGATTCTAACGTATGATTCTCGAAAAACTAAAAACTTCAACCTTATCAAATGCTTCCTAAGACTATTAAAAATCACATATAAAGGAAAAGTTGTACAATAGTGAAACAATTGAAGTATAGAAAACATATAATTGATATTTGTCTTTCAATTTGGATAACCTAACTAAAATGGGCTCTACTGTCCTAACTTGGACAAATTTAATATCCAGTCATACATTATGGATATATACAAAGAGAGACACTAATGGTGGTGTTTTGTGAGTAGACAAAAATAAAACAAAGAAAAAAGTAGTTGACACTACATTGGAGCTTAGAGGATGAAAAAATCTTACTATTAGAGAAAAAGACCAAGCAAAAAATGATAAAGGAAGGCCAAAACAAGAGATCAAAGGAAAAAGTGTGAGGGGGACTAAAAATCAAATTTTCATATAGGAACAAATATAACCATGATCCCAAATTGAGGACTAATAATTAAGTCTTGTTATTTTTTATAATAATAATTATTTTAAAAATCTTACAAAAAATACATACATATTAAACTGATAATTAATGCTAACAATAAAACAAAAACAAAATCTGACATGACACATGTTGTGGTTAAAATTTTTCCGCTTTATTTTTTTTTTCATTCTAGCCATTGATTTTCTTTTTCTAACAACTAATCTAACAGCTCATATGTTTTTGGTAAATTTTTATTCAAATAGAGGACTTATTATTTATATTTAAATGCTACATATTAATTTTATATGATATTATATATACATTTTTAAAAAGTAACTATATTATTTTGACCAACCATTATTTCATACGAAAATAATTATTTTATTATGTAACAATTCTATAAGATTAATTAATAATTAATAATTTTGTTATGATAAAATAATTATATTATTTTATGATACCTTTGGATTATAGTTTCATAAACCAAAAGTTATACTACAAATATTTATTATCTAATACAAAAAATAAATTTCTTTACCCTTAAAATTATGAAATTCAATTGAATTACTAAAATTTTATTTTAGCTATTATATAATCCTATGTTATCTATTTAATTTAAAATGATAATGATTTTAATAATGTTGAACTTAAAGATTATAATATGATAATCATTTTTTCGAAAATTAACTACATTTTGGTCAACTATTTGATTATTCAGAAAAGTAACTATAATTATTTGATAATACAATTTTATATTTAAAATGTAATTTTATGTAAAAAATAAGTAATTAATTAAGATATTTTATGAGACTAAAGGTGAGTAATTAATAACTTTTTTAAATATAATTGCTTTATTGTATAATACTTTCAGGACCCAAAAGTATTTGTTTTTAAATTCTTTATGCATTAATAAATACACCTTGAAAATAATTTTAATATTTACATTGGTAGAGATTATGTGTTAGATGAAAAGACTTTACCTTATGCATCCTTGAAAGAATTATTTATATTATCAATATAATTTAATTAAATTATTAAGAAGTTTATGTTTTTTTGGTACAGAAATAAGTTTATGTTTTTTACATAATAAAAAATAAACAAAATTGAAACAATAATTAATAATTTTTAACATGCTTAATTTAACATAAATTTAAAAACATTGTTTATACTTAAAACTTTTGAACAACATTTACAAATTATAATATATAATATATATATATATATATATATATATATATGTATATGTATGTATAAATAACTTAAATAAAAAGTATATTAAGATTATTTGACAAATTAAAAAAATTATTAACAAGTGTCAACTGAAGAAGATATATTTATAGCATTTTTTTAATACATTTTTTATGAATAGTGTCATATTAAGTAGTGTTTGAACGTAAAGTTTTATATTCCTATTATTCAATTTAGGACACGAGATTGTTTGATTTATTTTTTCACATTTGAGAATAACTTTACATTATCAATCTATAAAATATTTATTTTATGATTTTCATATATTTTTAAAATTTAAAATTTATACTTTATACTTCTATTCTTATATAGTTTTCCTAATAGGTTACAGGTGTCTATTTCTTTAAAGAAAACTTCTCTATCAGCTACTTCCTTTAATACACACAGATAGCATTAATATCACAACTAATGAAGAAGTTCAGGAATCTGCAAAGATATCTATTTACGCATTTATCATCAGCTTTGTTCGATTTTTCATTCAATTAGCTTGTGCGTTTATGTAATTTGTAATTTATTTGGTTCTGAAAGGGAAACATGGGGATAGAAATAGGAGTTACTTAATTTGTGCCTTCTTCTACTCTATTGAATTTTGAATACAAAGAATTTAGAAGCTTGGAAGTTCTAAGATTATTTTCATGTATTAGGATTGCAAAGAGTAAAAAAAAAAAGTGAGTTTGTTCTGAGATGCAATATACCTTTGTTTGCAGGTCCTGCCGTTGGGGCAAATCCTGCAATTCCTAGAATGTTTCCAAATATGTTTCCACTGGTTACAAGTCAGGTATATTTTTGTTTCTTTTTGCCAACCCTGGTTATGCAATACGATGTTTTTTTTATTAATTTCACACATTCTTGTTTCTTTCTTTTTTAAGTTGCAGCTATCTATGTACTCCTGATATGGTTACTGTACTGAATTTCAATTGTTTTGACAGAGAAAGTAGGCAAACAGAAGGCTGATTGCAGTCATGAAATTGTCTCTTGACAAGTCTGCACAATGAGAAAGTCATGAAATTGTCTCTTGACAAGTCTGCACAATGAGAAAGAATTTCTGGCAGAGGCAAGAATGGTCATATTGCTTCCTACAGGTGAAGGAGTTAAATTTGTCATTTTTGTGCCCCATAGATTTGTTTTAGCTCATCTGATTAATGGTCCAAGTTGTGATTACTGGTATTCATTTTTTAGTTAGATGAGTCCAATCCACTTCCAGAGAAATAACTTATTACAATTATTTTGAGTTGCCAGCAGTTCCTTGAAGATTGAGTTTGTTCTCATCTATGTGCTCTCTTACCTTTCACCTTTTCCGTGGATTTTTGTTATAATTGCTTGACATTACGCAGGTCAAATCCCTAGGTTCACCAAATTTTGTTTATCTGTTTAACACACATAACATTGAGCGAAATACTAAATGAATTAGTCACGGTGGTGATTAGTTTAACACAAACTTTTAATATGTTAAAACTTAAATAGCAAATTTTTTTATTCCTGAGGGCAGTAATACTTGTTGACTGAAATTTGAATCAAAGGGTCTTGATCGGGGGAAAACATGCTAAACCTTTATCTTTTGCATTTTGATTGTCCTTACATGCAAGAATGATGCATGGGAAGACTGTTATGAATAAGAACAGGGAGCAATAGAACACAGAGCAAGAACCACAGAAAGAAGAAAACCAAAGGCCAAGGAGGGAAATTAACAAGCCTCATTGCCTCAGAGATTTCGTGTAGAAGGTTGAGCTGGCAGCAGTTGGTGCAGAGGCTGAGCTGGCAGCAGAGTGGTGGTCCTCCAGGAGCTTTTTAATTTTGATTTCCTCCAAGGCATATAATGCCAAAATCCGTTAGAATACTGTAGTAGGCAAACTATATATATTGAATCATGTATTCAAATGGACAAGCTAAAACAAAACCTTTTTCCTCAGCTTACTTATGGAGGTGCCTAGGCCTCAAATGCTAGGAATCGTTCATTTCCTTGAGTAGAAAATTCTCTCATCATAACACTTGGTGCTTTCATTGAGAGACAACCATGGTAGAATCAATCCGATCCAAATCCAATATAGATCGAATTGATGAAGCCATAGCCAAATTAGCCTTTAATCATCTCCATGTCACAAAGAAGCTTGATGCGCTTATTAATAGGGTTACCAATCTCGAAAACAACTCCCAACCATCTCCTTCACCCTCATCTTCATTAGTCATTCCCACACCCATCCCCCTTGTAACCAATCCGCCACGAATGAAATTGGAGATACCGAGATTTGATGGGTCAGACCCTTCAGGCTGGGTATTCAAAATCACACAATTTTTTGAATACCATTCAACCCCAGACTCAGAACGCCTTACTATTGCGTCTTTCTATACGGAGGGACCAGCCTTGGCATGGTTTCAGTGGATGATGAGAAACCATCAACTCACTTCCTGGCCGAACTTCTTGTAAGCAATTGAGACTCAATTTTCACATTCACCATATGAGGACCCTACAGGGATCCTTTTCAAATTGGTTCAGAAGGGATTAGTTAGCGATTACCTGTCGAAATCTAAGGCGCTTGCCAATCGCATTGTAGGGTTGCCGCCACCACTCCTCCTTAGCTGCTTCATATCTAGGTTGGACCTAGACATCCGACGCGAGGTCCAGGTGCGTCAACCCCTCACCTTGGTCCAGGCGGCGGGGTTAGCATGACTCCAGGAAGAAAAACTAACGGGGCAGTGATGCGGACCGCGAGGTCGTACATCCTTTGAGCCTAGCTTTCAGTCACCCTCACCCCCAAACCTACCCCTCTTGCCTTCACCCGCCAAACCACCACCTTTACCCTTAAAAAGGCTCACACCAGAGGAGATGGCTAGCTGGAGGGAAAGAGACCTTTGTTTCAACTGCGACGAGAAGTTCACTAGAGGCCATAAGTGTGCCTCTTGATTTTTCCTTCTCATCGCAGATGAGGAACAGGAAGCAAAAGACGCAGACCCTAAAATAGGGGTGCCCTAACCAAACACAGTTGACCCTCTCTAGGAAGAACCGCCCCAGGCCCAAATCAATTTATGTGTGCTATCGGGTCATTCCGCACCCGAAACCCTGCGCTTACTGGGACAGGTATCCAAACAAATTGTTGTGATTTTGATTGATGGAGGCAACACTCATAATTTTGTGCAAGAACGCTTAGTGAAGAATCTAGGTCTTATGTCTCAGCCCACACAATCACTAAGAGTGATGGTCGGAAATGGTAATGAAGTGGATTGCCATCGAATTTTCCAGGGCATCACCGTCCACGTGCAAGGGCGTGTGATTATAATAGACCTCCATGTACTGCCTTTATGCGGTGCCGACATTGTCTTGGGCGTTCAATGGCTCAAGTCGCTTGGACCAGTCTTAACAGACTATAATACCTTGACCATGAAATTCGTTTAGGAAGGGGAACTCATTGAATTAAAGGGAAACAGAAACTTGGATATACAAGCCATTACCCTACCACAGCTCTGTCGCCTGCTTCAAACAAATAGTGCAAGTGAATACTTTCACCTTCGAGTCTGTCCGTCGGAACCTCCACCCCACACAACCCACCTAGAAATACTAGCCTTGACCACCCAATTCGAAGCACTATTCCAGGCACCGATAACACTACCTCTGTCTCGACCCACAAACCACTCCATTCATCTCCTACCAAATTCAACACCAATCAATGTACGCCCTTATCGATATCCCTATTTTCAGAAGTAGGAAATCGAGACGCAGGTCGCGACCATGCTCCAAAATGGAATTATCAGAACCAGGACCAGTCCCTTCTCGTTGCTGATTTTGTTGGTCAAGAAGGATGGATCATGGCGTTTCTATGTGGATTATCGTGCACTAAGCGCCATGGCCGTTAAGGATCGATTCGTAATTCCTACCATTGATGAACTGCTAGATGAATTAGGAGGTGCCTACAAGTTTTCGAAACTAGACCTTTTGCAGGGCTACCACCAAATTCTAATGAAGGAGACTGATATAAGCAAAACAACATTTCAAACTCACCATGGCCACTACGAGTTCTTGGTCATGCCCTTCAGGCTCTACAATGCTCCTTCTTCTTTTCAAGCAACTATGAACACTACATTTGCCTGCACAAATTTATCATCGTCTTCTTCGACGACATCTTAATTTACAGTGAGACATTCGTGGAGCATTTAGAACATTTGAAAACCACATTTCAACTGCTGAGGGCAGAACTATTCTTCCTCAAGCTTTTGAAATGCTCATTTTCTACTTAGCAAGTGGAGTACCTCGGGCATATTGTCTCCAAACAAGGAGTGGAACCAATTCCTACAAAAATTGAAGCTATCCAACAATGGCCGACACCCTGTTCTACCAAAGCCTTACGAGGTTTTCTTGGCCTATCAGGATTCTATCAAAGATTCATAAAAGGATATGTGTCCATAGCTGCACCACTCACAACACTTTTGGCAAAGGATGATTTCCACTAGAACTTTGAGGCTCAACATGTGTTCACAAATTTAAAAGATGCTCTGTGTCGCGCACCAATCCTAGGTCTACTAGATTTCTCTTTACCCTTTGTGGTGGAAACCAATGCTTTCGGGGTTGGCATGGGTGTGATTTTGTCTAAGCAAAATCATCCCATTGCGTTCTTCAGTAAAGCCTTATGTTCGAAGCTACTGCATGCCTCTACTTATGTCAAAAAGCTAGTTTCCATTATGGTCGCCGTTAAGAAATGGCAACAATACTTGCTAGGGCACCACTTCATGATCCTAACAGATCATTGCAGCCTCAAGGAACTCATGTTGCAAGTTATTCAAACTCTGGAGCAGTAACTTTACCTGGCTCGCTTGTTAGAATATTAATGCTTGAACATTCTAAGAAACCAAATAGTAACATTGGCTGCTTTCTGAAACATAATTTGTGTAACTCATTGTATTTGTCATACTACTAGATAGATTTATGTAACAAGAATATTTTGAATGATAAAGTATGACGAAAGTATCATGTAATGGATGTTATCCAAGAATAGGGTCTTTGTTATTATCAGAGAGTTTTCTACTCAAGGAAATGAATGATTCCTAGCATTCGAGGCCTAGGCACCTCCAGAAGTAAGGTGAGGAAAAAGGTTTTATTTCTGCTTGCCCATTTGAATACATGATTCAATATATATAGAGTTTGTCTACTACATTATTCTAACAGATTTTGGCATTATATGCCTTGGAGGAAATCAAAATTAAAAAGCATTTTCTAACAGAATTTGGATATTGGATGACAATGCTCCTGGAGGACCACCACTCTGCTGCCAGCTCAACCTCTGCACCAACTGCTGCCAGCACAGCCTTCTACACGAAATCTCTGAGGTAATGAGGCTTGTTAATTTCCCTTCTTAGCCTTCGGTTTTCTTCTTTCTCTGGTTCTTGCTCTGTGTTCTGTTGCTCCATATTCTTATTCATAACATCCCCATGGGCTTCCAAAGTAACCTTGTCCTTAAGGTTGTATTTGAGTTTAAGGTCCTCCCACGAAGTGTCTTCAGGGAACAGCCCCCGCCATTGTACCAGCACGAGTAATTCTTTTCCTATGTTTGTTTTTTCCCATTTAGCATCAAGGATGGTAAGTGGTGTTATAATGGGTTGATTATCCTCGACAGAGTTTGGCAATTCTAGTGGAACATCAGCCTGATTAGTGGGTGCGAGGTATGGTTTGAATAAAGAACAGTGGAATACTGGGTGAATGCGCGAAGTCGTCGGGAGGTTGAAAATAATTGTCCCACGTGGCCAAAATCCCAACAAACCCTTCACAACCCCACCTACCAATATTCCCCACATCAACCAAATTATTCAGCCAACATCAGAACCCCTCCCAATTCGGCGCCCGTCCAACAAAGATTGTCTGCTGTCGCAACCTACCCTTCGGCGAGAGGGCGAGGAAAGACGTAAAAATGCGTCTTTGCATGAAGAAAATGCGTGGATTCACCACCAACGTTTATTCGAGGAAAATGTTAGAAAAACCAAAAAGACAAAAAAAACCGAAGAGGGGTCTGTGAATTTTGAAAATGAGGGTTTGGGAGTTGTTTACGCACGGGGAAGGTATTAGCACCCCATGCACCCGTCACAAGGGACGACAACCTTTAATCGAGTGTGCAAAACATGAATTCAAAATTATTTATTTTCCCTTTTTATGTTTTTTACTTTTTGGGGTCGACAAGAGCGTTGCCCTTGCTCCTACGTATCCTCAAGTGCGATGAGAAAGTCAGACCTACATAGTTCTTTAAAAGCACGAAAGTTATGCGTAGAGTTGATATTAAACTTTTGAAAGGTTCATTTTAACCAATAAAAGTAAAAGAGACCATTAAGGCATTGGACCTTGAACGGATTCAAGCGACTTTTGTGGGTAAAAGCTCGGTTACATGTTGATTTTAACTTTGGTTTTGCTTATTTACTTTCAGTCTCATTAAAAGACGACTTGTGAGGTAAATGATTGGTTGAAACTTTATTTTACGATGATAGAATGAGATTACGACACAAACAATCGGTTGAAAATTTATTTTACAATGATAAAATGAGATTACGGCACAAATGATCAGTTAAAACTTTATTTTACAATGATAAAATGAGATTACGACACAAACAATCGGTTGAAATTCGCTTTACATAAAGAAATGAGATCACTGATGGTAGAAGAATGAGATGAAGATGTGCAAAGCAACAAAGAGGACCCCTAAGGGTGCATAGAGCGAATTCAAAACCTTAAAATAAATACTAATTGGTTGATGAATGAAGAACGAACGAAGAATGATGTTGTGGAAGCAAAGCTTCATGATGAATCAACAATGATTCAAAGGTGTTTTGATGATAACAATGATGACAACAAAAGATGATGACAAAGGTGATGAACAAAAAGATCAAAAGATCAAAGAACAACTCAAGTGAATCAAAGAACATCTCAAGTGAATCAAGAACAAGTCAAGAGTTCAAGAATCAAGAAGAATTCAAGACTCAAGAAGAAAGCTTACAATCAAGAATCAAGATTCAAGATTCAAGATCTCAAGAATAAAGATCAAGATTCAAGACTCAAGATTCAAGAATAAAGAAAGGACTCAATCAAGATAAGTATTAAAAGGTTTTTCAAAACTTTGAATAGCACATGAGTTTTTGACAAAACCTTTACCAAAGAGTTTTTACTCTTTGGTAATCGATTACCATATTGTTGTAATCGATTACCAGTAGCAAAATGAGTTTGAAAAAGTTTTCAAACTGAATTTACAACGTTCCAAATATTTTCAAAAGGTTGTAATCGATTACAATGTTTTGGTAATCGATTATCAGTGTCCTTGAACGTTGAAATTCAAATTTAAATGTGAAGAGTCACATTGTTTTACTCAAAAGCTTTGTGTAATCGATTACGCTTATTTGGTAATCGATTACCAATGTTTGTTTCTGAAAAATCTAAAGATGTAACTCTTCAAAAAGATTTTGACTCTTTCAAATGGGTTTTAAGTTTTTCTAAAAGTTATAACTCTTCTGAATGGCCTTCTTGACCAGACATGAAGAGTCTATAAAAGCAAGGCTTTGTTTTGCATTTTTAATCAATCTTTCGAACAACAATCTTGAATACTTTTCCAATCATTTCATTACAATCCTTTACCAGCCTTGAATCTCTTTGAACTTCTTCTTCTTCTTTGTACCAAAAGCTTTATGAAGTTTTCTGGTTTTCCAAACCTTGAAAACTTGTGCTATTCATCTTTTCATTCTCTTCTCCCTTTGCCAAAAAGAATTCGCCAAGGACTAACCGCCTGAATTCTTTTTGTGTCTCTCTTCTCCCTTTTCCAAAAGAACAAAGGACTAACCGCCTGAATTATTTTGTGTCTCCCTTCTCCCTTGTCAAAGAATTCAAAACGACACAGTCTGAGAATTCTTTTGATTCTTCCCATTCCATAATACAAAAGCGTTCAAAGGTTTAACCGCCTGAGAATTCTTTTGTATCCCCATTCACAAAGTATCAAAGGTGTAACAGCCTGAGATCTTTGTCTTAACACATTGGAAGGTACATCCTTTGTGGTACAAGTAGAGGGTACATCTACTTGGGTTTGACTGAGAACAAGAGAGGGTACATCTCTTGTGGATCAGTTCTAGTGGAGGGTACATCCACTAGGGTTTCAAAGAGAACAAGGGAGGGTACATCCCTTGTGGATCTTTGCTTGTAAAAGGATTTTTACAAGGTTGAAAGAAATCTCAAGGACCACAGGTCGCTTGCGGACTGGAGGTAGGCACGGGTTGTTGCCGAACCAGTATAAAAACTCTTGTGTGCTTGTTTCCTTCTTCCCTACTCTTTTACTTTCCGCTGTGCATTTAATTTTCGCTTTTACTTTCTGTTAAGTTTCTCTTCTACTCCTCATTCTCTTAACAATTTAGTAAAAGCCTTAAAAGAGTAATTTTTTAATTGCTAAAGGTTTAGGAATAATTAATTCAACCCCCCTTCTTAATTATTCTGAGGCCACTCGATCCAACAAGTGGTATCAGAGCAGGTTTCTTGTAGAAAGTCTAACAACTTCAAGATTAATGGCCTCTTTAGATTCTTTGTCTTTCAAAAGTATTTTCAGGAACAGGTTATTCCAAGATCATGATGAAGACCAAGTCAATTTGTGTCTCATGACAAAATCTGATGAGAATAACAAAGAAGATTCTACAAGGAAGAAATGGTACATAGACAGTGGATGTTCCAAGCACATGGCGGGTGATGTATCCAAATTCACAACTATTTCTCCCAAGAAAAGTGGACATGTTACATACGGCGACAACAATATTAGTAAAATCTCAAAAGAGGTAACATCTAAGCCATCTCTATGAATTAAGGTATGAGTAGTATTTTCAGTTAATTTATTTTTGTGGCTAATAGAAAATAATTGTTGAAATTGTTTGAATGTGTTTACAATGTTTAATTAACTATATTTAGTTTAAATAATTTCAATATACATGATTGATTTTTGTCTTTAGTAATTGTGTCCAAGTAGTTGGAAGTTTGAAAATTAAAATTTGGAAGTTATTGGAAGTTGAAAGTTGAAAATGAAAGTGGAAGTTATTGGAAGTTGGAAGTTGAAAAAGGAAGTTACTAGAAGTTAAAATTTGAAATTTAAAATTTAAAATTTGAAATTTAAAATTTGAAATTGAAATTTAAAATTTTTTATATTTGAATTTTTTTTAAAAAGTATTGTGCACAATTAGTTGATTATTAATTAAATTTAATTAATTTGAAATGTTTGATGATTGATTGTGCTTAAAAGTTATGTTTATTATTTTGATAATATATATTTTTAAAATGATTATGCATGATTTTTTATGTGATATGTGATTAGTCATTTATGAATGGTTATGTATGGTTTTATATCTCTTGTATGATTCTTGCATAATTTTTAATATGACATGTGAATTACTTGAGCATGTAGGTTTCAGAAAAAATAATGATTACATGATTGACTGAGTTCTTTGAACTTTCTAAGTTTTTAAATTTTCTTTAACAAATCTGAATGTTTGATGATGCCTGTAATCTATATCCTTCAATCCTTGTATAATTCTTGTTTGATATGTTTGAATTACTTGATTGATTGTTCAAAATATATTTTATGATTTTCAAAACTATTATATTTTATTTCAAATAAAATTATTTTGATGTGATGAAACAATCTATGTTAAAAAGAACTCATCTTGGTATGTGTTGATAGTCAATTAGCACTTAGTCTTAGGAAAAATGTGACTGTGTTTTAAAATTTGTAGATACTAAAAACCAACTTGTAGACATCTTCACAAAACCACTAACTAAAGACTCTTTCTACACCATTAGAAGAGAATTAGGATTTCTAGATGCAAGTAACTTAGACAAATGATTTGTGTTTTGATGACTTATGACTTATTTGTTATTTATGCACATATGCTTCTATTATAATGTGAGGATGATTTATTATCTTGTTTGATTTTGATGAGTTTTTCTCTCTTGTATGAATACATTTATTGTATGTTTATTCATTTTTATATAATTTGACATGATTAGATTTTTGTCAAAAATATATTAATATGCTAAAATAATTGAGAAAAGTAATGAGTTACCATGTATGTGTTCATAACTAATTTTTGTTACTTAGAATTAAGTTTTGATTCTCTGATAATAGATTTAGATTATAATTATATTTTGTTTTTTTTAAACCTTGTATTTGGCTATGTTTTTATGACATTTGAACACTTAGTATTTCTTTTAATACTTGCTTAGTATGACTAAACATGATGATTATATTGACTTGCTCTTGGTTGTTTATGATTGTGTGTTTTAAACTTAATTACTTTAATAATATATGACTAGCGGTATGTACTTACATTTGATATTGTGTTTTATATTGTTAATTATTCATATATGTTTTATTTGAATATTATGAATGACTTTCTGGATTATATGACATTCTATGAAGTATTATATTTTTAGTGTGATGAATAGTTATGATATCTTGTTTGATTGTTTTTTATTCTCATGTATTTTGGCTATATTATTATGATATTTGAACAATTTACTATTTCCTTATTTGCATGGTATGGCTGAACAAGTATGTTATTTGACTATGTGGATTTCATAATTAATCTATTTATGATTGTTGCTTCATGGTTCTTACTTCATGATTTGATTGATGGTTTTTCATGGTTGTTGTATGAATGTTTAGTTATATTTGCATACTTTAAGTTTGATACGCACTTTGGCTTTTTGTTGATGCCAAAGGGGGAGAGAAATAGGGATAAATCAAGAACTCACATGAGTAAACAATTTAATTTTAAGAGAAGCATAAATTCAAAAAACAAAGGGGGAGCATTTATAAGAGTGATCGACTAGGAAAAAGTGTGCACGTGTCTGAATTCTTTTCCAAAAGAACAAAGGACTAACCGCCTGAATTCTTTTGTGTCTCCCTTCTTCCTTGTCAAAGAATTCAAAACGACACATTCTGAGAATTCTTTTGATTCTTCCCATTCCCTGATACAAAAGCGTTCAAAGGTTTAACCGCCTGAGAATTCTTTTGTATCCCCATTCACAACGTATCAAAGGTGTAACAGCCTGAGATCTTTGTCTTAACACATTGGAGGGTACATCCTTTGTGGTACAAGTAGAGGGTACATCTACTTGGGTTTGACTGGGAACGAGAGAGGGTACATCTCTTGTGGATCAATTCTAGTGCAGGGTACATCCACTAGGGTTTCAAAGAGAACAAGGGAGGGTACATCCCTTGTGGATCTTTGCTTGTAAAAGGATTTTTACAAGGTTGAAAGAAATCTCAAGGACCGCAGGTCGCTTGGGTACTGGAGGTAGGCACGGGTTGTTGCCGAACCAGTATAAAAACTCTTGTGTGTTTGTTTCCTTCTTCCATACTCTTTTACTTTCCGCTGTGCATTTAATTTTTGCTTTTACTTTCTGTTAAGTTTCTCTTCTACTCCCCATTCTCTTAACAATTTAGTAAAAGCCTTAAAAGAGTAATTTTTTAATTGGTAAAGGTTTAGGAATAATTAATTCAACCCCCCCTTCTTAATTATTCTGAGGCCACTCGATCCAACAGATGTAAGAATCAATCACGATTGCGATTCGGAAGCGCCTCAGCCTCGTTTTTTTTCCTTCTTCTTTCTCCTTCTTCTCCTTAATTTCACTAAATGCTTTCAATATATGAAGGCTGAACCCTTTCCTTCAGCCCCCTCACGCCTACTTATAGGAAATAAGGGGACTCGGTTGATCAGCAGCTCGCCGAGGCAAGCTGGTTACTTCACCCCTAAGTTATTTGGGGGTCCAAGCGAGCCAGAGGCTAGCCTGGGCGAGCCAGGCGTCAGAAAAAACTCTCGAATGACCCTTTTGCCTTCATTTTTGGGTATTTTCTATATTCTTTTCTGAAACATCGAAAAACCTTTTGGATTGTGTGGCAACTGGTGTCAAGCAGCTCAATCGGCTAACAAGAATCAAAACGTTAGCAACTGATCATCCCCGGACGAAATTAGGGTCTGATAGTTGCCCCTGTTTACTTATCTTTTTATTGAAAATGAAAAGGTAAGTAAAGATAAGGACACTAATTTCATCCTAGCGATCTTGCCATCTGACCGGGCACTAGCTAAAACCCAAGCAGTGAAACCTATTGAAAGAAAGAATGTAAGAGGTATCAAGTACATCAAACAAAAGACCTTGAAGTTTTGAAAAGTAAAGGAGACGCCGAAGTCTTGACAAAAGACTCTGATAGTCTTTGAAACAAAAGACTCTGATAGTTTTTGAAAATGTAAAGAGCAGAAGACATCGATAGTCTCCATAAGATAACAGACTTTGATAGTCTTGGAAAAGTAAAGAAGACTGTGATAGTCGTGACAAAGGACTCTAATAGTCTTGTAAATGTAAAGAAGACTATGATAGTTTTGAAAAAAGACATTGAAGTCTTTAAAATGTAAAGAAGACTGTGATAGTCTTGACAAAAGACATTGAAGTCTTTGAAATGTAAACAAGACTGTGATAGTCTTGAAAAATAAAGGGCATATGACATTGATAATCTCTACAAGACAAAAGAATCTGATAGTCTTTGAAAAGTAAAGGGCAGATGACATTGATAATCTCTGCAAGACAAAAGACTCTGATAGTCTTTGAAAAGTAAAAGGCAAATGACATTGATAGTCTTTGCAAGACAAAAGACTCTGATAGTCTTTGAAATCCTTCACTAAAACATGCACATGCTTAGCAAAGAAACAAACCCCCAAACCGATCAGAACAACATATATTTCTTTGAAGAAAAACAATGTGATTAAAGGGAAATGAAAGCATGCAGATAGAATTTCTCATAACCCAAATTGAGTTTTAAGACATTAGCATTTCATTTCTAAAAGGACATTAGAAAAACACTCGGTCTAACCGAATAGAGGAAAACCGCTCAAGGTGTATAAAATCTCACACAGACAAGTGTTTCATCTTAATTCCAAACCCAAATATGTCATAGATTGACTTTGCAAGTCATTTCCCATCAAATCAAAGATAATATGCGCAATCATCATGGATCAATAGAACTTTATAAAGTTGGATTTTGGTAGAAAATTTGGCTTTGGTTGTTCGGGCCTTTCCCTTTTCTCTTTCCTTTTCTCTTTGGTTCAGTGCGGAACAAGAGAGCACATTGTTCAGATATCGTCTGGTCCAAAGAACCCTTTTTTTTATTTCCTTCGTTTTTCTTCAATATTTGATTGATTGATTCTTTCTCTTTCTTTTTCTTTTTTTTTTGACGAACATCTCTAACCCAAGGTAAGAGAAGCTTCTCTTGGAAGATCCTCTTGTTCTCTCTTCCCAAGGTAAGGTTGGAAATTTCCATCCTAGGTCAAGGTTATGGCCAAAAAGTTGATGCTTGGCTCAAAAGGCCTACAAATGGAGGGACATGATCTATGTCGGGATATCTGTTTAGCAAATGACTCAGAAATAAGGGAATGCCCAAATCATTTCCATGAAATGCATATTATGATAATTAGAAATTCATGCAAAATTAATCATAGCACACATCCATGTGGACACTCAAACATAAGGCTTTGTGGCCATGCAAACACTAAGGCTTAGGGTTCATCTCCACGTTCAAACCAAACCAGTGTTTCCATGATTGCTCTTTTTATCAATTCATACAAACATCTGAGCCCATTTTGGCATTCGGAAACGTCTTTTGTTGCGTTCACCCTCTAGGTGCACATTTCTTTTTTTTTTCAAAAAAACTTTTGTGTTTCGATCCGTGAATTTTCCAAGGAAAATTGGCGATCATTTCTCTTTTTTTTTTTTTCAAAAGCATGTTAGTTTTAGTTTTTTTTTTGGAGAAAGTTTGTAACCTAAGCAAATTTGTTACCCGATATTATACTTATCAAAGGAACAAAGGGCGTGTGAATGAAAAGAAACCATACACAAGACCCTGTTTTCTTTTTAGCTTAGTTTTCTTGCTTTAGACAAACCATCACAACGCAATAGTACAACAACACGTTGGAAGCGATAAAGTTTCATCACAATGAGATAACAAACAAAAACTGAAAGCGATAAACTAAGTCCAATTCTATCACAATGAGATAACAAACAAATACCAAAAGCAATAAAAACAAAATAAAGATGAGTTCACAGTTTTTAGGCGATCCCGGCCAAGCGACTCTACCTCCTTAAAGGAAGAAGTCCATCACATCAGCCATGTCATCATCTTTCTGAGCTCCATCCTCATCTATAGGGGTCCCTGCGGGTCCCACCCCTGCCTGAAAATTGGGCCTATCTCCAGGCCATGCAATTGTGGTCCCAAACTGCTCGGGGGTAGGCCATGGGAAAGGGTTGGGGTCTTGGCTTTGTAGATGTAGGGTGTACCAATAGAAGCCCTCATTCAGTTGCACCTGACCCCTATGATTAGTTGTCTGTTGGTCGGTCACATGCTATATATATGTGTGCATCTGGAGCTCCATCCTCCGCAGGTGGGCAAAGATGGACTATAGAGATGGTGACTGCCGTAGAGGTGGTGGCGGTGCATCTGCAGCTGGCTGCTGCTGGTCCTCCTCCTGCTGTTGTTGTGCCTGACCCTGCTGCTGTACCTGCCTTGGCATGTAATATTTTTCTATGAAGGCCCTGTTAATGGGAGGTCGGATAAGCTTTGTGAGAGTAACCGACACCCCATAGAACTGACAAAGGCCCGTGATCAAGGCCAAAAACCTTAGTGCTCTGTTGGACTTCTCTAGATCCACAAGGTGTATGGGAGGCGTGATCCCGCAAATTGATAGATGACATCTGAGATCAACTGGGCCATATGAACACTCACCTGGGTCAAGATGACATGGACCAGCTGGCACTTCGACAGGGGAAGGTTGGAATTATGATCGTCAGGGAGGATGTTGCTGAGCAGCAATGTCATCCAGATATGTGTTAGGGTGTTCATGCTAGTGCGCATGATCTGCACTCATCTCCCTGTCACGCTTCAGGTGAAGTCCTGTCCTGAAACACACAATTGTTGACTGATGGCCTCCTCAACAAACCCCAAGGCCTAGCTCCTCCTCTAACTGAATTCGCAACGTAGCCTCTCTTTCAGGACCAACGGATGCCCGAAGAACTGATTAATGGCATCTTCATCTATGGGGATCCATTGGCCTTGCACCCATAAGCGCTTATCCCTGACCCTTTCCTCTGGGGGCCATGCATTGACATAGAATTCCATGACTATTTTCGGGTCATATTTAGCCATGGGCCCTGTGAGTTGAGTCCATTGCATCCTGGCAACTTCCTCTTGGAACTTAATGTATTCTCCATCTCTCAACTGGACCTGTCTCTCCTTGAGAAAAGACCAACTCTTGATCGCTTCAATACAGCGTTGGTGTTCCTCACTTCGGAATCGGTGTCAGTCAAAATCTATGTCTGTTTGTGGAGCCGCACTGGATCCTTCTCCCGCAGCATCCTTCGTTGCCCTCTTAGAGAGAAGCTTCTTTGGAGCCATTGCTTGCAAAGACACGTCCATAAAAGTTAGTTTGCACGAACTGCACAAACTATTTATCTTAAACAAGCAAAGACCAAACAATTTTGAATGGTGCGTATTTTTTTTTACCAAATGCAAGTGTCATCGTGCAATTAGAAAACAATCATACATTGGTGCATATATCATATATATACTTTTTTTCAAAAACATTTTGGCTACCTAGATGCAAGGTGCCTATCATTGTGTAGTAAGTTCAAACATTAGTCTAAATCCAAACAACCACTCTCACACATTTATGTAATTCATACTGTAACGACCCGCCTCGTCGCTACGGTATCCACACTCTAATATTCGATAATTTCAATTTTTATAAAAAGAACTCCCTTAATTTTTGATTATGAAAATAGAAGTGATTTTGTCACAACATAAATTAATCCAACAACACGCCATTACTTAAGTGAATATGCATAATTACATAGAAACAATAATTCGGTACATGTCATACACATAACGAAAATTAAATATGTTCATATATATATATATATATATATATATATATATATATATATATATATATATATATATATATATATATATATATATATATATATATATAAAATTCCAGTTTTACATCTTTAACTCAACAAAATAAAACTTAAAAACTAACTACGGAGGAGTTGATTACAAAACACAACTCTCTCCCAAAATACACAACAATCATTATTCAACACTCATATCCAACAAATATTCATCATTCACATCCAACAATTACTCATCATCCATCCATGGACCCAATCAAGACTGCACAGAATGATGCATGCACCTGACTCAACACTCAGATGCAATGTGGTACGTACCAACAACAACCAAACCTCAGGAAATAGCCTAAGCGTGTCCACACGACACTCACTTAGGGAACTGTGCTGAGTTTGTCAAGACCACCCGGTTGTGCACGTAACAGCCCCCCTCCCATAGGTGATCAGCCTGGGAGCCCAAAGGTGTTCCCTACCAGGTGACAGCCCCCTAGTACAAAGTACACTTGGCCACAGTTACTCTATTTCCTGTGTCGTATGAGCTATGATCACGACCAAAAGTAAGTGCCAAAGACCATGGACCAATTAAAGCGTCTAAGCATCCCCTCAGAAATGCTTAGATTCTCTAACCACGCTAGTTACCCACATCTGGGCCATCCGACAAGGTCAGTGCACTCTACCCCCCATGACATACACTCCATACGACGTATGTTCGCGGCCAAAAGCTAGTGCCAAAGACCCTGGAAGGTCAGTGCACAGTGCCTCCCACAAATATACACAACATCCAACGTATGAACGCGGCCAAAACTAGTGCCAAAGACCCTGGAGGGTCAGTGCACAATGCCCCCCACGAACATACACAACATGCACATGCTAATGCATTTCCAACATCAATCAACATTTCATTTCCATGTCATTCTCAACATAAATATCATCTCGTCTCAATGACGTTATCAACAACAACAACAACCTCATTTTATATTCACATATAACAATTCATGTTGACATGGTCTTTATTAACAACGTCATCTCAAATCAATATCATCATAATCATCATTATCATCACTTATCAATTAAAATCCTCAATAGCAACATCAACAACAAATTGCATTTCGCACATATATACATATATATCTTTCATGTCTGAGATTCACACTCACAGGTCTTCAAACAACACAAATCAAACAACCACAACAATATCATTCATCACAATACATACATATACATATATATATATATGTATATATATATATATATATATATATATATATATATATATATATATATATATATATATATATCGCATCCCATTAGTTAAAACGCAATTTTCTTTGAAGAAAAATCAGCATGCAACAGGATCAGGCAGATATCCTCATAGCTAGGTTCCCTGACCCTAACTATGGTGTTAAAATGGTAAATTTTATAATAAACTCCCCTTACCTATAGTGAGCTACCCCGCGGATTCCTTGTCGCGTCACTTGAAGATTCCTTTTTGTCCTTGCTCGTCGATTCCACGCAAGCCTCTACTATGCCAAAACGAAGGAGACTTAGTATGAATTTCAGAAAACAAAGCTAGTATGAATTTCAGGTTTTACAAAGGAACATCATTTGGAAATTCCAACCACGCCAATGTGACCGGGGTTCAGTATAGGTTACGAAAATAACATGCATTTCATGAAAGGATAACGTTTACAAAGTCTCTTTCTCTAAGGTTTTTCAAAGGAAGCATAAGACATACAATGGCGGTTCCAATGTCAGAAAAGATGCAAAGACAAGATAAAACTAACAAGAAACAAGCGTAGAACCATGGTTACTTCGAAAGAAAACGAAAGGTTAGATTAGGGTTTCGTTCTCTACCGAAACCGCAAGCCAAGTTGGAAGATTCCGCTTCGGTTGAAGGGTTCCTCTTGGTGTGGAGAACAACGATGGTTTGTGGTGGCTAATGGTGGCTGTGGGTGATGGAAAAAGTGCTTGGAACTTTTGAAATGGCTTTGGAAGAAAGAAAGAAGAAGAAATGACGTTTTTCCTAAGCTACACGAAAGCAAAGGCTGAAATGCTTAAATAAGAGATGCTCTTGGGAATGGAAGCTTCTAACACACTCCAGATATCCTCTCACAGATCCCAACGGTCAGATCATGAACAAGTGTTTTGTGAAGTTGCAGACCAAATTTCGAAAATATCCAACGGTTAACGAAGGCTGGGAAGCGTTTTTACCGAGGAAGCTTCATGTAGCTTTCTCTAGAAGCTTCATTAAGAGGCTTCCTCCAAAAGTTTCATTAAGAGACGTCTAGCACACTCCATAAATCCTCTCAAAGATCCCAACGGTCAGATCATGGACACGTGTCTTGTGAAGTTGCAGACCAAATTTTGAGAAGATCCAACGGTTAACGATGGCTGGACAGCGTTTTTATCGAGGCAGCTGCATGTAGCTTTCTCTAGAAGCTTCATTAAGAGGCTTCTATCACAATCCACACATCTTATTAAATATCCCAACGGTCAGATAATGGAAAAGTGTCCTGTGAAGTTGCAGACCAAATTTCGAGAATATCCAACGGTTAACAAAGGCTAGGCAGCTTTTTTACCCAGGCAGCTTCATGTAGCTTTCTCTAGAAGCTTCATTAAGAGGTTTCCTCCAAAAGCTTCATTAAGAGATTTCTAACACACTCCAGACATCTTCTCAAAGATCGCAACGGTCAGATCATGGAAATTTGTCTTGTGAAGTTGCAGACCAAATTTTGAAAAGATCCAACGGTTAGCGAAGGCTGGGCAGCGTTTTTACCCAGGCAGCTTCATGTAGCTTTCTCTAGAAGCTTCATTAAGAGGCTTCTAGCACACTCCAAATATCTTCTCAAAGATCCCAACGGTCAGATCATGGACAAGTGTTTTGTGAAGTTGCAGAGCAAATGTCGAGAAGATCCAACGGTTAACGAAAGCTGGACAGCGTTTTTACCCAGGCAGCTTCATGTAGTTTTCTCTAGAAGCTTCATTAAGAAGCTTATAGTACACTCCATACATCTTCTCAAAGATCCCAATGGTCAGATCATGGACAAGTTTTTTGTGAAGTTTCAGACCAAATTTTGAGAAGATCCAACGGTTAACGAAGGCTGGGCAGCGGTTTTACCCAGGCAGCTTCATGTAGCTTTCTCTAGAAGCTTCATTAAGAGGCTTCCTCCAGAAGCTTCATGAAGAGGCTTCTAGCACACTCCAGACATCTTCTCAAAAATCCCAACGGTCAGATCATGGAAATGTGTCTTGTGAAGTTGCAGACCAAATTTCGAAATGATCCAACGGTTAGCGAAGGCTGGGCAGCGTTTTTACCCAGGCAGCTTCATGTAGCTTTCTCTAGAAGCTTCATTAAGAGGCTTCCTCCAGAAGCTTTATTAAGAGGCTTCTAGCACACTCCAGACATCTTCTTATAGATCCCAACGGTCAAATCATTGACAAGTGTCTTTTGAAGTTGCAGATCAAATTTCGAATGGATCCAACGGTTAACGAAGGCGGGGCAGCTTTTTTACCTAGGCAGCTTCATGTAGCTTTCTCTAGAAGCTTCATTAAGAGGCTTCCTCCAGAAGCTTCATTAAGAGGCTTCTAGCACATTCCAGACATGTTCTTAAAGATCCCAACGGTCAAATTATGGGCAAGTGTCTTGTGAAGTTGCAGACCAAATTTCAAGAAGATCCAACGGTTAACAAAGGCTGGGATGTGTTTTTACCGAGGCAGCTTCATGTAGCTTTTTCTAGAAGCTTCATTAAGAGGTTTCCTCCAGAAGCTTCCTCGTGGCTTCTTTGAGAAGCTTTCTCAAGAGGCTTCTTTGAGAAGTTAGATCCTTATTTATCCACATCCCTCTTTTAACTAAATTAACCTCCTTAAAAATAATTACGGATGAAAATAACGCAACAAGTAATCAAACATCAAACATAATTACTAATAATATATAGATATATATATCAGGGTGTTACACATACATTTTACATCCAAGACAAAGTTTAGATTTCTATGTGTAACTGATGCTCTTGGCATTTCAATCTAACACCCTAAGTTGTTCACACCTTCCAAATCATGGTTATACATGCACAAACTCATTTCACAATAACACATGTAATGGTCATTGATGCATTTCACCGAACAGTTGGTGGGCGCATGTTTAAACATGTAAAAAATGAGGGATGGAGAATAATATGACATGCACATCCATAGTACGATCAAAGGTAGGCATAGGGTCATCCCTTACAGCACCAATCAAACAATCAAAGCATGGATTCATAAACAAATTATCTCATGAAATTTGCAAAGAACATGACACTAGACCACCAAAATACCACAATGAAAAGCCAAAATTTGAAGGGAGATGGTACTTACTTGTAGGAGATGAACGAAAATGCAAAAATGCAAGCAAAAGAGCACAAATGGAGGCTTGGGGCTGCTAGAAACGAGAGCTCCCATAAGCTTTTGGTGGTTTTGAATGTTGGGTGTCGTAACCTACACTTCGGCGAGAGGGTAACGCGGGGCTCATGGGTGCATCTTCCAAGGGAGGAAGGCACGCGGAGTCGCCACCAACGTTTATTTGAGGAAAACGTCGGAAAAACCGGAAAGGTGTAGTCTACGAACTTTAATCGTGAAAGGTTTGGGAGTTGTTTTTACACACGGAGAAGGTATTAGCACCCTACGAGTCCGTCACAAGGGACGGCAGCCTTCAATCAAGTGTGCAAATATGACTTCAAAATTATGTATTTTTCCCTTTTTTATGTTTTTTTGCTTTTTATGGGTCTTTTTGTAATT
Organism: Glycine soja; assembly: GCF_004193775.1. NCBI lineage: Eukaryota > Viridiplantae > Streptophyta > Magnoliopsida > Fabales > Fabaceae > Glycine > Glycine soja. The sequence goes on along the minus strand of NC_041008.1, from coordinate 29,923,389 downwards.
TTTTTTATTTTTTGTGGTCGATAAGGGTTTTTCTCTCGTTCTTATATATCCTCAATTGTGATGAGGAAATCAGACCTACGTAGTTCTTTTAGAACTAAACATTGGTTAAGTTATTTTTATCTTTTTTTTCGCAAGATATATTTTAATTGAACAAAGGTCATTTTAGGCGTTGGACCATTAAATGATCTTTTGATTTTGAAAGGAGAGAAACGTTAAGGCATTGGACCATTAACGATCTCTTGTTTTTGAAAGGAGAGAAATGTTAAGGCGTTGGACCATTAACGATCTCTTGGGGTGGTCAACAAAAACGGGGTTTTTGCTCCTACGTATCCTTAATTGCGATGAGGAACTCAGATCTACGTAGTTCTTGTAAAAGCGGTAAAGTTATGTGTTGATTTTATGCCTTTGAATGGTCCATGTTAACTGATGAAAGCAAAGAAGATCGTTTAAGGAGTTGGACCTTAAAACGGTTTTTAGTGATTTTCTCGAACAAAGCTTGATTTGTGAGTTGATTTTAGCCTTAATTTCACTTTAGTTATTAGTCAATTCATTCAAGGAAACTTTCAAAGGAAAAACGTCCGCTTGATTTTTTTGATTATTTCATTATTATTTTTTTCCAAGATATTTTGATTATTTTATTATTATTTTTCTTTTTTTGATTTAACCGAGGTTACAGTGTAAACGATCGGTTAGATTTTGCTTTAATGGTGATTAAACGATATTACAACACAAATAATTAGTTGAAATTCATTTTATCATTTATTAAGCGAGATAACGGCTTAAACGATCGGTTAAAGCTCGTTGAAAACGGAAGAAAAGAAAATCAAAAGTGAACAAAATGAAGATGAAAGTCAACAAAACAAATAATGAATTGGAAGTCTCGGATTTGAAAACTTATCGGTTGAAGAACGAAGAACGCATGAAGAACGATGAAGAGCGGTGGAAAATCTTCATGAAATCGCTCACGGAAACGTCTCGGAAGCACCTCGACTTGGATTTTCTTCACGAAAACACGTTTTTTCACCCAAAACAACTGAAATGCATAACATAGGGGTCAGGGACCCTTTTGAACAGCCCCCCTTGACCTATTTATAGAAAAATGGGGAGGAGGTTGTTGCCTAGCTCGCCCAGTGGGCGAGGTTGCTTCCTCCTTAGGCAACCCAACTTCCAAAATATCCTGGAAGGGCCTAGATTCAAAAATTTGAAAATTGCTATTTGCACACCGATCATGATAAATTCACCCCCCTTTTTCGTAATTTACGGAAAAGTTACGGAAGCATATAGGACTTGAGTTTACTATTTTATCTCTTCCCTTTCGCCAATATTAAGTGAAATATGTTTACCCAAGGTTTTTGGAAATTTTACGGAAGCATTACGGAAGTCCCAGAAGCCATTTTATAACAAAACGTGGGGTTGTTTAGCCAGGAAGAAAGAAAAGGTCCTGAATGCTCTAGATGGGCCCAGATTTGAAAACTACTATTTACACCCCTTTTTATTAAATACACTCCCCCTTTGTGTTTTGTTTTTTTTTTTATCGATTTCTTTCTGAAACATTGCGAAACTTTACGGATTGTGCAACGATACCTATTTTCCTTCCGAAACGTCACGAAACTCTACGGATTATGCAACAGTACTTGTTTTGAGGGTTCCGAAGGGAGCAAAGAAGGTTCGAAAACTGACCGTAAGTACCCCCAGACGAAATTAGGGTATGACAGTTGCCCCTTTACTTATCTTTTATTGGAGATAAAAGGGAAGTAAAGATAAGACACTAATTTCGTTCGAGTGGAACATCACTCAGCCGATCAATAGCCCAACCAGCGAAACCTGTCAATTAGAAAGAACAGAAAAGGCATCAGGAGCGTTAGTAAAAACTTCAGTTCCTTGAAAGTGATAAAACTGGATAGCCATGACGTTTCCACATGCTATCGAACTTGATCGTCTCTGTCTAGCAGAGAAGAGTCTTGCGCGTCGTCGGACTTGAATGTCTCTGGATGACAAAGGTAAAACCTGCAAAGATCTTTAAAATAATAAGAATTGGATGACCATCATCATCCCAATATTATCGGACTTTTTCGCCTTTGGCTGACGAAGGTGTGGATAACCACAAGGTATCTCCATATGCTACCAGACCCTGGAGTTTGACGGTAGAAACGAGACTTTTTCGCGGTCTCGGTCGGAAGACGCTGACATCTTTGGGAAAGGTGTAGATGACCATGTTGGTCTCTGCGTGCTACTGGACCCTTGAGTCTGACGGTAGAAACGAGACTTTTTTGAGGTCTCGGCCGGAAGACGCTGACATCTCAAGGAAAGATGCAGATGACGACGTTAGTCTCTGCGTATTATCGGACCCTTGAGTCTGACGGTAGAAATAAGACTTTTTCACGGTCTCGACCGAAAGATGCTAACATATCCGGGACGTGTAGTCCTCTGAAGGCGAGGACGTGTAGTCCTCTGAAGGCGAAGGCGTGTAGTCCTCTAAAGGTGAGGACGTGTAGCCCTCTGAAGGCAAGGACGTGTAGTCTTCTGAAGGTGAGGGCACATAGCCCTATGAAGGTGAGGGCGTGCAGCCTCTGAAGGCGAGGACGTGTAGCCCTATGAAGGCGAGGACGTGTAACCCTCTGAAGGCGAGGGTGTGTAGCCCTTTTAAGGGGAGGACGTGTAGTCCTCTGAAGGTGAGGGCGTGTAGCCCTATGAAGGCGAGGGTGTGCAGCCCTCTTAAGGCGAGGGTGTGTAGCCCTTTGAAGGTGAGGGCGTGCAGCCCTCTGAAGGCGAGGGTACTAGTACCCAAGGGTCCACCCTTATGAGCAAGCAAGAGATTGACTCATTGAGAGGGTCGGTCATCCCAAAGTCAAAAGATTGGACATTAGATGTAGGAAATCTATGTAGTTAACATGATTTTTAGAGATGCAGATGCATGCAACCTTTGTCATGAAATGCGGTAAATGCGGACTTCGTATGCAACAATGCAATGTAATGGAAAGTTGTACAATGTTGATGACATTCTTTTCCTATTTTGTGATTTTGATTTTGATTTGATTTTTTTTGAAAACACAGATTGACTGTCCTTTTGAAAGAGGTGATAGTTCATGCAACCTTATCCTATCTTTTGCAAATCTCTCTGGGAACTCCCTCAGAGTGTATGTTCTGTTTGATTTAGTCACTTGACCATTTTGGAGTGATGACAATGGAGCTGTTTGAAGTTTAATCAATCCATTGAAATCCCCGGGTTTGTCCCCCCCTTTTTTTGTTTAAAAAACATCGATGGGTGAGAACTTTTGATCTGCTCCTAGGTTCGCTTGAGGCTCATGCACGGTGCCCCTCGTTGCCCCAGTGTAAGGCTTTGAGGTACCAATCGTTATCTTTCATCATGACCTTGTAGCAGGGAACCTATTAGGTGAGAACTTCTAATCTGTGCCTAGGTTCACTTGAGGTTTATGCATGATGCCTTTCATTGCCCCAGTGTAAGGCTCTGAGGTATCCATCGTTGTTTTGTTTTCACAACCATGTAGCAAGGAAGAATGAAAGAGGTGGTTGATTCTTGCAAAAAGAATTTTTCAAGGACAAGAAATAGTTGAAGGATTTTTTCAGTTGACGGATTAAGTTTATGGCATTCTCACCAAATGTGTAGCACGAGTAATTTCTAATTGAACAGTTTTGGAAGTCCAAACTCAGGAGCGCAGGTCGCTTGAGCAAACAAACCAATTTCTTGCACCCACATTCCAGTGGAAGAAATGATGTAATTGTGAGAGGATGAGGGACAAAGATGTCAAATTTATCAATTTTATTTAGCATTGTAATTGTGGTTTACAATAATGGCATAAACTTGAAAATCCTGATGAGTCATTAGAGACATCTAACAACAGCTTTCAAAATTGCTCCATGTGTGGTGTCGCTTGTCAATGTTTAGGATTCACAAGCGATTCCCCTCAAATTTCAACCAGTCTGCATTAATTAGACTTTGCACCTTACGCTTCAAGGTCATACAGTGCTCAATGAAATGTCCCGAAACTCCTCCATGATACGCACATGTTGCATTTGAGTCGTATCCTCGGAAAAATGGAGGTTGAGGAACCCTGGTAGGGGTTATGGCTACCATTGCATTATCAAGTAGATATGGGAGCAAGTCAGCATGTGTGATGTGCCATCATTTTCATCTATTTTCTAAACCCTTTTTGCACCATTTTAATTATTGATTGGTCTTAATTGTCAATTAATTAGGCAGTTTTATTATTTGGGCCCATTCAGCTAATTTGATGTTTTTAATCTAATTTCAGGAATTAATGAAGCATTGGGCTTGAATCTAGAATTGGGCTTGGACTTGAAGAGGGCAGACTAATTTATTCTATAAAATTAGATCTTATCTTATCTAGATATTATTTAGATTTGATCTCATCTAGATATTATTTCATCTAGATCTTATCTTATCTTATCTTATCTAGATTTGATTTGATTTTACTTATGGGCTTGGATTTAAAACATATTTGTAAGCTTTGGGGCTGAAAAAAACTATATAACAGCACCAAGGTTCTAGTTTAGGACCCCCCCTCTCTCCCTCGCGGGAGACTCTCTCTCTCTCTCCTCTCTCTCTTCTATTTTTCGTTTTTAGTTTTAGTCTCTCTTCTCTTTCTCTTTTATTTTCGTTTTTTTTTCAATTCCAGTTCAGACTTTTAGTTTTATCAATAAAATTTCATTCTCTATTTGATTAATGGAAGGCTAAGTCCGCAGCGTTGTTTTCCCTTGAGGATCAAGCACAGTTCTCTTTGAGGTTCTATTATTACTGTTAAATTCTGTTTAGTTTTTCCTCTTCACTAATTACTTTGAATTTGTTGCTTTTAATTCATGCATGCTTAGTGCTTGATTAATTGTCTCTGCGCTTAATTTACGTTCATGCTTAATGATCGTTTATGAGTAATTGGTGTATGTGATGCTTAATCACATAATGAATGCCTTATGTTGAATTTCGCTTAGTAATTTAATTTAGGGTTGGATTAAGTGGTTAAACTGATAAAGGATAAACTCTCGTAACCTAGGATAAGAGACTTGCTTGTGAATCAAGGGGAAGCAACGTGTTTTAATTCTGATATTTTCTAATTCACATATATTCGCTGTTTAATTTACAAAAGCAAACAACCCCCCCCCCATCGTTACTGTTACTGTTACTGCAAGTATATTATGAACATTTGGCTTGTCACTGCTCGTTGGGAAACGACCTAGGATCACTTCCTAGTTACTGCATTTTCATGTTTATTTGATTCGGGTACGGCCTCGATCAAATTTGGCGTCGTTGCCGGGGAGCAGTGTCCAAAGGTTCATAATAGCTAGCTATTGTTGTGTGTTTAATCCTTTCGTGTTTTATGTTTAATTGTTAGTATTGTGTTAGTATGTGTGTTAGTGTTGATTAGTTCACTGGTATTGATAACAGACAAATCCAGAATCCATATATCTAGGCTAATTAGACTTGTCAGGTTTTAGCGATTTTAATATATAGATTTTAGTCCTTATTTTCATTGTCGGTCTTCCTTAGAAGTAGTTATTCCTTATTTTTTACTGTTAGGTTTTAGGAGTAAGTATTTAGATTTAGTAGATTTAGATCTTATTTATTTGAATTTCTTAGAAGTAGTTATCTTTATCGCAATTTAAATATTTTATCATATCTTATCTTTAAATTTTTTATCTTATCTTATCTATTATCTTTATCTTCTATTTTGATCTTTCAATCTTTTATCTTCGAATTTTATCTTTAAATATCTTATCTTTTCTTTTATCTTCTAATTTTATCTTTAAATATCTTATCTTTTCTTTACCTTATCTTCTATCTTCTATTTTAAATTCTTATCTCTTGCTTTTAAATTGGGTTGCATTAATCTAAATACAAACAAAGTCCCTGTTTCAGTCTTGGGTGTTTTGCTGTGAAGATTGTGCAGCCAAGTAGGAAAGATTGGAGTACCAGGCTTGATGATGCTCTCTGGGCACATCGGACTGCCTACAAAGCACCCATAGGAATGTCTCCTTATCGGGTTGTCTTTGGAAAGGCATGTCATCTTCCAGTGGAAATTGAGCACAAAGCATACTGGGCAGTGAAGACTTGCAACTTCTCTATGGATCAAGCTGGCGAGGAAAGGAAGTTGCAACTGAGTGAGTTAGATGAAATCCGCCTAGACGCCTACGAGAATGCCAAGTTCTACAAAGAAAAGACCAAGAAGTTCCATGATAGCATGATAGTTAAAAAAGACTTTGTGGTTGGGCAAAAAGTGTTATTGTATAATTCTAGGCTTGGACTCATGAGTGGTAAGTTGAGGTCTAAGTGGATTGGTCCTTTTGTTGTTACTAATGTTTTTCCTTATGGTACAGTTGAGATCAAAAGCGACTCCACAAACAAGAGCTTCAAGGTCAACGGACATCGACTTAAGCCATTCCTCACGAACCCTTCTTTAGTGGACGTAGTGGTGGAGGAGACTTCCTTACTCCACCCTACTCTTCCTCCACCATGACTTAGGGAGTTTTTCTTTTCCTATCTCCTTCTTTGCTTTTATTACACTTGTCCGATTCTCTTTGATGATTTAATTGTTTTTAATCTTTTAATTGTGCTACATTGAGGACAATGTGTTGTTTAAGTATGGGGGGGGGGGGGGGGGAGTGTTCTTTGGTTTTGCTAGTTTTGTTGGTTTTGTTAATTTGTTAGTTGTGTTAATTTGTTAATGTTGTTAGTTTCGTCGGATTTTCAGTTTAATATTTTGGGTCAATTTTGTGTGCACGTACGACTTTGCATGTTTTTCTTTGAATTATAGGATATGTTCAAGAAATGGGTAATTGTTTTGAAAATAAAAGTTCTTGACATTTTGTGACTTGAAATCCTTGATTCTTCTCTACATGTCATGATAGTTTTGAAAGCTCAATTTGAAAGTGATGATTTTACCTTTGTGAGAATTTGAGCCATCCATCATTATAATCATTTGGTGTGTTTTGCCCCATTGATTGCTTTCACAATAGCCTTGGCTTGATTCTTGTTGATGCGTCCTAATTCACATGCATATTTGGAAATGATTAAGGCAATTTTGTTCTTATAAGCTTCTAGCCAAATGGACTTACCTTGAATTAATTCCTTTGATAGCCCTTTTGAGCCTTGTTTCCCTTTCCTTGTTTTGAAGCTCACTACAAGCCTTAAGTGAAAAACCATGATATTACCATATCCTTAAGGAATTTTGGAGCTTTGGAATTGTTTTGGGAATAAGTGTGGGGGGTTTTTGTTTCATTGGACAACTTGTTTTGTTGGCTATGCTTCATGATGTATTTTGGGCCATACTTGATGTACATTGTATATTGGTTAAATGTTGGACATGCTGAATGAAATGTTGTTTCTCAAAGGCTAAAAAAAAAAAAAAAAAAAAAAAAAATATTTCGAAAAAAAAAAAAATTCGAAAAAAAAAAAAAGAAAAGAGAAAAGCAATAAAGTTGAGTGAATAAGATCTTAATGGCACAAGAATGATGAAACTCTTGGTTCTACTCTTCATGTTTAATTTTTATCTTTACTTCTTTTTATTTTCTTATTTTTTTTTTAATATGCACTTATTCCCCTTTGCTCCTCTATTCCTTTGGGATTTAGCCACTTATTCCATATTTCTCCATACCTTGTCCTTGGCCCCATTACAACCTTAAAAGACCTTTTGATCCTCATGTGCTTGTGTTTATGGTTGATTGTCAATTTTAGAATCTTGCCAAGTTTATGTGGTGTTTGCTTTCATGGGTGCTTTGAGGGTAAATAGTAGCCTAGACACTTGAGAGATAGAGTGTATATCTTGTGAGGCTTTATCACTTTTCATTCTTGAGCTGATTAACTATTTTGCCATGATTGGGTTGCTTGGATGATTTTCATGAATGTCTTGACTTTTTGGATCTCCTTATGTTAGATGTTACCCATTCCTTTTATTCCTTGATGTTCATTGAGAAATATGTGAATGTTTTTGTTTGTCTCCCTCTGATATCCTTGGATTTTGTTCTTTGTTTCATTTTGCCCAGGAGTGCAAAAGGCTAAGTATGGGGGGTTTTGATGTGCCATCATTTTCTTCTATTTTCTAAACCCTTTTTGCACCATTTTAATTATTGATTGGTCTTAATTGTCAATTAATTAGGCAGTTTTATTATTTGGGCCCATTCAGCTAATTTGATGTTTTTAATCTAATTTCAGGAATTAATGAAGCATTGAGCTTGAATCTAGAATTGGGCTTGGACTTGAAGAGGGCAGACTAATTTATTCTATAAAATTAGATCTTATCTTATCTAGATATTATTTAGATTTGATCTCATCTAGATATTATTTCATCTAGATCTTATCTTATCTTATCTTATCTAGATTTGATTTGATTTTACTTATGGGCTTGGATTTAAAACATATTTGTAAGCTTTGGGGCTGAAAAAAACTATATAACAGCACCAAGGTTCTAGTTTAGGACCCCCCCTCTCTCCCTCGCGGGAGACTCTCTCTCTCTCTCCTCTCTCTCTTCTATTTTTCGTTTTTAGTTTTAGTCTCTCTTCTCTTTCTCTTTTATTTTCGTTTTTTTTTTCAATTCCAGTTCAGACTTTTAGTTTTATCAATAAAATTTCATTCTCTATTTGATTAATGGAAGGCTAAGTCCGCAGCGTTGTTTTCCCTTGAGGATCAAGCACAGTTCTCTTTGAGGTTCTATTATTACTGTTAAATTCTGTTTAGTTTTTCCTCTTCACTAATTACTTTGAATTTGTTGCTTTTAATTCATGCATGCTTAGTGCTTGATTAATTGTCTCTGCGCTTAATTTACGTTCATGCTTAATGATCGTTTATGAGTAATTGGTGTATGTGATGCTTAATCACATAATGAATGCCTTATGTTGAATTTCGCTTAGTAATTTAATTTAGGGTTGGATTAAGTGGTTAAACTGATAAAGGATAAACTCTCGTAACCTAGGATAAGAGACTTGCTTGTGAATCAAGGGGAAGCAACGTGTTTTAATTCTGATATTTTCTAAATCACATATATTTGTTGTTTAATTTACAAAAGCAAACAACCCCCCCCCATCGTTACTGTTACTGTTACTGCAAGTATATTATGAACATTTGGCTTGTCACTGCTCGTTGGGAAACGACCTAGGATCACTTCCTAGTTACTGCATTTTCATGTTTATTTGATTCGGGTACGGCCTCGATCAATGTGACACTGGAATTTGGGTTGAATCCTACAGGCTTTTTGTTGCAAAATTCCTTCCCTGGTTGGTGTTTTGGTTTGTGTTAAGGGTGGTGTTTGGTATTGGATGATTTAGGGGTGGCCTTTGTGGATGATTGAGTGTTCTTGGCTGATAGGGTGGTGGGTAATGAGAAGGGCTGATATTGGCTGAGTATTGACATTGTTGAGCTGGTGGGAAATTTGGCCATGTAGGAATGGCAATCACAACATGGGTTCCTCCCTCCTTCTCATTCTCTCCATTTGCCCCAGGCTTCCTATTCATCGAAGCAGGATGATCAAATTTGTCTCTTTTCAGACCCACTTCGATCCTTTCGCCGGTGAAAACTAAATCAACAAAGCTTGAAGGCGTGTAACCCACCATCTTTTCATAGTAGAACATTGGTAATGTGTCTACTATTATTGTTATCATCTCCCTTTCCATCATCGGGGTTGCTACTTGAGCTGCCAGATCCCTCCACCTTTGGTCGTATTCTTTGAAAGGTTCATGCTCTTTTTTACACATGTTCTGTAGTTGCGTTTTATCTGGAGCCATATCAGAATTGTACTGATATTGCCTAACAAAGGCAACCATTAGGTTCTTCCAAGAATGGACTCGGGAAGGTTCCAAGTTAGTATACCAGGTGAGGGCTGCCCCAGTAAGGCTTTATTGAAAGAAATGCATCAACAGTTTTTCATCTTTCACGTACACCCTCATCTTTTGACAATACATTTTCAAATGATTCTTGGGGAAAGTAGTCCCCTTGTACTTATCGAAATCCGGCACCTTGAACTTTGGAGGGATGACGACGTCAGGCACTAGGTATAACTTTGCCATGTCAGCAAGAGCATGATCTCCGCCTCCTTCAATTTCCCTGAGCCTTTCCTCTATATGATCCAATTTTCCCCTTTTTGCCATAGTAGGAGGGATTCTTCCTATCGCAAAATACAAGGGTTGTGGTTGTGGTTGTGGGCGAAACTGAGGGCCCTCCAAAGTGTTTGGCAAGGGTACACCACCAACTGCTTGCTCCTTAGTGGCGTATCCAAGGCAAGGCTCAAAGTTGACTAGATTATGGTGGGGTATTTCATGTGTCTCCCCCATGGGTTGAGAGACATGTGCATGATCAGATTGAGGTTGTTGGCTCTCAATGAGTATGGGAGTGGAGTTATTGACATTCTCATCGGGAGTGTGCGCAACATTGGGTGGTGTATAGTTGGGAGGCAAGCCATATGGCGGGAAGGCATGCTTGTTTTGAACTTGCACAAAATGGGGCCGCCGGTACTTCCCAACTCTTTGCCTCCTTGACCTACCATATTTGAGGTTGGATGATTTATTTGATTGAGGCCAGATGGGGGTGTTTGGTCCATCTCAGCAACGACACTAATAGCAGCAACTGCTGTCGCATTGACTTTCATTATCTTATTCATGCTCATAATGGCCTCCATCATTGTGGCCATTTGCTCTTTCATGGCCTCCATGTTATCCTTCATCCGTTCTTACACCTCCTCTACTTCACTCATTACTCTAGCTCTAGCACGCGTTTGGTAAGGGCACTGTAAAATGTGTTCTTTCCTTTTGATAACAATGATTACAGTTCTGATTTCAAGGAAAGAATGCAATGAGCAATGCAACCAATGAAAAACATAGATGTATATGTGTTGGATCAAGTGGCCTCGGAATAATTAAGAAGGGGGTGTTGAATTAATTATTAATGTACCTTAACTAATTAAAACTTATCCTTCTTAATGTTACTAGATTCAATTAGGCTTTACTACTAAGTTATGTAACTTAAACAAAAGTAAAGCGATAATTAAAAGTGCACAGCAGAAATTAAAGAGTATAGGGAAGAAGAAGACAAACACAAGAATTTTATACTGGTTCGGCAACAGTGCCTACATCCATTCCCCAAGCAACCTGCTGTTCTTGAGATTTCTTTCAACCTTGTAAAAACCTTTACAAGCAAAGATCCACAAGGGATGTACCCTTCCTTGTTCTCTTTGAACAACCAAGTGGATGTACCCTCCACTTGAACTAATCCACAAGAGATGTACCCCCTCTTGTTCTCAGTTACAACAACCCAAGTAGATGTACCCTTTACTTGTACCACAAAGGATGTACCCTCCAATGTGTTAAGACAAAGGATTCTCAGGCGGTTAGTCCTTTGAATCTTTGTAAGGGAAAACAAAAGATATCTCAGGCGGTTAGTCCTTTGAATTCCCTAGGAAAGGGAGAAGGGAGACACAAAAGAATTCAGGCGGTTAGTCCCTTGTTCTTTTGGAAAAGAGAGAAGAGAGACACAAAAAGAATTCAGGCGATTAGTCCTTGTTGAATTCTTTTTGGCAAAGAGAGAAGAAGATGAAAAGATATAGCACACTTTTTGTTTTCTTCAGAATTTTCACTTGCAGAAGAACAAGGTTTGGAAAACAGAAAACTTAGAAAGCTTTTTGACAAAAGAAGAAAAAGAAAGATGAGTAGCAAAGGTTTCAAGATTTCTCAAAAGTTGTTCAAGAAGTTCTTTGAATGCAAGTCAAGGTCTTGCTTTTATAGACTCTTCATGTCTGGTCAAGAAAACCATTGGAAGAGTTATAACCTTGAGAAAATCTTGAGAAAACCATTGGAAGAGTTACATCTCTTGACCTTTTATTCAAAACTTGTCACTGGTGTTGGACAAGTGGCCTCAGATATCTTAAGAAGGGGGGGTTGAATTAAGATATCACAACTTATTTCCCCAATTAAAAATTCTAGTTATCTTTCTATTCCAGTTATAAATTCCCTTAATAATGAATTTCTTAAATATTGATTCAAATAGAACAATTTGAATATAAATATAAAACAATAATAAATAAAGGAGTTTAAGGGAAGAGAAAATGCAAACTCAGATTTATACTGGTTCGGCCACACCCTTGTGCCTACGTCCAGTCCCCAAGCAACCCGCTTGAGAGTTCCACTATCTTGTAAATTCCTTTTACAAGTTCTAAACACACAAGGACAACCCTTCCTTTGTGTTTAGAATTCTTTCACAACAAGAGACCCTCGGTCTCTTAATCCCTTTTCAGAATGAAGAAGAAGAGAAGAAGAAATCTCTCTTGAAAGAGATAGATTTAACAATTTGAGCACTTAAATAATTCCTTATTGAATCACAAGTAATTTGGCCAAGGAATTTGTAAGAGGATAAAACGATTTTGCTTTTTAAGAGGATCAGACCTTTTTGTTCTAAAAAAACTCTTTTTAAAATCGTGCCTCAAGTCACATATATATAGGCCTATGATAGCCATTCAAGAACCACACAAAAGGATGTGACTGTTGAGAATGTTTTCTGAAAAACTCCTCTGGTAATCGATTACAATATGTGTGTAATCGATTACACGCTTTAAAATTTGAATTAAAACATTCAGAAACTGTTGGTAATCAATTACCATATATGTGTAATCGATTACACAGTGCAAATTTTGAATTCAAATTTTAATAGCTGTTGTAAATCAGTTTTGGCCACTGGTAATCGATTACATCCTCTAGTAATCGATTACCAGAGAGTAAATTTGTTGAAAAAGACTTTTTAACTTAAAATTCTTGGCCAAACCTTTTGCTACTTCAATTGGAATTCCCTTCCTATTTAATATACCCTTTCTAAGACTCTATAGACTGTCTTGATCATCCATCTTGAATATCTCTAATTGCTTTGTCTTGAGTAAATCTTTGAGAAGCATATGATTCATGTAATCCTTTGGCATCATCAAAACATTCAGTTTGATCCTTTGTCTACAACTGGTAATCGATTACCATAACCATGTAATCGATTACACAATGCATTTTATGAAAAGATGTGACTCTTCATTGTAGAAGTGAATGACTTTGATGTTTTGATGATGATCATGATGATTTGATGCAAATGATGAAATGCGCTTTTCAAGTTTAAATTCAAGACAATGATTCAAGAATACAAGACACAACATCAAGATGATCACTAGTATTTTAGGAAGGGAATTCCTAATTGATATAGCAAAAGGTTTGGCCAAGTAATTTAAGTTAGAAAGTGTTTTTCAAGAGATTTACTCTCTGGTAATCGATTACTAGAGGATGTAATCGATTACCAGTGGCCAAAAATGGTTTACAACAGCTACTAAATATTTGAATTCAAATTTTAGACTGTGTAATCAATTACAGAATATTGGTAATCGATTACCAGCAGTTAATAAACGTTTTAATTCAAATTTTAAAACCTGTAATCGATTACACAAATCCTGTAATCGATTACCAGAGGAGATTTTCATAAAATAACTTCCAAGAGTCACATCTATTCAAAAGGTTTATGAATGGCCATCAAAGGTCTATTTATATGTGAAAGAAATGTGGGATACTTTGCAAGTAACCTATGAAGGCACAACTGATGTCAAGAGATCTAGAATAAACACTCTCACACATGAATATGAACTGTTCAGAGTGTTTCAATATGAGACCATAGAAGATATGCAGAAGACATTTACTCGTATAGTTAATCATCTTGCATCATTGGGAAAAATATTTCCTAATGAAGATGTTATTAACAAAGTGTTGAGATGTTTAAGCAGGCAATGGCAACCAAAAGTAACAGCAATTGCAGAATCAAGAGATCTCACTAATATGTCTCTTGCCAATCTCTTTGGAAAACTTCAAGAACATGAAATGGAACTTATGAGACTCCATCAACATGAAGAGAATGATATAAAGAGAAAAGGAATAGCACTCAGAGCCTCATCATATTTTATTCAAGAAGAAAGTGACAAAGAGGACTTGACTGAAATAGAAGATGATGATGATGATTTCAGATTTTTTGTGAAAAGGTTCAATAAATTTTTGAGAAACAAAAGAAATAAAAGGGAATTAAACATCAATATAAAGAGGAAAGAAGAAGACTCCTCCTTAGCCTCAACATGCTATGAAAGCAATCAACCTGGGCACATGAGATTCGATTATCTTGTCTTTGAAAGAAGAATTGAAAAATCCGACAAGAGGAATCTCAAAGAAAAGAAAGAAAAGAAAGCATAAATCCCTTGGGAAGAAAATCACAAAAATTCTTCAAGTGATTCAGAAAAATAAAAACATAAATCTGGGTATCCTGATGAAAGACTATGAAAACGGAGAAGAGCAAAGGTGATACATTGATAGCAATTTCTCCAAACACATGGCATGCATCAAAGTTTATTCATATTTCTCCCGAAGATAAATGGATATGTGATTTATGGAGACAACAAACAAAGGCCACTTGATCAACAAGCCCAACAAGTAATATCAAATGATACCAGCAAGTCACTTGTCTTTGATTGATTACTTTGATGATTTTTGTCTATGATTGTTAACTTTTGATTGAGTTTTGATGCTTGTTTACTGCTTAAATATTTGATTGATAGTTATGTTGATTGTCTTTGATAATTGTTTTTTATTATGTTTTGATGATTGCTTTTGTTTGATTGTGTTTAATTGTAAGTATTTGATTATATTTGATTGGTGTGTGTTAATTGTTTGATTAATACTTGTTTGATTGAATTAAATACATTAGTAGTGATGATTGATAGTATTAGATGTATTTAGCATAGACATAGGTAATTTTTAGAGGAACTAGCCTAGTTTATGCTCTGGTAATTGATTACCATTCAGTGTAATCGATTACACAAGAACAGGCAGCCTGTAATCGATTACAACATCTTTTAATTGATTACCTGCAGGCTTACTACTCATGTAATCGATTACCACACCTTGTAATCGATTACAACTCGTCCTCCTCTATAAATACCCACAAAACCAGTCACGCTGCATAGCCTTACCCTCGTTCTCGAGCCTCCTTCATCCCTAATCTTCAAATTCTCATATCTTCCTCAATTCTTCACCAAAACACGTCCCGTAAAGCCCAATCTTCCTCTTTTTCACTCCTCTTTCGATTCCACTAATTGAAATTCACCAAAACTTCATCAAATGGCAGAATCGTCAAAGAAGAGAAAAGGATCATCCTCCATCATCGCTGCTGCTGCCCATCGCCGCCACGGACCATCCGAAGCACCCACAACACCTATTCATCCTTCCTTGTCATCTCCAAGATCATCCACTTTGTTTTCTTCCGATGATCAGCGTCTACGGTACCTTTCTCAATTTTCTTCTAGGATCATTTTAGACCCTAAGTACCTAGACATAGATTTGTTCAATGATGAGACATTTGATTGTTATCAAGTATTTCAAAATTCTGGCTTGGTTGATTTCATGTCTTTAAAATTGCCTTATTATCCTGAACTTGTCAAAGTCTTTTACTGCAATTTAAAAATTCAGGATGGCATTATTTCTTCTGAGGTGCATGGTATTCCCATGATCATTAATCAATCATTGTTCTTTTCTTTGACTAAATTACCCAGTCAAGGTGCACCTTTTGAGGACACCATTGTTGATGACTGGAAATTTGATTATTCTAGTCATGATGCTCGCCGTATGGTTTGCAATGACCAAGCTGAAATGACCGGTAGATTGCTGGCCGGATCATTAACTTTTGATAATCGCATCATGCACTACATTATTGTTAGAATTTTGCTTCCCCGGTATTCAAATTTGGCTCAAGCCTCTGAGGAGGATTTGATTTTGATGTGGGCTTTCCTTACCGGTCATCAGATCGACTGGGCTCACTTGGTTCGGTACCGAATGCATAAGGCATTACGAGCCAATGCACCTCTCCCTTACCCTCAATTAGTCACTCTATTTCTCCGTCATTTTCAAATTCCGCTTGATGATGAACCATTTGTTCAAGTCAAGCGTGCCTTTGCTATTGGTGTTGGTGCAGTGACTTCTTTTGGATACCATAAGGATCGGAATGGTCAATGGCTGAAGAAAGATGCACTTCCTCCTCAAGATGAGCGTTCTCTTTCTCCTCCTCCTCAGCGAGATGATTCAGCCCTCATGACTGAAGTTCTTTCCGAATTATGGGGTCTTCGTACTTATGTTGGCGAATGTTTTGATTCTCTGGATACTCGCTTTGCCGGCATGGATATCTGTCTCACACAGCTTGAAGAAGATGTGGGTTATATTCGTCAGTGCTTCGACCTTCCACCACCACCTCCACCTTTTTAGAGTTTAGTTTCTAATTTTCTTTTAAGCCTTGTATTTTGGCTATGGTAGTTAAGTTATCATTTTCTGCACTTTATTTATCTTTTAGTATTTGGACTTGAGTCTTTTATGTTTAGATTCTATGTGGTTTTGAATTATGACTGTTTGGATTATATTTTGGTTATGACTTATTTATAATTTTGGTTGGTTATAACCTATAATTGATCTTTGTCCACTTCATTATTTTATCTGTATTGATTCCCACAAACTTTGGCTTTTTGATGTTGTCAAAGGGGGAGAAAAATGGGGTGGTAGAGAAGCTTAGAAAAAGCTTCAAAATCAAGTGATCATCAATTCCAAAACATAGGGGGAGTAAACGCGTAATATATTATGCATATACATTGCTTGCTTGTATCTTGATTTCAAGACTTAAAATGTCATCATCAAAAAGGGGGAGATTGTAGAAGCAAATGACTTTGATGTTTTGATGATGATCATGATGATTTGATGCAAATGATGAAATGCGCTTTTCAAGTTTAAATTCAAGACAATGATTCAAGAATACAAGACACAACATCAAGATGATCACTAGTATTTTAGGAAGGGAATTCCTAATTGATATAGCAAAAGGTTTGGCCAAGTAATTTAAGTTAAAAAGTGTTTTTCAAGAGATTTACTCTCTGGTAATCGATTACCAGAGGATGTAATCGATTACCAGTGGCCAAAAATGGTTTACAACAGCTACTAAATATTTGAATTCAAATTTTAGACTGTGTAATCAATTACAGAATATTGGTAATCGATTACTAGCAGTTAATAAATGTTTTAATTCAAATTTTAAAACTTGTAATCGATTACATAAATCCTATAACCGATTACCAGAGGAGATTTTCATAAAATAACTTCCAAGAGTCACATCTATTCAAAAGGTTTATGAATGGCCATCAAAGGTCTATTTATATGTGACTTGGAAACACGAATTAAGAGAGAGTTTTCATTGCCCAAAAAGTTTTATCCTCTCAAAAGATTAAGAGAGTTTTTCTGAATAGAAATGCCTTATCCTCTCAAAGATTCTTTGGTCAAACACATGCATATTCAATAAGGAATTGTGATTGATCTTCATTGTACAATCTATCTCTTTCATGAGAGATTTCTTCTTCTCTTCTTCTTACTTCTAAAAAGGGATTAAGAGACCGAGGGTCTCTTGTTGTAAAGGATTCCTGAACACAAGGGAAGGGTTGTCCCTGTGTGGTTCAGACTTTGTAAAAGGAGTTTTACAAAGAGAGTGAAAAATCTCAAGTGGGTTGCTTGAGGACTGGACGTAGGCACGGGAAGTGGCCGAACCAGTACAAATCAAGTTTGCATTTCTTTCTTCCCTTAAACTTCTTTTATTTATTGCTATTTATCTTTGGCTTGAAAGAAGTTTATTTTGAATTGTCTTTTGAGTAATTCATGTTAAGGGTGCATTGTTAATCTAAAAAGAGAGAGTGAAACTTTAATTGGGGAATAGTTCTTGTTATCTTAATTCAACCCCCCCTTCTTATGATAACTGAGGCCATTTGTCTAACATTCACAATTGATTTTGAATTTCAACGTTTAGATACACTGGTAATCGATTATCAATATATTGTAATTGATTACACCATTTAAAAATCATTTGGAACGTTGCAAATTCAGTTAAATACTTTTTGAAATCAAATTCTATCACTGGTAATCGATTACAGGAAATTGGTAATCGATTACCAGAGAGTAAATACTCTGGTAACTTAGAAAAATTTGAGAAAACTCTTTTTGTAAAACAAAACTGTGTTATGTTTGGTTTTTGAGAAATCATTTTCAATACTTCCCTTGTGAATTCATCTTCTCTTGAATCTTGATTCTTCTTGATGTCTTTTCTTGAATCTTGAAATCAACTTCTCTTGAATCTTGAATCTTCTTGATTTCTTTTCTTGAATCTTGAAATCAATCTTGATCTTGAACTTGTTGACTCAATCTTGACATCATTCTTTTGGGCTTTTTGTCATCATCAAAACTACTTGATTCATACTTGATTCATCATCATGAAGCTTGCTTCTACAATATGAATGATGCATTGTTGAAGTATTGTAAATTTCACAAAGGACATAGGGTTGAATCAATTTAGATTAAAACAACATGGTCCATCACATCTTGTCAAAGTGAATCTGGAAATAACACATGGACATCAACAGTTTTCAATTTTTTTTTGTAAATTGGCATAATTATGTGTTGGCAGTAGACAAAGAAACGATGTAACTTGATCCATCTTCTGCCCCAACTTTGCAAGCTGGTTACTTTGATGCATGACCTTGACTTGATGAACCTTTCCTTAAAAACATGTGCTTGGTTCAACCCCATAGTCCGAGGAATAGCAATTTTGATTGCCAATACTCCAACCACATCTCATAGAGATGAAAGACTTAGGCATACTTATGCTATGCATGGCAAATGCAATTATGAGATGCCCTAGGAACCATCATTTTCCTAGTTAACCATGCATTAGGTACCACGTTCACATGATTTTCAATCATTTTTTTTAGGAGAGATGGGTGTATAACCCCAACATGGTTGGTTTATGGCCATCATCATGGTACCCAACACATGTAACTAAGAATGTGGTGTGAACCTTCATGCTTCATTGTGACCTTCTTTTTGTTATTTCTTTTGTTTTTGTTTTTGTTTTGTTGTTTTTTTTGTTTTTGTTTGCTTTCTTGTTTTTTTGCGGAGGAAAATGTAAGGATCATGCATTAGTGAACATGACATGCGAACAATGGAAATGGAATATATGCAATTGGCAGAACAAAATCATGTTAAATAAAAGGGGTATGATAATGCAGTGATTTATGAAAATGCAACACACATATATGATAAAGGATGAATGCAGGAATGATATGTCCATTATGATGCCATGAAGAGATGTATGATGCAATCAAGGAACATGCCAGAGTAAGTTTGCTATGTGCCCCCTAATTGAGGAGCTTAATGGAAAGGATCCAAAAGCCTACTTCTAGTGATAATTCCAAAGGGTGGTTTCAAGTAACTTTATTGGCTTCTAGAGATATCATCCTCCTAGGTAATACATTGTGGCGATAGGGACTATCAACGACCATGCACCACTAAAAGAGGAAAACTCTAGATAAGGCTTCACTATCATCAAGCGAGTCGGAGACCTAGCATGACCATAGATCGACCTCCACTCCTTATGGCTCACATAGACCCGGGTATAGGGCCTAATATCTCAATGTGTGTGTGTGGTGTAGGTGCCATGTGTGCGTAGAAAAAGTATTTCTAACTATGAATGTAAGTGATAGACGATCATGCACCAAACACAACAACATAACAAAGGTTATATACAAATATGGACAAAAATAAGATAAAAGGGAAAAAGGAACATAAATAAAGAATAAGTCATGATAAAAACATTGCACACTGACTGAACGGCCTAACTCTCTAACACAGTCACCAGTGGAGTCGCCAACTGATGCAACCTACCCTTCGGCGGGAGGGCACGAAAAGGCCAAAATAATGGGCCAAAGTGTTCGTCTCCAAGGGAGAAAACGAGTGGAGTCGCCACCACCGTTTATTCGAGGAAAACGTTAGAAAAACCAAAAAGATGAAGGTTTGCGGATTTTGAAAATGAGGGTTCGGGAGTTGTTTACACACGGGAAAGTATTAGCACCCCGCGCGCCCGTAACGAGGGACGACAACCTTTAATCGAGTGTGCATGACTTCAAAATTATGTATTTCCCTTTTTATGTTTTTTTTATGTATTTTCCCTTTTTTATGTTTTTATTTTTTTGGGATCGACAAGGTTGTTGCCCTTGCTCTTACGTATCCTCAGGTGCGATGAGGAAATAAGACCTACGTAGTTCTTTAAGTCTGAAAGTTTTGTGTGTTACATTGATTTTATGTTTTTTGAAAGATAGATTTTAGCCCCGAACAAAAGTCGTTTAAGGCGTTGGACCTTGAAATGATGTTTTAAACTTTGAAAAGCGGAGAGAATCGTTAAGGTGTTGGACCTTGAAACGACCTCTTGATTTTTTATGAGAGGAGAGAATCGTTAAGGCATTGGACCTTTAAACGATCTCTTGATTTTTTTATGAAATGAAGAAGTTTATGAGTTGGTTTTATTTTTGTTTTTGTTTATTAAACTTCAATTCCTTTTTTTAAAGATAACTTGTGACGCTAATGATCAGTTAAAACTTACTTTACAAAAGAAAATCGATTATCGATGATCGAAGAAGGAGATGAAGATGCACAAAACAATAAAGGGGATCCCTAAGGGTCCATAAATCAAATTCAAATCCTTAAAAACAAATACTAACTGGATGAAGAATGAAGAACGAACGAAGAACGATCGAAGAACAATGTAGAAATTGATTACAGTCGCGATTCAACGACATTTTTTCTTCTTCTTTTCTCTTTTTTCTTCTCAATTCTGGACCTCTGGACCATGGGACCTCTTTCCTTCAGCCCCCTCACACCTATTTAGAGCATATGAGGGGTGGAGGTTGCACAGCAGCTCACCAAGGCGAGTTGGTTGCTTTCTCCAGAAGTAACCTTGCTTGCCCAGGTGACCTCAGCTTGCCCAGGCGAGCCAGTTACTTTAGCCTTAAGCTTTCTAGTGGCCCAGGCAAGCCAGAGGCTAGCCTGGATGAGCCAGGGGCCTGAAAAAGTCACCAAATGACCATTTTGCCCTCCCTTTTGGGAATTTTCCATATTCTTTTCCTAAATGTCGAAAAACCATACAGATTGTGTGGTAATTGGTGTTAAGAAGCTCAATTCGGTTGGCAAGAATCCAAATGTTTGCAAATGATCGTCCCCGGATGAAATTAGAGTATGACAGTATGCATGCGTGAGAGCACGAAGAGAAACATGACGACGCAATAAATTAATACCGAACTGACATAACAACACGACAAACACAGGAAAGACGCACACAATCATGACACCATAAAGATATGCATGGCTATATCAAGGAAAAAAACATAATGTGTTTGTTCCGTGCCCCTATTTTAGGAACCTAATGGGAGGGACTAAAGGTTTGCTACTTAGTGATTACTCCCAAAAGTGGTCGCACATATCTTTCACAGGTTTCTAGAGATATCATCCACTTTGATGTCAAAACATTGTGGTGCTAGGGACTACCAGTGACAACGTATCATCAAAGAGAAAAACTCAGATGAGGCTTCACTGTCATCAAGCGAGTCGGAGACTCAGCATGACCACAAATCAACCTCCACCGTGTGTGCAAAAGTGTACGTGTCATGTGTGCATAAACAAATATTTATAAACATGCATGAAATAAGTAAACAACCACACCAAATACAAAAGCATCAAAAGAGTTATATGAACACAAGAAGTCAGATTTGAAAAACAATGCTTAAATACCACCATGCTATTTGAAACCTAGGAAGAGAAAGAGAGATAAATGTATATATGATAGGTAGCATAACATGACATGGAGATATACAAAGTAATATCAAATTTTAATTGAGTATTTGTGATGTTTATGTGTCTATATATAATGATCCAAAATTATTATTTTATCTATTTTATTATTTTCTCATATATTATTTTTGTACTATATATAGTTATATATTTTTTATTTAAAAAAATATTAAATATATATTAAAAAAATTATTATTTTTATGCATGCAAAATTTTTTGTTTACTGAATTATATGTTTCTTGGCCCTCCTTCAGTTGAATAAAGTGCAGGGTAATGAGTGTGAGTATAAATATATAGATACCCAATGAATGTGAGATGAGAATTAAAGTTGTTACTCACACTAAAGTGGGGTCTATGAGTGTTTAGAGAGAAAGTAGGATTTCAATTCAATATTATTCGTGCTGCTAATGACCATATATATACATAAGAATGAAACTGAATTCTAGTAACAATATGCAATTTGTTTCATCTAGGATAAATAAATAAGAATGTTTTCTAATTATCTACAATACATTTGAACTTTCATTCATCTATTGTTATCTCCAACTCAAATAAATTCAAATTGTTTATATGCATTGATACGCTCTGCAAGATGTAGTTGCCCTTGACAATGTGCATATTGGTGTTGTTAAGTATTTGAATTTTGCAGCTGATAGTGATTTGGTCAGGATGTCAGCAATTTGATCCTTGGTGGAGATATGTGAGACTATGAGTTTTCCAGCTTGAACCTGTTCATGCACAAAATGATAGTCCAAGGATACATGCTTTATTCGTGAGTGCAACACTAGATTTTAGCTCATCAAGTAGGTGGCACCGACATTATCACATAGAATGATGGGAGACAAACTAAGTCTCACTTGGAGCTCTAAGAGTATGTTGTGAAGCCACATGACCTTTGTTATTGCGGTCACAACAACTCTAAATTCAACTTATGTTGATGATCGACCAATGATGCATTGTTTCCTGGAAAGCTAAGAGATAGTGTTACCTCCAAAGAAAACAATGTAAGCTGAGATTGGGGTTCTATCATTTGCATTACCCCCCCCCCCCCCCGCTCATCTGCATTGGTATAGGCAATCAATTTTAGTGAGATGGGTTTCTTAATGATGATGTCAAGGTTGATGGTTGATTTGAGGTATCAGAGAAGCCTTTTAAGGTGTTGGAGAAGAAGGTTGGTTGGTTTGTGCATGAACTAGGCGAGTTTATTAACGGCAAAGGAGAGATTAGGTCAAATGAGATTTAAGTATTGTAAAGCCTCAATAATTTGATGATATTGGGTTGCATCGATGGTTGGTGTTCCATTATGTAACTTGAGACTTGGTGTTGTGGATAGGGTGTGGAAGATGGTTTGGAATCTGCCATGTCAAAACACTCAAGGATACCTCTTTTCATCAAGAGGTTTGAATTTTTGAAAAATGGAAAAGACATTTGATTTATTATTGATTGGATACAACTAAATATATTTTGAGATATTGATGCAAGCTCCATTGGAGCTTGTAGGCCTAGGATCTTCTTCATCAATGGATTCCTTTGCTTCTTGGAAGATGAATGGCAGCGGAATGAAGAAAGGAAGAGAGAGAGGAGACGCAACTTCAAGGAGAAGATGAGTCTAGAAGAAGCTCACCACCATAGGAGGCCATGGATAAGAGCTTGGAGGAAGAAGGAGATGAATGAAGGGAGAGGAAGAGAAGAGCACGAAATTTTGTGCTCTAAATGAGCTCTGAAATCTGAATTTTAATATTCAAATGATCAAAGTTGAAAAAAATGCACACACATGACCTCTATTTATAGCCTAAGTGTCACAAAAAATTGGAGGGAAATTCAAATTTCACTTGAATTTGAAATTGAATTTGTGGAGCCAAACTTTGGAGCCAAAATTTCACTAATTATGATTAGTGAATTTTAGTTATGGTTCAGCCCACTAATCCAAGATCAATTCCAAGATTCTCCACTAAGTGTGCTTAGGTGTCATGAGGCATGAAAAGCGTGAAGAACATGCACAAAGTGTGACTATATGATGTGGCAATGGGGTGTAGTAAGCAAATGCTCACCTCCCCCTCTAAAATTTAATTGATTTGGGCTTCTACCAATTCAATTAAATTTATTTCCAACCACACACATCAAATATCCACTTAGAGCATGTGAAATTACAAAACTACCCCTAATACAAAAACTAGTCTAGGTGCCCTAAAATACAAGGGCTGAAAAATCCTATATTTCTAGGGTACCCTACCTACATTATGGAGCCCTAAATACAAGGCCCAAAAATAATGAAACCTTAATCTAATATTTACAAAGATAAGCGGACTCGTACTTAGCCCATGGGCCTGAAATCTACCCTAAGGCTCATAAGAACCCTAGGGTCTTCTCTTGCATCTCTGGCCCAATCTACTTGGAGTTTTTCTATCCAATGCCCTTGCGGGGTAGGATTGCATCAGATATGATCAACTAAAACTAGATAATACTAGATAAAGAGAATGGCAATTTGTGACTATTTACACTACTACACGAGATGCAAGGTGTGGTGGTGCTCAACCTTTTTTGATGATGAAAAGCTAGATGTCTTAGAATATACTAAGATGGATGCCCCAAGATGTGATGCCATGATTAATTTATGAGGTAGTGAGGTCGTGATGTATGTTGTTGGTGCATTGGTTGGATGGGGCATGTGGTAATGGCCATCCCTTTGCGGCCCTTTGAGTATTGAAACCCTTGTCTTCAGATCCTTCACCAAAAAATGATTAGATAAAAATTCAATAGAGACATGATTAGTTTTACATAATAATGAAAAAAATAATAAATTTTTGGAAACAATGGGTACATATAAAATTTTTGGGAGTGAAAGTTTATGTGTGAGTTTTAAGAGTTGATTTACCATTGTAAGTGATGGGGAGAGCATATCCATCACCAACAAAGAGGTGATCATTGCCATGATATGTTTGTGTGAGGTGGAGGTTATCAAGATGATTGGTGATGTGATGGGTTGCTCCTAAGTCCATTATCCGACACTAGTGGTTGAATAAAGGTGTATGTTTGGCATGGTGAGCAGAGGGACCCATGTTTCACTTAGGTGGATATGGATAGCCATGGAGTTTATAACAAACCTCGGCTATAAGTTTTTAAAAAATTATGCTATAAGTTTTTAGGAAGTTATGCTATAAGTTTTAGGAAGTTATGAACCATATGAAGAAGACAAAGAAGAAGCAAGGGAAATTGATCCTCGAGCTGGACTTGGAGAAGGCCTATAACATGCACTACTAGAAAAAGGGCTTTTTACGACGGTTAATAAGTGCTTTTAACGACGGTTCTAAACCGTCGTTGTCTATAACGTCGTTAAAACCAAATTGTTTTTTACGACGGTTATTTTAAAAACCGTCTTTGAAAGTAAGAATCATTCAAAGACGGTTATTAGCTAATAACCGTCTTTGAATGCTATGTCTGCGTTGACATTCAAAGACGGTTATTAGATAATAACTGCCTTTGAATGTTATGTCTGCGTTGACATTCAAAGACGGTTTTTAACTAATAACCGTCTTTGAATGATGCTTCTTCTTTGACATTCAAAGACGGTTATTAGCTAATAACCGCCTTTGAATGCTGCTTCTTCTTTGACATTCAAAGACGGTTATTAGTAAATAACCGTCTTTGAAAAGCAATTTTAGAATTGATGCTTCTTAACACCAAATGTTTTATATATTTTTTTACTCTTTTTCTTAACCGTATAAAAATTAAGTACTCATTTAATTATTTTTTTTCCTTATGAGACATAGGTCATATCCAAGCAAGTGGGAGTATTAAGCAGCTAAAATTATAATATATAAAAATAATGTTCTTCACAGTTGGAGGGATCAATGCCAGATTTGGCTACAATGATATAAGAATCCATAAACAAAGTTCATTTATGTAAAATATGTATGAAATAAGAGCATTATAATATACTCTGACAAATAATGCATTCCAACAAAGTACTTGAAATGCCAAGACATAATAGAAGAATAATATATAAAAATAATGTTCTTCACAGTTGGAAGGATCAATGCCAGATTTGGCTACAATGATATAAGAATCCATAAACAAAGTTCATTTATGTAAAATATGTATGAAATAAGAGCATTATAATATACTCTGACAAATAATGCATTCCAACAAAGTACTTGAAATGCCAAGATATAATAGAAGAATATGATACTCTATGTTAACAAACAATAGCTGCAATCAGTGACTAATTAACTAACATTACTATGTCATTATCTAAAATGAATAAATAGAAGTTTGAATGCAGTACAATAACCCTGGGATAAGGGGGAAAATATATATTCTAATTAAGTAACATTACTATGTTATATAATCCATCTTTCTCTCTCTTTTCCATCTAAACTTATATAAATTATAAACATAAATATTTCTCTCTTGTTTCATCAAGTCTTCTCTCTCTTAAAAAGAGTCTTAAATATTTTTCTTTCACAGTATTTTTACTTTTTTATTTTTATAATAAATAAAGGAGAAATTCAATTATTTTTATTAAAAGTTTAATATCTATTTAATAACAATATAAAAATAATTTTATATCAATCTCAAATTAACGTTTAAATTAATGTAAATTGTTATTTTAAAAATTAACAAACATTCATGTACTACTACAAAGATAATATATACATCTAGTTTCTTAGGTATTTTTGGTTTTGTTCTAATTTTAATTGGAGAGTAGTATCAAAAATTTCTAAACAACAAAATCATTGTAATATAGCCACAATCAAACATGAAATCTATAAAAATTTTGATATTGAATCTCATCCCTATTGAGGAATGAGGACAGAGTATAGCTGAATGTACAGGTTAGGCAAGAAGCTGAATCTACAAAAAGTTTAGTTTTCAATAATTGCTTAGTCACAAGCTGAAACAATTAATGGAGGAAAGAAGATTGGTGATTCTGACAAACAACTCATGGGAATAGGCAAGACTAATAAGAAGAATAATAAGCAATATTAGTTAAAGAAAAAAAATTCATCAAGTCATGTACAATATTAATAAAATGTCAATAAATTATAAATATTTTTTAAATGTTACTAAAGATTTTTAACAATATTTTTATTAAGTGTTTGAAAGAAAGATATAAAATTAATTATACCACTTGTAATTATTTTTATCAAACTCAAGATGTCCCCCACAAACAAGATACTCTTCCCTCTAAGTTTTCTTAAGAAGTCTTGACCATTGAATCTGTACGTACACACCCAAGTTCATTTATAAGTCCAAGATGGGTCCATTTCAAGAACTAAATTTAAACAGGCTTTGCACACTGCCTCATTTTTTTTTAATAAGCCAAATATTTTATAAAAACAGGCTTTGCACACAGGCAGTGATACAGAGCAATTGCCTCATTATTGTTGCTTCAATAAGGTCCACCTGTGGTGTACTCACGTAAAAATAAAAATAGAAAGGTAGTGATACAGAGCAACTTCCTTTATTGATATTTTTAATTTTTTTCTCATATATACACAAGCATCCTACAGAGAGGCCTTTACTTATATTTTGTTTTTTTATTTTGTTTTTAATTTCTTAAAAAAATTATGAAAAATTTTATTTATTTAATTATTAAATAAATATTTTTAGTTTTATTTAATATGTTATATATAATTTTATATGATATGTTACTGCACTGCCCTCAACTTACATTGGCTACATTATAGTTAAAAGATTAACTACTTTCACTATATTCAACTCCTGCTAATATGCAAATATAATCTAACGTGTTGTTTAATGTATGAAATTAAATATTTACTCTCTAAATTTTGTATTCTAATTTATAATATAAGATTGATTATTGTTATAAAATTAAATTAAACTTAAAATACTTAACGAAAAGGTGAATAGCTTGTGGTGGCTATTTAATAAAGCTTATTGTGGGTTCAGAACTGACTTATTGACTCCCATTTCTATTGGAGTTGAAAGTTGATAACAGAAAGAATATAAACTTGGAGTTGAAAGTTGAAACGTGAGGATAATTTAACAAAAACTAGGAGTTAGATTTGAAAATTTGCCAATTAATTTAAGCCCTCTGCCTTAAGAAAGTACCGAATTGAAAAAAATCTAATAATAATAAGTAGTTAGAGGAATTCTGGCCATTCATCTTTGAAGGTATTTGCCACTATGATGGTAAGTGGTTAACAAATTTAATAAGGATAAATTCCATAAATCATCAAAGTAAAGTTTTAATTTTAATTAAATAACAATATAAAAAATTATCTAATAACTATATCTAATTTTTGTTCATTAATTACTATAAAAAAGCTCAAGTATAATATTTTTAAAATGTAATTTTATATATCTAGAAATGTATTTATCTGCACGTGACTAATTACATTGCTTGATTCATAATATCACATGATGGAAATTACATTAAGATTCGACGAATTATTATGAATGATTGCAGAGACTTAAAACTTATTTGCAAATAAGTAGTATTCTTAGTGCTATTCTTCAATCAAATTTAACTTTAAAGATCTAGCTATTATAATTATTAAGGATGCTATAGTGCCGCAGAATGCCACTAGAGTGAAGTGCAACACCATGGCAGTGCATATAGCGGCCAGGGGAAGTTACAAACTACTATGCAGCTATAGGTCGCTATTGGCAAGTCTAGATAGTACTTAAAATAATCACAAGCAATCACATAAAAAATTAAAAATGTCATTAAAAGTCATTGATTTTATGATTGACAGCTCATCTGGGTGCTAAAAATGGAAACATAATCAACTACCAGGAGGAACATAAAACCTTTCATCAACCATCATAATATTGATGTAAAAAGGGAGCATACCTCCCAAAGCCACACTGATTGGGTCATTATGCCCACCACCAAAAGTTTCCAAGTCACTTGCAAATACAATATTTCCATCATAGGCCTCCCCAAGTCCTTCACTGGAAAGTACAAAAGTGAAAACAAATAAAGCCTATAAAGCAAATAATAAAATGTATTAAATTCTTTTAATCAATATCATTAATATGTAACCACATTGATATGTAACCGAGAAGAACAAATGTCGATGTTTTATGTTTAATCTACACTAAAATGAATGATATATTTTTATATAGAAATCTCAGTGAGGGAAGGTGCAGGACAATTAGTCACTGCATTACATGTGTGCGTAAATATCCAATTTACTTTTCTGAAAATACCAACGGCATCATTTAATCTTTAAAAATTTAATATTAAATTAATTAAACTAAATTACAATTTTGTTCTCCTAAAATTCTTAATCCACAATTTTGATCCCTTATTTTTATTTTTGTTAAAATATAAGAAAATGAAAGAAATAAATATATGCAGAATAAAAAATTGTACCAAAATTGTACCAAAATTGGAACAAAAAATGAGAGAAATATTCCGCATCTTCATCATCATATTCATATGCTCAATCCCCTGTAGTACTAAACACAGCTCCCTTAAACAAACTCAAATATCAAGCATTGTACTATTCAGGTCAAAAGCAATTCAACAAACTGAACAATGAAAAATTAAGAGCTCAATATGCCTCAACCTGGCCATAGTTTAAAACTCCAACGGAGGGGTTCAACTCGATGTTCCCAAAACGCTGCAGTTCACCTTTGGAAAAGGATCCACCTCGTGTGCATTTCATGATATACATATAATCAGTGGGTTGAAGCCCAAACCCAAGGTTGTCTCTTCAAGACAAATGACACGGCCTTTCTACCATAGTATTTGCCAGTCTCTTCATCCACTTTCTTCATGGAACTGCAAGAGCTTAAAATTCACAATCAAGCACCATATTGGCATATTACAGTTCATACTATGATCTTGATTTGAACAAAGTAACAATAACAAGTAGTTCATGTTTTTCACTTACAAAAAAAGAAAATCAGCTGGAAAAAAAAAGAGTATTACTTTGGCTAAAATATAACTCTGTCCCTCATCTAAATCTCGTTTCCGTGTAGTTTTATAAGTTTAAAAATTTTCACTTTGGTTTCTTAAATTAGTAGATAAGCTAAGTGGTTCTTCCATCAATTTAACTCACTAATTTGGTCAACTTGATGACATATACATGGGAAACTAGGGGGATGTCATTTCAGATGGGTATTTGCCATGTCAATTAAAATTAACATTGTTAGTGCAAAAAATAGACAAAAGGACCATTTTGGTCTGACAAGATATTTTACGGAACCAAGATAAAACTTTTTAAATTTAACAGACCAAACTGAAACCAAAACTTGCACAAGTAGTATTTTACTTCCTTTGTGTTAGGACTCATCTCACTATATTCTGAATTCAGGGACCTCAACTAGCGTGATGCAAAATGTAAAATTCCTAATTTGGGTTAAAGAATATGATGCCTGAAATTTTGAAGCGTGAAAAATTGAGGGCACAAATGAGTCAATGAGTACACTCAAAATCCACAATTTTCACATACATATACTTTATAAATTGGCCTCTAATAGAAACACAGAACTCAAAGAAGTTACAAATTTTGAAACCGCCGAACGAATTTACGAGTACCAAGCAACAACAAGTAAATCCAAATAAAAGGTGACAAAGGAAACAAGGAAATAGAAGAAGCTAACAGAGAGCTGACGTGGAAATCTGAGGTTTTGGGGAGAGTTTGAAGAAAGAGCTTAATCTCTTGGCTAACATGATCAAACAACAAATGTGTCGTATTACTGCAGGACACTGTCGGTATCGTGCGGTTTCGCCAGTTATCAAAACGACCCGCGAGAAATTGCGATGTTGTGTCGTATATCGATGGTAAAATCAAAATTTGGAGATAGTATTTGGGAACGAAAATGGAGTGAAAGCTCAATTTGTGAAAAACCCTAAACTTACAAGGTTGAGATTGGTGAAAAAGCTACGACACTATCTGCTCTCGTGTGCATTTCAGCTAATTCAATCGTCTCACTGTTTCATTCCAGTTTCCAAGTCATTATTACAATCAAACAACGGAAGCATAAAAAAACAAGAAACTAAATAAAATAAAAAGAAAAGAAATAAGAAGGAAGGAAGGAAGGACCTGTAGGAATCAGAAGACAGAGTGGCAGAAGGCCTGAGAGGAGAGGCGGCTTCCAGAACATTCTGCGAAGTGAGAGGAAACTGCTTTCGAAGCTGCAAAGGGAAAACAGATTAGGCTAGGAAAAAAGAAGGTAGTAAGAGAGTCAGCGAGAAATGAAAAGACCTTGAGAATGAGAAGGTTCGCATAGAAATGAATAAAATAATTAAAAATTAACATCAAAGGCGGTTTATAAAAAACCGTTGTTAACAGCATAATATAGTTGGCATTTATTATGAAAATGCCACCGCGCCATTTAGTACATCAGTTTTTTTTATAACCGATGTAGATATTGCGACGTGAAAAGCAGTTTTTCTAGTAGTGACGGTGGGATTGGAATTTTTTGAAACAGACTATTAGATTGTTTCAATTTTCCAAGGCCATTACACCATTTATCATGTGTGGTATCTCCTCTACGAGTATACCTCTTCTTTTGGAATGGTGGTAGGACTGAGAGTTTCAATCCCATTAGAGTTCTTAGGCAAGGCAACCGCCCCCTATCCCCTTACTTGTTTATCTTTTATATGGAGAGGCTCAATTATCAATCAAGAGGTTGCTACAGGTCGTTGGAAACTACTTCAAATTACTAAAAGAAGACTGGTCTTGAGTCATCTATTTTTTGCGGACGATGCCCTCCTTTTTATGAAGATAGATATCTCCCAGGCGAGGGTTGTAGCTAATGTTTTGGCTTATTTTTTAACTTTATCAAGTATGAAAGTTAGCCTTCAAAATCTAGAATTATGGCCACCAAGGGATTTTCTCAAAAGTTGAAACATGATATAGATATAGTGTACCTCAAATTTGCTTTAGTTAAGAAAGTTAATGGTAAGTTTGGAAAGTAAACTGCTCAACAAACCAGGTAGATTAACATTAGCTAACTTGGTCATTGCTTCTTTATCATCTTATGACATGCAAATTCAGTGGCATCCCCATATATTTGTGAGTATACTGATGTGTCTATTCGGTCCTTTATTTGGAAAGGCTCGAATGATAATGGGCTTCGCATGGTGGGTTGGAAGAAGGTGAAAAAACCCAAGAAATGGGGAGAATTGGGAGTTGAACAACAAGACAACAAAATACTTCCTTTTTGGATAAGTTGATTTGGGATTTTTTATATCTGCCTAATCAAATATGGAGTTCTTTGATTAGCATTAACTACTTGAAGGATGGACATCTTTTTAAAAAGGATGGTGTTGGGAGGTTTTGGTTTTGAAATCTATTTCGTAGGTTTTATTCTTAAAATTGGTAACGGACCTCTAGATTTTTTGTGAGATTGATTCTCTGCAGGCTCCTAACTCTGATAATAACTTGCTTCTTTGTATTAAAGTGTTGATTTGGAAATCATGGGGTGGTCATTCTTATTGGTTTGTGGTTTGTCTGATGTACCCACAATAGGCTCATTTTTTATATGAAGGAAACTCCAATTTTGGAGTTGTCAATGAAGGTTTGGAGTTTAGTCAAACATACTGTTGAGGCTTTCAACTCCATGATAACCTCTAGAACTTATCTCCAAAGGCTTGCCTTGTGGTCTCACCCCCCCTGATGGTGTGATCCCTAAACGTGGATGGCAGTGTTCTTGGGAATCCTAGATAAGTAGGTTTTGGTGGGCTCTGTCGGGATTGGAACAATAATGTTTTGTTTGGATTTTATGAGAAAAATGTCATTATGGATATTCTCCATGCAAAGATTCTTGCTTTGTTGCATGGATTGCAGTTATGTTGAGACTTAAGCAATAAGGCTCTTTGCTACTCGATCTAACTCATCTACAACTATTTATTTGATGAGGCATGGGTTTCTTTCTACTCACCATTATTTCAATAAGGTTCAATTCATTCGAAATCTATTGGCTAAGGATTGGGAGTGTAATTTAATGCACATTATCAAAGGGGAACCAAAGTGTTGATGTTCTTGCCAAGCTTGGAGCATCATCTAGTTATCTGATGGTAGTTTTCAACGAGCCTCCTACTAGTTTAAAAGGATCAAAATTTTCCATGTTTAAGTTTGTTTTGGTTGTTTTCCTTTTTTCTTCTTTCTCTCATGTAACTAAAAACAAACAACCTACTTTTCTTTAATGGAAATTTGATAATGTGTTTAGTTTAAAGACTGATTTTAATAGTAAATCAATATAAAAATAGCTATTATTACCTACATTTCTCTAACTTTCAGAAAGTGATATTGTCATAAACTTCAATTTCAATTATGGAGAGAAAAACAACTAGATAACTTACTAGTATATGGGTTCAAATTAGCTTTAACATGCTCATCTAAACAACAAAATACTTCCTTTAAACAGATAGATACATATATAGGGGTAGGCGTATATAGGTTCAGGTCCACGGGCTGGTCCAATAAGTTTATGCGGGCTGGTCCGTTAAGCCCGTAAACCGGGCGAATTACAAACATTTTTTACAAACCCATATAATTATAAATAATACTTGAGCCTGGTCCGTTAAGTCCGCAGACTTAACGGATTTTATCCCTGGACTCATTGGTACGTATCCCGTATAAGATAAAATTAATTTTAAAATAAAAATTAAACAGATTGAATATTTGAGTTGAGAGTTGAGACTTTAGACTTCAAAGTCTTCCCTTTCAAACCCTCACTCTGCCGTGCGTCTCCTTCCCTTACCCTCACTCCATTGCACATCTCTAATTCCTCGACCTTTACTCCGTTGCGAGATCCACGACATCACTTTCTCTTACTCGGTTCACGCACGAACTCCCTACCCCAACCTATACCCCACTGCGCTTCCTTGACCTCGGCCAAACACCCGCAAGAAGGTCACTTCCTCCTCCTCGACTCATGCGCCACCCCTCTCTATGTATCCCACCTCTTTGTTGCATGTTGCGCCTCCCACCGTGTTGTGCCTCTCTCTTGTTTGTGGTCGTGTCAAACAACCAAATATATATATATATATATTAAAAAATTATTAATTAAACTCACAAATTGGTCCGATCCGTTTATCCGTAGGCTTAGCAGACCGAATACAGACCTTAAGAAAAGTCCATTTAATTTGCGAAACGGATTTACCTAGTTCACTTAAAACGTGAATTTCACGGGCCAGACCTTAAACAAACCGCATCGATCCGGATACCCACCCTATATAGAGAGAGAGATCCACATTAATTAGCTCATCTTGGTGGACCTTAATAAATTTAATCAATCTTTACGGACAAAATATCAATTTATTCAAATAGTTGGTGTGTTGGATAGTATAATATATTGACATAACCGTTGACATATATAATAAGTAACGAGGGTTTGAATAATTTGACAATTTCGTGCTTCATCAATCATTGCATGAGCTGGTTGGCGGCAAAGGTGAGTTAGTTTAGCGTTGAAAAACTTCATAGTCTATAATGATATATATATATATATATATATATATATATATATATAACACATAACTAAGACTTAAAACGTATTTATAAATAAGAAGTTTATTTTCAGTTTCCAAAACACACATACAAAGAACATGGTTGTCTAAGTGAAACCACTTTGGATTCCTTAGTCTTGGGTTTGATCTCATGATACATATATGTGTGTGTAAAATTCACTAGAAAAAAAAATCCCGCTTTAACACTTTATATATTTTAGAGATATTAATCTCTCAATTACCAGGTGTGAAAATGACCTAAGGAAAAAAAAATTAACTACTTCAACATGTGCGTATTTGAACTATATGAGAAACATGGGCAATTTTCTATCTAAAAAAAGTTGCAAACAATAATTAGCTCTATATGTTCCTATTTTTCTGTAAAGTGAGCCGTTCAACGAGAATGTCTAATGCTTCCTTCATCCACCAATGCTGACAAACTTCCCGGGCTTCATTAATACTCATCTTCATAAAGTGATCACAAAAGAGAATTAGTAAAATTCGTAACTGTAATTGAATTATATTTATTAACATTATGCGTTTCATTTTTCCACATAAAAAACAAGCTGCAGTCTTTAACTGCAATCACAACCATAAATGTTGTTGAGGTCATCTCATTCTTAATTATGTTTGAACCAGTCACATATATTGTTCACAATTTTTGTAATTTGGTGCAACACTTACGTAGTACAACCGCAACCTCTCAACTACAGTTTAAACTTTAAAGTCATAAGTTTTGTTCTAGATGTTCCATTATTCCTATCACGATCATGCTTGCGTTTTTGAAAGAACAAAGCTGATAATTACAAAAATTTTCTAATACAAATACATTCTTTATTATTTATTATTTCATTAAGTTAATACACATTTTAGAAAGTGACACATGGTTACAAGGAAAGTAAATTAGTTAACATTTTAGAAAATGGTACAACAATCATGCGTATATTAACAAGTATTCTCTGAAAGTGAAATGAACTAATTAAGTATTGTCACACGTTATTATTAATAACTCTTGGACATATACGTACCCATATTCTTCTCCTTAGATCTTTCTCAGGCCACAAGTCAAGTTGTTCTTTGACAAGCAAAGGAAACATGTGCCCTTCATAGTATGTTCCAAGTCTTTTACTAATGAAGCTCCATTGGCCCAATTCATGCTGCCATATGAAATAAAACCAAATTTTCAGTTTTGTTTGACAGTAATACATAGAAGAAAGAACTAGCTAGCAAGAGAGAATTGAATTTAAGCCAAAATTAAGTGCCTAATGTATTAAAAAGGTACCTGAACTATTCCTGTAACTCCTGCTTCTTCGAGGGACTCCCTGGAAGCTGCTTCTTCTACAGATTCATCGAGTTCCCACCCTCCCTGAAATAGACAAATAAGATGTTAATGTTATATATATATATATATATGTGTGTGTGTGTGTGAATCACGATGAGGTCAAAGAGAGACTTTTTTAATTTATACTATAGATCCATATAAAAAAAATAAAATCACCCTACCCATTTCGTAAGACACTTCAATCATTTATATGTTTAGATATCAGTTAATTAAGAGAGCTTGAAAGTACTTTTATTTTAAAAATAACAGTAGAATTCCTAAAAACATTTCAAACTTTTATCAAAACATAACCTTAATCATTTTTGCTTGTTCTATTTTTTGGTACATATTTAGTCCAAAAAAATGAATCCGTGTCGTCAATCTAATCTTTAAAAAATCATTATAGCCCTCTCTAATATTAGCTAAAATGTGCTACATTTATAATCTTAATTTTAATTTTTCTCTTCAGAGATTAATTAAATTTAGTCATTTTTTCTTCAGAAATGGAGTTGGATATTCATTATAGAAACGACAAATGTACCTTTGGGAACATTAATGCTTGACCCTTTTGTGAACTAACCACAAGCACCTCCAATTCATTGCTCACATTGCCATCATTATCTTCTTTATATCTGTAAGGTATGCACCTGCACAATCAGACATTGGAATGAATGAGTCAAATGAAGGCCAAAAGCAATTATAATAACGCAATAAAGGAGGGACTGAGCTGGGGATATAAAAAAGGAAAAAACCAACAAACAAAGTAAATTTATCCAAAAATGTAACCATTGGAAAAGCTTGGGTGCAACTGTCACCAGACAGGCAGACACCAAACAGAAAGCAAGTTTATCCGAAAGTGCAGCCATTGAGAAAGCTCGAGTGCCACTGTCACTAGACACCAAATAATTCAATAATGGCCCATATAAGCACACAAAAATATACTGAACATTTGGCAGACTTTAGCTAGCATTGGATATAACTTGTTTTGAGCTTCTCTTCCCTAATTAAAAATTGAAGTTTCTCCATGGATATACAACATAATAGTAATTACCCGGATAGAGAAAAAGATAAAAGAGAGAAAGATGTAGATGTGATGATAAGTAATATATATATGATTTGTTTTTTTGTTACCATAAGTATGATATCATATGATAAAATGAAGAGGTCAATAAAAAGAAATAAGAGTATCATTGGGATGTTTACATTATGCATATATGTCCAAAAATTAGAACTCTAAACTTTTAGAAAAGCTCTATTTTTTGTTATAGATTTTATTCATGAAAAAAACACTAGTTTTACTTTTATAAGAACTTATATAAAATTATGTTTCGCTCCACTTTTCCTTTTCGGGAGGAAAAGAAGAGCTTCAGAAAATTGAACTACCAACCACACACATGCCAACTTGAAATGAAGTGTAACTACAAAACAATCAGAATCAAACCCAAATAATTAAGAAACAAATATCCATGAAATGAACTCACCCCACAACTTGGCGGCCACCACTACTGTTGTATCTCTGCATCTCCCTTCCCGTTCGAGACATCAAACAAGCCATATATATCCTTCTCAAACACTTAACTTCAATATTTGCACTTTCAGAAATCTTAAACAAAAATCAAAAGAGAGGACCTATTAATTATATATAGTAATACGATAGCTAGAACTTTTTTTAACTAAGTATATGTATGATATATGTATGTGTTAAGTTGGAACTTGGAGAAGCAATAGGACGAATAAAGGGTTTATATATAGGAAAGGCTGCTTTGTGGAATCGTTTATAAAGCGCGTAGTTGTCGCATATTGCTCGATGGATCAGTGTGGACGTAGAAAAAGAAAAATATAATATGAATATAGAAAATAGTAAATGATAATAGAGAGATATTAGTATTATATAAGGTTGAGGCTTCGATGAGGTTTCGCCAATTGGCTATTTATTATTCGGTGTTGGATTTGTTGCTTAATTTGCCGAGTCAATCAGCTTGCCGAAGAAGAATGTGATTGAATTCTTAGCTACCTAGTCAATTTATTAGGATTAGAGAGAGAGAGAGAGTCAGAATGGGTTAGTTGACTTTTTAGAATGCGTCATGTCATGTTGCTGGTTTGTGCGTTTCATACTTATCCGGTTCCGGTCTAGAAGATCTGATTAATTCCATGTTATAATTTTGGGAGGGTGCACATTTGTTTTCCGGAGATAACCTTATTGCTTCCGTTATCAAAAGGAGAAAAAAGAATCAATCCCGACCTAAATAAGAAATATCTCATATATATATATATATGTTATATTTTCGGGAATCAAGAATTTTTGGAAATATTTTTCTAAAATTTGTATTAAATGTGGAAACATGATATTTCCAACCTTACTTTTGTGAAAATCCATGTTTCCGTTATAAAAAAGAGAAAAAAAAAATCAACCTTGACGTAAATAATATATATGTGAAATATTTCTTATTTAGGTCAGGGTTGATTTTTTTTTCTCCTTTTGATAACGGAAGCAATAAGATTATCTCTTAAAGAATTTTTTATAAAAGTGAGGTTGGAAATATCATGTTTCTACATTCAATACAAGTTTTAGAAAAACATTTCCAGAAATTCTTGATTTCCAAAAATACATCATCTTCATATTTGTTGAGCTTCATATTCCCATGATAAAAGGCCAATATCTTAGATTTTCACAAGAATGAAAGTTATTTTCTAGGATAACCATCTTATTCCACTTCATTATTTACATTTTTCTCACTTGCATTTTTTATAAAAAATGATTAAATATTTTTTAAAAATTACTAAATACTACCAACCAAAATTCATGACAATAATATTTATGAGGTATATTTCTAAGAATGTGATTTCTGAAAATGTAATGTTATACCATAAAATAAATATTGCCCCCTTTGTCATTGTGGTAATTTCAAGGTACGTAGTGGGAAACTTTTTTTTGTTGTTGAAATGTAAAAATTACTTTTACAAGGGAACGGAGTGGAAAAAGGGTGTGATGGACAAAATTGAGTGCGTTTAGTATCATAGAAATAGGAGAAGGAGATACTTATCTATTTTTATTTATTTATCTATTTTTATCTTAATTAACCAAATTTCTTTAATTTTCACTTTATTGCAAACCTATTTTTATCACATTTTGTTTTTCCAATGCACTATATTCAACTTTAAAAATAGTAATTGTTTAAATTTACGAAAATGTTATCAAAAGTGTTTTTTTTTTTACTCATTTGAATTTAAATCTATTTCAATTTTGTTCTTAATAAATATTATTTTCTTAAATAATGGTGGAAATGAGGAGTAATATTAAAAGGGTTATTTTAAAGTAAGTTGATCCCTCTTCTAATAAAAATTAAGAGAGTAAAAATATTTTAGCAAAATTACCTCCTAATAACTACTATTGTTTAGTGGAATTCTTTTGTTTTAATTCTTTGATTATTACGGAAAATACATCATGACAAATCTAAAGTTCAGTTCCAAGGTAAGTAAAATTTGATAAAAAAAAATTATTTTTACCAATGATTAAACTCAACTACTAATCGAATAATTTAACCTTAATTTCAATACATTAATCGCTTATATCCAATTATTTTTTTATTCACTTGTATGAAAAAAAAATTTAATGTGTCAATCAATTTAAAATAGAAAGAGTACTAAAAAAGGTATATTGATTGTGTTCCATATGATTTTCATCCATGTCAATGTGATGTTTAATAAAAAAAATGTATTAATTTAATTACTGACCAATACTTGTAGCAAGACCCTAAAATTTAAAGATAAAACTGTTTGATAGTTCTGCAACTTTTCATAATTAGAAATTGTTTTAGTTATTTTATTTAAATAAATTACTCTTGGGTCTTGAAGTTTAAAATGAATTAAGAAATAGAGAAATATAATTTAAAAGTTCTTAAAATTAAAAAGGACTTTTTGAAAAAATTCTAAAAATTTTCATTGAAAAACTATATTTTTTATAAGAACAAAAGTTGCATAGTTCCTTATGTGTTTTTGTGTTGTGCTCCGATAAAAATTGGAGTTTCACATACGAAATCTATATAATTAAGTGTATTATGTAAGTATTTATCATGCAAATTAAATTGCTGATGAATTAAGCTCTATTTTTTAATTAAAAAACAACTCTGATTTATCCTTTAAAGGAGAAAAAATGACAGGCTCTAGTTATGTTAGAAATGGTATTCGAGATCACGAACAATTATTTCCTTGAAACGCATTTTCACACTGTTCTAAAAGACTTATCTGTATCATCCAAAGGTAGACTTACCTTATGCGTTGGGGCCTTCCCCCTCCCCCCAATTTTTTTTTTCTTTTCAAGTTTATATATATATATATATATATATATATATATATATATATATATATATATATATATATATATATATATATATATATATATATATATATATATATATTAATATGAACCTATTAAAAGAAAAATTATTAATTAGAATAACTATTTCTATTTTAGAATTAGATAATAATATTTAAGTATTACTTATCTCTTTCTTATTTTTTATAAAACATTTTATTTATCTCATGAAAATAATGTCATTCTTTATTATTTTATAGATATTTAATTAATTTCTCTTTTATAGTCTTTATATTACGGGAAAAAATTATATTCTTCCTCTATTTGTTAAAATATTTGAGTATAATTTATTTTTCTTTTTAATAGTATTTTTTTATCATCCATTATTACTATTTTAAATATTATAAATAATTAAATTTATAAACATTATTTGCCCTCTTTTTATATTAATTTGTTGAAAATGATTTGAGAATTAAATATAATTTAATAATCTTTGCTAATGAGGTAAGATAAATTATAACATTATATAAGGATTTTCTTTTATTGGATACATTATAAACAATTTGATATTTGAGATAGACTAACAACTATTTTTCTCAATTTCCTTTCACTACTACAAAAAATGCAATTAACGACAGTTAATAAAATCTTTCAACGACAGTTACGAACCGTCTTTATAATCTATGTCATTGAAAGTCAAAGCTATCAATGACGGTTGTGCCAAAAACTGTCGTAGAAACGTCAATTTTTCCAAGACGGTGTTTCTTTTAGAACCGTCTTAAAAGGCACGCCTTCTACGATGGTCCTTACGTAAGGACCCTACGACGATCTTTACCTTGTACCATAGATTCATTAAGATTTTTCTGTAATTTGTGGTTTTTGTCATAATATAGTATCAGAGTAAATTCTTTTTAGATGACCCTAGGCTACTATTGTATAGTGAGTAACAAATCCATTTTTATAACATAATGAGACATTTTCCTAAATTATGATTAAAGGGTGTAGATACTAAAATTAATTATAAATTAATGAAAGTTCTTAATTTCATGACAAGTGAAATCGATAATCAACATTTGTAATCTTGAATTATCTTCTTTTTAAATATATTTTCAATTAATGTTTTTGAAAAATTACTAATGTAATTAAAATTTTGAATGCTTTATAAAAAAATTATTTGTATACATTTGTTACAAGTTATTGTCCCCCTACCCCTAACATCAAATGTTGGGTCTGCCCCTTACAATATCACACATAGATGTAAGTCAGATGCAATCCTACCCCTCAAGGACATTGGATAGAAGACTTCAAGAAGATTGGGCCAGAGATGTAAGAGAAAGTCCTAGGGTTTTCATGAGCCTTAAGGTAGATTTCGGGCCCATGGACTAAGTATGAGTCCACTTATCTTTATACATATCAGATTAAGGTTTCATTATATTTGGGCCTTATATTTAAGACTCCATAATGTAGGTATGCTACCCTAAAAATGTAGGATTTTTCAGTCCTCGTATTTTAGGACACCTAGACTAGTTTTTGTATTAGGGGTAGTTTTATAATTTCACATGCATTAAGTGAATATTTGATGTGTGTGTTGGGAAATAAATTTAATTGAATTGGGAGAAGCCCAATCAAATTAAATTTTAGAGGGGGAGGTGAGCATTTGCTTGCTACACCCCATTGCCACATCATATAATCACACTTTGTGCATGTCCTTCATGCTTTACATGCCTCATGACACCTAAGCACACTTAGTGGAGAGTCTTGGACTTGATATTGGATTAGTGGGCTGAACCATATATAAAATTCACTAATCATAATTATTGAAATTCTGTCTCCAAAATATGGCTCCACAAATTCAATTTCAAATTCAAGTGAAATTTGAATAGAAATTCAAAATTTTCTCCAATTTTGTGTGACACTTAGGTTATAAATATAGGCCATGTGTGTGCAGTTTTTCAAATTTGATCATTTGAGAATTACACTTCAAAGTTCAGACCTCTTTTGAGGCACAAAATTTCGTGCTCCTTCTTTCCTTCTTCCTCTACTCATCTTCTCCTACCTTCTAGCTCTTATCCATGACTTCCTATGATGGTGAGTTTCTTCTTGACTCATCTTCTCCTTGAAGTGGCGTCTCCAATCTGTTAAACAAGTGGCCTCAGATATCTTAAGAAGGGGGGGTTGAATTAAGATATTACAAATTATTTCCCCAATTAAAAATTCTATTTAACTTTCTATTCAAGTTATAAATTCCCTTAATAATGAATTTCTTAAATGTTGATTCAAATAGAACAATTTGAATATGAATATAAAACAATAATAAATAAAGGAGTTCAAGGGAAGAGAAAGTGCAAACTCAGATTTATACTGGTTCGGCCACACCCTTGTGCCTACGTTCAGTCCCCAAGCAACCCGCTTGAGAGTTCCACTATCTTGTAAATTCCTTTTACAAGTTCTAAACACACAAGGACAATCCTTCCTTTGTGTTTAGAATTCTTTCACAACAAGAGACCCTCGGTCTCTTAATCCCTTTTCAGAATGAAGAAGAAGAGAAGAAGAAATCTCTCTTGAAAGAGATAGATTGAACAATTTGAGCACTCAAATAATTCCTTATTGAATCACAAGTAATTTGGCCAAGGAATTTGTAAGAGGATAAAACGATTTTGCTTTTTAAGAGGATAAGACCATTTTGTTTTGAAAAACTCTTATCAAATTCGTGTCTCAAGTCACATATATATAGGCCTATGATAGCCATTCAAGAACCACACAAAAAGATGTAACTGTTGAGAATGTTTTCTGAAAAACTCCTCTGGTAATCGATTACAGTATGTGTGTAATCGATTACAAGCTTTAAAATTTGAATTAAAACGTTCAGAAACTGCTGGTAATCGATTACCATATATGTGTAATCGATTACACAGTGCAAATTTTGAATTCAAATTTTAATAGCTGTTGTAAATCATTTTTGGCCACTGGTAATCGATTACATCCTCTGGTAATCGATT
Source organism: Glycine soja (assembly GCF_004193775.1). Lineage (NCBI taxonomy): Eukaryota > Viridiplantae > Streptophyta > Magnoliopsida > Fabales > Fabaceae > Glycine > Glycine soja. Next base: position 29,880,592 of record NC_041008.1, on the reverse strand, counting down.
ACCAGAGAGTAAATCTCTTGAAGAACACTTTTTAACATGCATTACTTGGCCAAACCTTTTGCTACTTCAATTGGAATTCCCCTCCTATTTAATATACCCTTTCTAAGACTAGAGACTTGTCTTGATCATCCATCTTGAATATCTTTAATTTCTTTGTCTTGAATAAAGCTTTGAGACGCATGTGAAACTTTGGCATCATCAAAACATTCAGCTTGATCTTTTGTCTACACAATCATCTTTCTTCCTTCTCCATTCCGCTACCATTGAACTTCAAGAAGCAAAGGACTCCATTGATGAAGAAGATCCAAGGCCTACAAGCTCCACAAGGAGCTACATCATGTGATATCAGAACATCTTCATCTAGGTTATGTTCTTTTGCTTCCTCTATCTTTTTGTTCGATCAATTCACTTTAATTCTTTGTTCTTCATCTTATTCTTCAAGTATATCCTCCATTGTCTTGTGGTTTGGTGCTGTTTAGAGTAGATTCAAAAAAATAAACCGATTAAATCTTAAATCTACACTTGTTCTTGCATTTCTATGGTTCAAATTTTATAGATCTACTCTTGAATCATGTTTTTGTGTTGATTTTAGGTTCTATCATTTTTCAATCATAATCTTCTTGTGCCGAACCTTTAAATCTAAATTTTGTTCCAAAATATTTATTAGAAAAAAACACAAAATTCTAAGTGTAAATCACTTATTCCATGTTGTCTTAGAGTCATGTTTAGTCATAATAATTGTCACATTATGTTCTAAGTTTGTGTTGATTTTTTGTTTTGTTGATTGAATTATATATACATTTGCTCATGTATTCTTGTCATTCTTAGCCTATCTTTTGAATTTTGAGTCTAATTCATGCATTTTATTTAGTTCATAACATGTTCCAAATCAATCACTACTACAAAAAGCAGATTTAACATCGACAACTTAACATCAATTTTTAACAAAACTGATGTTAACGTAAATGTGGTGGCATAATTGTAAATACAGTCTATCTGTTAACATCAGTTCTTGGAAAACCGATGTTAACATTAATTAGTTAACATCGATTTTTCCAAGAACCGATGTTAACATTACTTTGTTAACATCGGGTTTGCAGAAAACCAATGTTAACATAAGTTTGTTAACATCGGGTTTTGAGAAAACCGATGTTAACGTTAACATCATTTTGTTAACATCGGTTTTTTTTTAAAAAAACCGATGTGGAACTTAGATTTTAAAAAATATCGTGAGTCCTATTTTGCTCGCGCTCTTTTCTTCTCCATTTAAGCTCTCACGCTCTCTTCTTCTCCATCTAAGCTGTCTGTTCTCCGTCTACCTTGAAGCTCTCTATTCTCACATCTGAGCATTGTTTCGTCTAAGCTCGAGCATCATCAGAACTCTCTTCCTCTTCTCCTTCGCCACCTTACCTAGGTATGTTTCGTCTAATCCTGTATAAATATTTGATTGCATTCATCTATCGCACACTTAGTGAAGTAAACATGCCTAGGGTATCTAATATTTAACATAATATCCCTTGCCTTTAGTGTGTTCTTGTATAAGAGGTGCACCCCGTAAGGCATTGGATAGTTGATCGTGCGGGTGCGATTAGGCAAAGATCTAGTAAGGACCTAGTAGTCCAAATTAGTTTCTTCACAAAATGGTAGAACTGGCTGCCAGGTATGTATCTGACTGAGTTTAAATCCACTTCTTTCTGTTGAGAATTCCAGATTATTGTGCATGAGACTTGGATTTGTGAATAATTGTATGAGCAGCAAACTGCATACCTAATGTTAATGTGCCCTAATACATTCTTCTCTAAAAAGAATATCACAAGCATATGCATTTTATTTTTATCCATAGGAATTGAACACGGTACCAAAAAGTTGGCAACACTCGCATGCCATGCTCAATCAACTGAGCTAGACCGCCTTCCCTAGCATATGCATGCTTTACATCGTTGTTAATATATATTAATCAATATTGTTCCTGTTTTATGCATTGTATGTCTTACAATGGTTTATTCTGGATTAAATTAAGAAGTCTTTATCATGAGAGAACTCTTCCATTTAATTACCTTAGATGAATCAGTGATACTCTTTCTGAGTCACCAGAAGTTTACAATTAGAGTGTTTTCTCTAGGTATGGCTATTAAATCTTTAAACCATGGCTACTCATATCCAATGCCCTAATTTTGATGAAGTATGCTTTGACTGAGTGAGTTTGGGTTTTACCAATTTGCAGAAGTGAGGGTGGGTTTGGATATGTATCTGCATGCCCCTGAACCTACTTTGAAGTCACACTAGTGTATGAAAGCATATCTAGGGAGAAATGAGATTTTAAGAAAAACGAATCTTAACCAAATTTTGTGAATGAATGATTCAGATTGAAACTAATGAAAACAATCTTAACTATACTTATATGATTGTGCTGTCAAGGTTTACTCTTCTCACCTGATACTCTCTATCCGAAAAATGAAAACCATTATTCCATACCAAGACTAACACACTCAGTTGGCCTAAAAAACTAGTCCTGCAATTCCCTAGCTCAGAAAAATCCACCTTCTTATTTCCAGTTTATATAAAAAAACTACTTTTTGGTGTTGTGGGGTTTGTGTAAGGGTTTATAGGGTTCATGTATGGGGTTGTGGGTGTGGTTTGTCCTGTTGAGCCAGGTGCTTGAGGAGTTGTTGTTGGGTTTAGTGTAGGAAATAAATTTGTCTTGGCTGGAGTTGTAGGGTTTACTGCAGGAACTGCATCCAACTTGGTACCAAATTCATAAAAGTAGTAATGAAGGAAAAGTGGTATAGGAGTAGGTTAGATAGAAAATCTCTATGCAATTCATAGGACAATTTCTACAAACTATATAAGTTGATAAGACTCCAACTCTCACAGTTGAGTCATCAATGAGATATCCTGCCATTTATTTGTATCAAATACTGGGCAACATAGAAAATAGAATGAGGTTGTTTATTTAATGAATATTTTGTCATGCTTGAAAAGTAACTAATTACATTGAAATTGCTTAAAACCTTTATATCCTAGAGCACCCTAGCCATTTTATTTCTCAACTGTCAAACCTGTCATACTTCAAGTTCTCAGGGATTGGATCTACAGATCAAAAAAGAAATTAGAAAATAAAAATAAAAGGCATATATTACCAATGCAGAGACTGTTTAACAGTTTTTATGTATCTCATTCTTGGCTATGCCTTGTTTTTGGGCATATAATTGTAGGCACTTGTCATACCCTAATTTCATCCGGGGACCATCCGTTGTTAGGATGTGACCCTCGTTTGACCACTTCGAGGTACTTGGCACCCATCGTTAGGCAATTCGTGAAGTTCCGTGATATGCCGGAAGTCAAAGGAAAGCATTGTAGCACAATCCGTGAAGTTCTGTGACATGCCGAAAATTAAAAGGAAGTGTTAGTGCGCAATCCGTGAAGTTCCGTAACATTTCGGAAGGCAACAAGGGGGATGATTACATAATCCATAAGGTTTTGTAACATTACGGAAAGAAAACAAGCATCGTTACGAAATTCGTAAAGTTTCATAATGTTACGGAAAAAGAATCACCAAAAGAGAGCAAGGGGGTGTATTTAGTAAAAATAGGGGTGCAAATAGCAACCAGACCCACTTGGGCCTTCCAGAAAATTCCTCCAGAAGGCGGTTGCTTCTGGAGGAAGCAACCTAGCTCGCCTGGGCGAGCTGGGTGGCAAGCTTCTCCCCCATTTTCCTATAAATAGGGGGAGAGGTGAAGGGAAAAAATGTTCAGCCCTCCTGGTAATTTGAAAATCACTTGAAATTAGTGAAAAAAATTGTTTCCGTGAAGAAAATCCAAGCCGAGGCACTTCCGTAACATTTCCGTGGGTGATTTCGCGAAGATTTTCAACCGTTCCTCAACGTTCTTCGTTCGTTCTTCATCATTCTTCGGTCTTCAACCGGTAAGTACCCGAAATCGAACTTTTCAATTCATTCTATGTACCCTTAGTGGTCCTCATTTGTTTTCACATGCTTTTATCTTCATTTCATTTACTTGTCGTACCCCTTTTGGCGTGCTTTAGTCATTTTCTTAAGTCATTCTCTTGCCTAATCATAAAAATAAAATAAATTTCCACCGATCATTTGAATTGTAATATCCGTTAGTTTCTGTTAAAATGGAATCCGACCGTTCGGTCGTGCCGTAACTACGTTGGAAACCATAAAGAGGTAAAATAATAACATAATAATAAAAAATATCTTTTAGTAAAATAAATAAAAAAAATCAATCGGACGTTTTTCTTTGGGATTTCTCTTTCTTAATCGAATTGACTAATAACCAAAGTGAAACTAAGGCTAAATCAATTCATAAACCAAACTTTTTGTCATCGCCTAAAAAAGCCATTTTCAAAGGTCCAACGCCTTTAAATGGTCTTTTCCGCTTTTATTGGTTAAGTGTAGATTTTCTAAAGACCTAAAATCAACATGTAACTTTATCACCTCTTTCAAAAATAAAGAGATCATTAATGGTCCAATGCCTTAATGTCTTCTCTTTTTTTCAAAGGAATTGAAAGATTGTTTAATGGTCCAACGCCTTAAATGACCTTTCATTCAATAAAAACATATCTTGCAAAAAAGATAAAATCAACTTAAACAAACACTTTGTTCACAAAGAACTACGTAGGTCTGATTTCCTTATCGCAATTAAGGAATACGTAGGAGCAAGGGAAACACCCTTGTCGACCGCAAAAAGATAAAAAATATAGAAAGGAATAAAAACGTAAAAAGGAACATAAAATTGAAGTCATGTTTGCACATTTGATTAAAGGCTGCCGTCTCTTGTGACGAACGCGTGGGGTGCTAATGCCTTCCCCGTGCGTAAATACAACTCCCGAACCTTTCACTTAAAGTTCGTAGATAACGTCTTTTTCCGGTTTTTCCGATGTTTTCCTCAAATAAATGTTGGTGGCGACTCCGCGCGTATTCCTTTCTTGGAAGATGCACCCGCGAGTCACGCGTCGCCCTCCCGCCGAAGGGTAGGTTGCGACAGTTGGCGACTCCACTGAGGACAATTTTTTGAGAGTTAGGCCATTTAATCTTGTGCAATGTTTTATCATGACATCCTCCTTTGTTGGTTTCCCTTTATTTTTCTTATGTTCTTGTGTATATAACTCTTTGATGCTTTCAGTGTGTTTTAATATGAATGCATGAGGTAAATATTTATTCATTTGATGCACACAAACACTAACACTATTTGCACACACGGTGAGTTGAAAAAGGGCCCTATACCCGGGTTCGTGGAAACATAAGGAGTGGAGGTGAATTTGTGATCATGCTAGGTCTCCGACTTGCTTGATTACAGTGAACCCTCATCTAGAGTTTTTCTCTTCGAAAACATATTGTTTCTAGTAGCCCCTACTGCTGCAGTATGTTCTTCGGAGAGGATGATACCTCTAGAGACCATCAAGAGAGATACGACCACCTCGGGGATTATCACTAAAAACCTTTTTAGCTCTCTCCCATGTAGGTCCCTTAAATAGGGGCACGGAGCAAACACGCTGCGTGCCATTTTTTTCACACTGCCATGCATAAGTGTCATGTACCCTTTTGCTTATATTTTGTGAATATTGTCATACTGTACACTCCCGTGTTGCGCCTTTCGCATATGCATCACGCACGGGTTCTGTCTTGGTCCCCTCTCTTTTGCAAACCAACGAGGGGTCCGTGTCACCTTCTTAAATACATACGTTGAGCACTGTGCTACCCCAAGACGTTGTATCTAAGAAGGAGACAATTTCCCGGGTTCCCATATTCATAAATGGCATTTGTGTCATGTGCATTTCTTCATGCATTCATCAATTTCACCCATGATAGATGTCGGAGTTTTGATTCGCACTGGGTTTTTGTTTCACTTTAGTAAACATGGGGACAAATCAAACTGGCAAAAGGTTTTATCAAGTCAAGATTAAGGGCCTAGATATCACCAGCATTAAGGAGTTGGGGCGGTTGATGGGACCTCTCCAAATGCAAGCCTTCCGCAAGGCGTACGGAAAGATCTTAGATTTGACCATAGCAGAGATATCCATAGAAGCCATTGCATCACTCACCCAATACTACGACCAGCCCTTGAGATGCTTCACATTTGGAGACTTCGAATTAGTACCGAACGTTGAAGAATTTGAGGAGATTCTAGGATGTCCTCTTGGGGGAAGGAAACCGTATCTTTTCTTCGGGTTTCTTCCCTCCTTGAGCAAAATTGCAATTATGGTCAGGGATTCAACGAGAGAATTGGACCGCGTAAAGCAAACTCAAAATGGCATAGTGGGCCTACCACGGAAGTACTTAGAAGGCAAGGCGAGGGATATGGCAAATCAAGAGGAGTGAGTTCCATTTATGGATGTATTAGCATTGCTAATCTTTGGGGTTCTCCTCTTTCCAAACGTGGATGGGTTGGTGGACCTAGCCGCAATTGATGCTTTCCTTGCATATCACCATAGCAAAGAGAGCCCGATGGTAGCTATCTTGGCGGACTTATTTGACACATTTGACCGAAGGTGCGAAAAGAGTAGTGTGAAACCGAACTAGGAAAACCCGTACTTGCTATAAGACAGTTAGGGTACCCCATGAGGGGAGCACCGACAGAAGAAAGCCTGTTTCATTTCCTTGTTAAGGCATGGGAAAGCCCGTTATACAAAGAGTCCATAAGGCGTGGGAAAGCCCGTTAAGGAAAGATAAAGAGCTTAGGGGCATTCGTAATGGCATCATTGGTGGTTATCATGAATGGCTGAAAGTTCGTATGCGAGGTTTAGATTGGCTCGCCAAGTTAAAGATTATCAACGAAGAGAACTTCGAAGCTCCGGAAGAAGATGAAGAAGTCCGAGCTCTGAAAACCAAACTAGGAAAAGCGAGACTTGCCAAAGAAAAATTCAAGTTGGTCGCTACAGACGTCCGGAAAGAGTGTGTCGGGTTACGAGAAGAAAATATAGCTACCACAAAAGCCCTTGAACAAGAAACCAAGAGGACTCGCAAGGAAGAGCATGGCCGCGACAAATTCCGTGGAGCATTGTGAGGCAGCAATAGTGAGCTCAAGCTTCGAAGGGAAGAGAGAGACCGATCACGAGCACATAGCATGGTTTTAAAAGAAGAGTTAGCCGTTTACTCAAGGTCCTAAAGAAACTTGTCTCAGCGTTTATGTGAGACAGAGACCAACATGTTAGCTATCATCACCAAGTACCAAGATGAACTAAGTCTAGCCACGACACACGGGCATAGGGTGGCGGACGAGTTTGCCCAAGTGTACGCGGAAAAGGAGGCTAGAGGAAGGGTGATCGACTCGTTACACCAAGAGGCAACCATATGGATGGACCGATTTGCTCTTACCTTGAATGGGAGTCAAGAACTTCCCCGATTGCTAGCCAAGGCCAAAGCAATGGCAGACACCTACTCCGCCCCCGAGGAGATCCACGGACTTCTCGACTATTGTCAGCATATGATAGATTTAATGGCCCATATAATTAGAAACCGCTAGGGAACTTGTATTGTCACTTAGAAACCGCTAGGGTCACGATCGACTGATCGTCATCCCTTCCCAGCTCGGGACAAGCGAAAAATGCCGCTGCAAGATAGCCTAGTATCCTTTAAATTCACAGTAATTATTATTGTTGTTTGTTTAAAATAAATAATGGATGCCTAATCTACCTTGAGTGGGTTTGAGTAAGCGAACGCCGAGGGCCATGCTTATGTCCCCCTAAAAAAAATGGCAGGTTAGCTCGCCTGGGCGAGCAACCCTTGCACTAGAATATAAAAAATCGAGGGAGGGGAATGTTTTTTGCACTCAAAAACTCCCCCCCCCCCCTCATTCAAAAGGAGAAAGCTTACGGGACTCACGGTTTTTGCTCCCCCAAGCCACCTTTGGTTGCATTTTGCTTTCATTTTTGGTACTCCTACTCACTCCAACAAGTAAGTATCTCATCCTTGAGCTTTCTAGCTTTCCATTGGTGTATTTTGGTCTTCTTTTGGTGCTCTAAATTGTGGAAATGTGCTCAAATTTGTGGGGCAATTTTGGTTTGCTTTCATGCTTGATTGATGTGAGTTAGAGGTTTGTATGGGATGGCCCTAGGCTTATGTTGCGTTCTGAAGCAATGGGGCATGCCACATTTCCCCCACTCTCTTGCTATTCATGCCTAAACATGCGCCCACCAAGTGCTCGGTGAAATGCCTCAATGACATATGAGCATGGTTTTGTAAGCTTGGGATTGTGGGACTGTTTTATATATATAGGCACAGCATGAAGGATTTAAAATGAGTGCCCGAATGCCATTCTAGGCCTAGAAACCCAAGCTTTTAATTTCAATGCAAGGAAGCATGATTTATGCCTAGGAATCTAAATTTTGGTTTTGAATATAAAAAGGCATAATATTAGGACATGTTTGAGAGGTTTTTATTAGAATTTAAATTTGGCTGCCCTATGAGGAATATCTTGCACCTAGGTAGCATGGAAAATACCTTTCAACAGTATGTATATATGTGAATATATGTGGCATAAAAATACCTTGCAAAGTGTGAATGAATAGCAAAAAATGCCTTTCAAAATATGTTTATTTGTGGATAGGTAGCATAAGGAGCCTTTTAAAAAAATGTACCCATGTCAAAAATGGTACGAGGATGCTTCCCAAATGAATATATGATGTGAAATTGCCCCTCAAGTGTATATAGATGGCATGAAAGTTCCTTTTCAAATGCAAGTGTGTGCATGACGTGAGATTGGCTCCCCAATGTGCATATATGTATAAATAATGTGAATGAAACAACAAAAATTTGTATGTTAATACTTCAAATGTGCGTAGGTAGTTTGTGGTAGCAAAATGCTAGGGATATGAACGTGTGTAATTTGGACACAATATTTTGAGCATGTGTATATGTATTCTTTTCGAAAAAATATATGTGTGTGGTAACTAGGATATTTTAAATATCCTTGTATGTTGATGTAAATAGTAGGATATTTTACGCATATGCACGTTCATAAATGTTTTACATTAAGGAAATGTGTGCACGAGTTTGTTCTAAATCGGAAAGATTAACATGCCGTTTTTGCTTTAAAATAAGCGTTTTCTTGTAAACTAACTTTCCAAATGTTTGTCTTCGCAGGAAATGGCTCCGAGAAAGCTTTCCGCAAAGAGATCCAGGAAGGACGCCGCGGCTGAAGGGACCAGTGCCCCTCCCGAGTACGACAACCATCGTTTCAGGACAGCTGAGCACCAACAGCGTTTCGAGGCCATCAAGGGATGGTCATTGCACCGAGAAAGACGCGTCCAGCTCAGGGACGATGAGTACACAAATTTCCAGGAGGAGATAGCTCGCCGGCGTTGGACGTCGCTAGTCACTCCCATGGCCAAGTTTGACCCAGATGTAGTCCTAGAGTTTTATGCCAATGCTTGGCCCATGGAGGAGGGCGTGCGGGACATGCGGTCACGGGTAAGGGGCTAGTGGATCCCTTTTGATGCAGACGCCCTCAGCCAGTTCCTGGGAGACCCACTAGTGTTAGAGGAGGGCCAGGAATGCGAGTATAGTCAGAGAAGGAACCGGGCCGATGGGTTTAACGAGGAGGCCATCGCTCAGCTGTTATGCATACCGGGTCAGGATTTTGCCCGGACCGCTGTCGGGAGACAGGTGTGGATCATGCACACTAGCATGACTACCTTGACCCAAACATGGATGACGTTGCTGCTCAGCAACATCCTGCCCAGCGATCATAACTCCGACCTCCCTCTGCCGAAGTGTCAGCTGGTTTACGCCATCCTGACACGGATGAGTGTCCATGTGGCTCAGTTGATCGCTGATGCCATTTATTTATTTGCAGGTATGCCGCCTACCAGGAACCCTTTAGACCCAGATAAGTCTACCAGGGCCCTGGGTTTTCCAGCATTGATCGTGGGTCTCTGCCAGTCGTTCAGGGTTCCCGTCACACCTAGTAAGGGGATTCGACCGCCGATCACCCGAGCCTTCATAGAGAAATATTGCACGCCTAAACAGGCGCAGGATGGTGCACCACAGGCCCCAAACGCACCGCTGCCACCTCATCAGGCTGATCCAGCTGGGTCATTTGACACGGAGCGGTATTTACGGCATTTGCTTCGCCAGTAGGCGGCCAACCACAAGGGGCACGTGCAGACCTATGAGTGCCTCTACCAGCTCAGCCTCAGCCTGCAGAGCCAGGGTTATGCTCCTTTTCCGTGCCCTACTCCAGATCAGTTCAGGGCAGAGGTCGCATGGCCCAGAGATTGGCCTGAGGCCCAGGTAGGGGAGGCGCCTGCAGAGGCTCCCGACGATGGAGAGGAGGCCCGCATGGATGAGGAGATGGCGGATTTGCTCGATTTCTTGGGAGGAAGCGGAGCCACGTGACCGAGGTCACCACATTTTTTTTTTACATATCTGTTTTTGTTTTGTTTAGTTTGCTATTAACGTTTTCTGTTATTGCCCATATTGTTGTTGACATTACTATTTCCTCTTTTGTTCATATGGTTACTAACGTTTCTATCATTATTGTTTGTTTCTGTTAGAAAATTTTTGGCGTTATGGCTCTCAGTTATTTCGTCACCATTTTTGCGACTTACCATTTTTTGTGCGTTTTTCGTTCACCTTGTGGTTAGACATAAGTAGGTAGTATGCACCCTCGTTCGCACGACCTTTTCAGAGAGAAAAAGAAAAAAAAGAGGAAAGAAGAGAGAGGAAATGAACAAATGATAAATAACTTAAAAAGGGAAAAAAGGAAAAGGAAAAGAGAGCAAGTAGAAAAGAAAAAGAAGGAAGAAAAAAAAAGAAAATAATACAAATAAAAAAGGTTGTCTGGCTAAAAAAACAACATGCTTATGAAAAGAGATGACTTCCAACTTTTCTTTGAAAGAATTCACTGATCATAACTAGTTTTTGAAAAATGTGTATACATCTGAAGGGTAAATGCTGTGAAAGTTTTTTCGAACACCCAAAATAGGCTCGGATGAATGCACAAATTGATAAAAGAACATATTTTGGAAACACTGAGTTGACTAAAATAGAGGAAACGAATCCTGAGCCCTAGCATCACATGACCATAAAAGTTTGACACTTGAGTGTCCACATAGGTGCAGGCATGACTAGTTTTGCATAAAAGTTCCAAATCATCATTGTTACATTTGTGTCATGGAAATAATGTGGGACATCCCCTTTTATCCTTTAACTAAACCAAACCCTGACATATATCATATCTAGCCATGCTACAAGCTTCGAGCCAAAATCCCAACTTGCCATAAACCTTGAACCAGGGTGAGAATATCAATCCTTGCTCTCGGGAGAAAACACAAAAAGAAGGAAAATCCCCAATGAAAGAAAGGGAGAAAGCAAAAAAGGAAAGAAAATTCCCAATTAAAAAAGGGAGAGAAAGCGAAAAAAAAGAGAGGAAGAAGAAAGGAAATCTCCGATCAAAGATCGCATGAAAACATAAGAAATATACAGAAGTGTCTTTGGACCAAAAAATATATGAACAATACAGAATTGTCACCAAGAAAACATTGCCAACCAAAAAACCCTGTGCGTCAGTGGCTTGTTCGCCTCGCGCCAAACAAAAACAGAAAAGAAAAAGGCCAAAAACACTCAAAGCCAAATTTCCCACCAAGAAAAACCCCATTCCCAAGGAAAAGTCCTACTGATCCATGATCACGCGCGTAATCTTTGATTTGATAGGAAATGATTTGCAAAATCAAGTCATGGCATATCTATGGTTCGGAATTAGGATGAAACACTTACATGTGTGAGATTGATACACTTTGAGTGAGTTTCTACTATTTTTGTTGAACCCAGTGTTTCCTCTAAATGGTCATTTAGAAGCGAAATGCTAAACATCCAAAATCTCATTTGTGGTTATGAGAAGATTTCATCAGCATACTCCCCTTCCCCGGTAGACACATTGTTTTTCGTCCGAGAAGCATATGTTGCTCTGATAAGTTGGAAGTTTTCTCTCTTTATTAAAGCATGTTCGCATTTTTATTGAAGAAAACACCGAGACTATTTTTAGTCTCACAAGTTATCCAGAACTACATAGGTCTGAGTTCCTCATTGAGGATACGTAGAAGCAAGAGCCTCGCTTTTATCGGCCGCCCCCATAATTTCTGTCATACTGACACTGGAGTCACTTGACATGCGGAGATACCCGAGTGGTTATCCGTTTAAACTTTCTTGTGCTATCTCTAAGACTCAAAGCATGATAGCACGCAGAGACTAACGTCGTCTTCTACACCCTTTGTCAAATCGCAGCCAACAAGCTCGTTGACACGCAGAGATTTACGTCATCTTCTGCGCAGACAAATTCTGTCATACTGACACTGGAGTCACTTGACACGCGGAGATACTCGAGTGATTATCCGTTTTAAAACTTTCCTTTGCTATCTATAAGGCTCAAAGCATGATAGCAAGCTGAGTGGGTAAACGCGCAGAGACCGATTCTGTGCCCTTTATCATTCAGGAACAACAAGCTGAGTGGGTAAACGTGCAGAGACAGATTCTATGCCCTTTATCATTCAGGAACAACAAGCTGAGTGGATAAATGCGTAGAGACAGATTCTGCGCCCTTTATCATTCAGGAATGACATGCTGAGTGGGTAAACGCACAGAGACAAATTCTGTGCCCTTTATCATTCAGGAATGACAAGCTGAGTGGGTAAACGCGTAGAGACAGATTTTGCGCCCTTTATCATTCAGGAACAACAAGCTGAGTGGATAAATGCGCAGAGACAGATTCTGTGCCCTTTATCATTCAGGAATGACAAGCTGAGTGGGTAAACGCATAGAGACAGATTCTGCGCCCTTTATCACTCAGGAATGACAAGCTGAGTGGGTAAACGCGTAGAGACAGATTCTGCGCCCTTTATCATTCAGGAGCAGCGAAGCGGGTGATGAACGCGCAGAGACAAATTCTGCACCCTTTGTTATTCAAAAAACGGGCGATCGTGTTCGGTGGCATGTAGAGACAAATTATGGTCATTCTGTATCTTGCCGCCCAGGCTCGATCGTTTCCAACAAAACGTAGAGACAAATTATGGCCATTCTGCGTCTTGTATCGACAGTATCAGGATGATGTGTCGGTACTAATCATTTTCAAATTTTTGCAGGTTCCGCTGGCAAGGAGGTTCACTGGCGGAATGGTGTTTCGCTCGAACGAAATTAGTGTCTTATCTTTACTTCCCTTTTATCTCCAATAAAAGACAAGTAAAGAGGGGCAACTGTCATACCCTAATTTCGTCTGGGGACCATCCATTGTTAGGATGCGACCCTCGTTTGACCACTTCGAGGTACTTGACACCCATCGTTAGGCAATTCGTGAAGTTTCGTGATATACCGGAAGTCAAAGGAAAGCATTGTAGCACAATCCGTGAAGTTCCGTGACATGTCGTAAATTAAAAGGAAGTGTTAGTGTGCAATCCGTGAAGTTCCATAACGTTCCGGAAGGCAAAACAGGGGATGATTACGTAATCCATAAGATTTTGTAACATTACGGAAAGAAAACAAGCATCATTACAAAATTCGTTAAGTTTCGTAACGTTACGGAAAAAGAATCACCAAAAAAGAGCAAGGGGGAGTATTTAGTAAAAATGGGGGTGCAAATAGCAACCAGGCCCACTTGGGCCTTCCAGAAAATTCCTCCAGAAGGCGGTTGCTTCTGGAGGAAGCAACCTAGCTCGCCTGGGCGAGTTGGGTGGCAAGCTTCTCCCCCATTTTCCTATAAATAGGGGGAGAGGTGAAGGGAAAAAATGTTCAGCCCTCCTGGTAATTCGAGAATCACTTGAAATTAGTGAAAAAAATTGTTTCCGTGAAGAAAATCCAAGCCGAGGCGCTTCCGTAATGTTTCCGTGGGTGATTTCGCGAAGATTTTCAACCGTTCCTCAACGTTCTTCGTTCGTTCTTCATCATTCTTCGGTCTTTAACCGGTAAGTACCCGAAATCAAACTTTTCAATTCACTCTATGTTCCCTTAGTGGTCCTCATTTGTTTTCACGTGCTTTTATCTTCATTTCATTTACTTTCTGTACCCCCTTTTGACGTGCTTTATTCATTTTCTTAAGTCATTCTCTTGCCTAATCAAAAAAATAAAATAAATTTCCACCGATCATTTGAATTGTAATATCCGTTAGTTTTTGTTAAAATGAAACCCGACCGTTCGGTCGTGCCGTAACTACGTTGGAAACCAAAGAGGTAAAATAATAATAATATAATAAAAAATATCTTTTATTAAAATAAATAAAAAAAATCAATCGGACGTTTTTCTTTGGGATTTCTCTTTCTTAATCGAATCGACTAATAACCAAAGTGAAACTAAGGCTAAAATCAATTCATAAACCAAACTTTTTGTCATCGCCTAAAAAAACCATTTTCAAAGGTCCAACGTGATGCAATCCTCCCTAGGAAGGGACCAATCACTAGAACCATAAGCAAGAGGCTCCAAGAAGATTGGGCTAGAGCTGCTGAAGAAGGCCTTAGGGTTCTCATGAACCTTAGGGTAGATTTCTGAGCCCATGGGCCAAGGTTGGGTCCAATTATCTTTGTACATATTAGACTAGGATGTCATTATATTTGGTCCTTGTATATAGGGCTCCATATTGTAGGTAGGGTACCCTAGAAATATAGGATTTTTCAGCCCTTGTATTTTTGGGCACCTAGACTAGTTTTTGTATTAGGGGTAGTTTTGTAATTTCACATGCACTAAGTGGATATTTGATGTGTGTGGTTGGAAATAAATTTAATTGAATTGGTAGAAGCCCAATCCAATTAAATCTTAGAGGGGGAGGTGAGCATTTGCTTACTACACCCCATTGCCACATCATATAGTCACACTTTGTGCATGTCCTTCATGCTTTTCATGCCTCATGACACCTAAGCACACTTAGTGGAGAATCTTGTAATTGATCTTGGATTAGTGGGCTGAACCATAACTAAAATTCACTAATCATAATTAGTGAAATTTTGGCTCCAAAGTTTGGCTCCACAAATTCAATTTCAAATTCAAGTGAAATTTGAATTTCCCTCCAATTTTGTGTGACACTTAGGCTATAAATAGAGGTCATGTGTGTGTATTTTTTTCAACTTTGATCATTTGAATATTAACTTCAGATTTCAGAGCTCCTTTTGAGCACAAAATTTCGTGCTCTTCTCTCCCTCTCCCTTCATTCATCTCCTTCTTCCTCCAAGCTCTTATCCATGGCCTCCTATGGTGGTGAGCTTCTTCTAGACTCATCTTCTCCTTGAAGTGGCGTCTCCTCTCTCTCTTCCTTCTCCATTCCGCTGCCATTTATCTTCCAAGAAGCAAAGGAATCCATTGATGAAGAAGATCCTAGGCCTACAAGCTCCAATGGAGCTTGCATCATGTGGTATCAGAGCATCTTCATCTAGGTGATGTTCTTTTGCTTCCTCTATCTTTTTGTTCGGTGAATTCTCTTTAATTCCTTGTTCTTCATCTTATTCTCCATGTATATCCTCCATTGTCTTGTGGTTTGGTGCTGTTTAGAGTAGATTCAAAAAAAAATAAACCGATTAAATCTTAGATCTACACTTGTTCTTGCATTTCTATGGTTCAAATTTTGTAGATCTACTCTTGAATCTTGTTTTTGTGTTGATTTTAGGTTCTATCAATTTTCATTCATAATATTCTTGTGCTGAACCTTTAGATCTAAATTTTGTTCCAAAATATTGATTAGAAAAAAAAAACACAAAAATCTAAGTGTAAATCACTTAATCCATGTTGTCTTAGAGTCATGTTTAGTCATAGTAATTGTCACATTATGCTCTAAGTTTGTGTTGAATTTTTATTTTGCTTTTTGAATTCTAGATACATTTGTTCATGTATTCTTGTCATTCTTAGCCTATCTTTTCAATTTTGAGTCTAATTCATGCATGTTATTTAGTTCATAACATGTTCTAAATCAATTCCTAGAAGTAGTCTTGTTGTTGAACTCTTTTTTTTGTTTTCTAAGATTCCTACATGATGCCTATGATGAAGTTGAGATGTGGTGCTGAGTTGTGGCTGGATTTGTGAATCAAATAAGTCTTAAGCTCTCTTGAATTGTGTTATTCAAGATAATTGAGCATAAGCAAACACAAATTGTAACTATCCAAGCCTTAAGCAACATAAACACTACTCTTGATTTCTAGGTTGAAATCGCTGGTGCAGGCAGCTTGAACATACAAAAGTGTATAAATTACTGGGAATTGGTCACTACGATTTTTGAGCTGAAACTTTTACCGAATTTTCTAGACATCTGGACCAAAATTATAAAAAAAGAACCAAGCGATTTGGATTAAAGGAAAAAATAAGAAAAATCTCACAAGTTGGCAGAAAAATCAGTGTCCAGGAAAAAAAAAGAAAAGTGAAAGGAAAGTGTGCTTGTTGTTTTGGCTCAAAATTTGTTCTATAATTGGTGCATATTTTATACCAATCCTAGTTCTGAAATTTCAATTGAAAATTATTGTGAAAACAAGTGCCAAAACTAGAGGTTTCTTGAGTCTTTTTTTTTTTTTTTTAGTTTTTCTACTCTACTCTAGAGCCATTCTAGGTTTCTCTTTGAGTCCTAGCTTGCTTTTTTGTGCTTTCCATTGCTTTAATTGTTGAATAATCCTTGGAAATTTGTCTTGTTAAAACTCTATTGGTTTAGCTTTCATTTCATTTTTTTTTTTTTTTTGTCTTTGGTTATTGCTTGTCTCTTTGTTTCCTTGCTTGTGAGTTGCCATATAGGGAATTGGAAAGGAGGATTGGTGCCATATCTTGAAGAATTTGAGTCAAGAAGCAAGGGGCCAACCACCTTAAGAGCTATTGGACTAAGAAGCACTCCAAATTGAGTGAAACACTAAAGAGAGAATAGCCACCACAATTGAGGACTTTTTTCTTTGTAATTTTGTAATTGGCAATTTGCTTTGCTTTCAAATTTTGTAACAAAAAGGCCTTTCATTGGAAGTAAGTTGGGAGCCTCCGCTAGGTCACCCTACTTCCATTTGTGTGTAATAATTTTAGGCAATTTTCCCTTAGGATAGTGAGTGTTTTGTTGGGAACCTTAAATGAGGTCATCCAAACACTCTTAGGATCCGCCTAGTTTGCATTTCTTGCACTTTAA
Source organism: Glycine soja (assembly GCF_004193775.1). Taxonomy (NCBI): domain Eukaryota; kingdom Viridiplantae; phylum Streptophyta; class Magnoliopsida; order Fabales; family Fabaceae; genus Glycine; species Glycine soja. Next base: position 29,863,502 of record NC_041008.1, on the reverse strand, counting down.
TTTCTTGCTTACTTTCATAGCTTATTTCCTTTACCCTCCATTGTCAAACCGCCTAGATAGCTTTCCTTTTTACCAATTAGTTTTTACCTTATCTTTCACACCTTTTTTAGTGTTTATTTTGGCTAGTTTCAACCATAGTTTCTTTTACCTTTTTTTCAAACCCCCAACAAGAAAGAACCATAACTTAGGAACCAACATGAGTCTTCATTCTTCATCTAGTGTTAATGGTGAGGGTTCTACTCCTAAGGACCCCTTGTATAAGATATTAGATGAGTTGAGATCCCTTAAGTTGTGGAAAGAAAAACAAGAGAGAAAAGAAAAAGGTAAAAAAAGAGTGGAAGAAATAAGTCAAGATGAAAGAGAGAAAATAAGAGAGGAAGAAAGAAGAAAAATAATGAAAGAAATGAAAAGAGAAAAACATGCCTCCTATAGTAGTCATGACTCTTGCAAGAGTTTAAGTGAAGAACTTAGCGACTATTATAGAGGGCGTCATAGTTCACATACTAAACATCACTCCCAAAGAAGAGAAAAGGATAGAAGGCCTCAAGAGGTTAACATTAGCCTCCCATATTTCCACGGAAAAGATAATGTTGAGGCCTACTTAGATTGGGAAATGAAGGTTGAACAACTCTTTGCTTGCCATCATATTAGCGAAGAGAGAAAAGTTCCATTGGCTACCCTTAGCTTTCAAGGGTATGCCCTCTATTGGTGGACTTCCCTTGTTAAAGAACGAAGGATTCATGAGGATCCTCCAGTAGAGTATTGGAATGATCTTAAGAGTGCCCTTAGGAAGAGGCACATTCCCTCCTACTATGAAAGGGAGCTTATGGACAAGCTCCAAAGGCTTAGACAAGGGAGTATGAGTGTTGAAGAATATAGACAACAAATGGAACTACTCCTTTTAAGAGCTGGACTTAGGGAGGAGGAAAGAACAAGCATAGCTAGGTTCCTTAGTGGGCTCAATATGGAAGTGAGGGACAAGGTTGAACTCCTTCCATATAGGGACCTAGATGAGCTAGTCCAACTTTGTATAAGAGTGGAGCAACAACTTAAAAGAAAGCCTTCTTCAAAATCTTATGGCTCTCACTCTTATCCAAGGAAGGACCAAGCCCATGGAATTTTAGGGGCTGCACCTTCAAAACCCAAGGAAGATAAGGGTAAGACCATAGAGAAATGCACCCCTAAGACTAGTTCCCAAGAAAGGACTAGCAACATTAAATGCTTCAAATGTCTTGGGAGAGGTCACATTGCCTCTCAATGCCCCACAAAGAAAACCATGATCATGAGGGGTCAAGACATTTATAGTAGTCAAGAGGAGACTACTTCTTGCCCTTCCTCTAGTGGAGGTGAAGATGAAGTAAGGGGTGAAGAGTCTAGTGAGGAAGTCTACCCTCATGAAGAAGGTGACCTCTTAATGGTTAGAAGGCTCCTTGGAGGTCAATCTTGTGATTTATCTCAATCCCAAAGAGAGAACATCTTTCATACAAGATGCAAAATTTTAGATAAAACTTGTTCTCTCATTGTGGATAGTGGATCTTGTTGCAATTGTTGTAGCACAAGATTAGTTTCCAAGTTGAACCTCACTATCATTCCCCACCCAAAACCTTATAAACTTCAATGGCTCAATGAGCAAGGGGAAATGATAGTTAACCAACAAGTGAAGGTACCTTTCTCCATTGGGACATATAAGGATGAAGTTAATTGTGATATAGTTCCCATGGAGGCAGGACATATTCTTTTAGGAAGGCCGTGGCAATTTGATAGGAAGATCATTTATAATGGCCTAACTAATGAGATTAGCCTCACCCATCTTGGCACTAAATTTGTGTTGCATCCTCAAACACCTTCACAGGTGGCCAAAGATCAACTAACTATGAAAGATAAGAGGGATGAGGAAGAAAAATTAGAAAAACAAAAGAAAAAGAAGGATAGTAAGGTCTTGTCTTCAAAGGCCAGGGGGAAGGAAAAAGAGGGAAAGGATTCCTCCAAGAAGATTGTTAAGAAGGAAAATCATTTTGCAACAAAAGGTGATATTAAAAGAGCACTCCTTCTTAAACAATCTTTCTACCTTCTCCTATCAAGGGAAACATCCCTTAGCACTGCCACAATTCCTACATTTGAGACCTTACCCCCAAAGGTCCAAGAACTCTTACATGAATTTGGTGATATATTTCCCAAAGAGATACCCCCTGGGCTACCTCCTTTAAGGGGAATAGAACACCAAATAGATTTAGTCCCAGGAGCAAGCCTTCCTAATAGGCCAGCCTATAGGACTAACCCTCAGGAGACTAAGGAGATAGAGTCTCAGGTTAAAGAATTGTTGGAGAAGGGCTGGGTCCAAGAGAGCCTAAGCCCATGTGCTGTGCCAGTGTTGTTGGTGCCCAAAAAGGATGGTACGTGGAGAATGTGTACAGATTGCAGGGCCATCAACAACATCACTGTAAAGTATAGGCACCCCATTCCTAGACTTGATGATCTGCTTGATGAGTTGCATGGTGCCAATATCTTTTCAAAAATTGATCTTAAAAGTGGTTATCACCAAATCAGGATGAAAAAGGGTGATGAGTGGAAAACTGCTTTCAAGACCAAGTTTGGTTTGTATGAATGGCTAGTGATGCCTTTTGGGCTCACTAATGCACCAAGCACCTTTATGAGGCTTATGCATCATGTCTTAAGGGATTTCATAGGTAGATTTGTAGTTGTTTATTTTGATGATATTTTAGTGTATAGTAGGAGCCTAGATTTTCACTTAGGACATCTCAGACAAGTTCTTTCAGTCCTTAGGAAAAACACCCTCTATGCAAATATAGAGAAGTGTACCTTTTGTGTAGATAATATAGTTTTCTTAGGTTTTGTAGTTGGTAGAAATGGGGTCCAAGTGGACCCTGAGAAAATCAAGGCCATCCAAGAATGGCCCACCCCAAAAAGTGTGGGAGATATTAGGAGCTTCCATGGGTTAGCAAGCTTCTATAGAAGGTTCGTTCCTAATTTCTCTACAATTGCATCACCTCTCAATGAGCTGGTGAAGAAGAATGTGGCATTTACCTGGGGTGAAAAACAAGAGCAAGCCTTTGCTTTGCTCAAAGAAAAGCTTACTAAGGCACCTGTTCTAGCTCTTCCTGACTTTTCTAAAACTTTTGAGCTAGAATGTGATGCCTCTGGAGTGGGAGTTGGAGCTGTATTGTTACAAGGTGGGCACCCTATTGCTTATTTTAGTGAAAAACTTCATAGTTCCACCCTCAACTACCCCACCTATGATAAAGAGCTTTATGCCTTAATAAGAGCCCTCCAAACTTGGGAACATTACCTTGTTTCCAAGGAATTTGTCATTCATAGTGATCATCAATCACTTAAGTACATTAGAGGGCAAATCAAGTTAAACAAGAGGCATGCAAAATGGGTAGAGTACCTAGAGCAATTTCCATATGTTATCAAATACAAAAAGGGAAAAACAAATGTGGTAGCTGATGCCCTCTCTAGGAGACACACATTGTTTTGCTCCCTAGGAGCTCAAATTTTAGGATTTGATAATATTAGGGACTTGTATGCTTTAGATGAACATTTCTCTCCCATTTATGAGAGTTGTGGGAAAAAGGCCCAAGATGGATTCTATTTGGCTGAGGGGTATTTGTTCAAAGAGGGAAAGCTTTGCATACCCCAAGGATCCATTAGGAAATTACTTGTGAAAGAGAGCCATGAGGGTGGGCTCATGGGCCACTTTGGGATAGACAAGACCCTTGTCTTACTCAAAGAAAAGTTTTATTGGCCCCATATGAAGAAAGATGTCCATAAGCATTGCACTAGGTGTGTGGCTTGTTTACAAGCCAAGTCTAGGGTGATGCCTCATGGTCTATACACACCCTTACCCATCCCATCTGCACCTTGGGTAGACATTAGTATGGACTTTGTCCTTGGGCTTCCTAGAACCCAAAGAGGTGTAGACTCTATCTTTGTGGTGGTGGATAGGTTTAGCAAGATGGCACACTTTATACCATGCCACAAGGTGGATGATGCTTCCCACATCTCAAAACTCTTTTTCAGGGAAGTTGTGAGACTCCATGGTTTGCCTAGGACCATTGTGTCAGATAGAGATGCTAAGTTCCTTAGCCACTTCTGGAAAACCTTATGGGCTAAGTTAGGAACTAAACTTCTTTTCTCTACCACTTGTCATCCACAAACTGATGGGCAAACAGAGGTAGTGAATAGGTCTTTATCCACCCTTTTAAGGGCTCTTCTGAAAGGCAACCATAAGTCTTGGGATGAGTATCTTCCTCATGTAGAATTTGCCTACAACAGGGGGGTTCATAGAACCACCAAGCAGTCCCCTTTTGAGGTTGTCTATGGGTTTAATCCCCTAACACCGTTAGACCTCATTCCCCTCCCACTGGACACTTCTTTTATACATAAAGAAGGGGAATCTAGGTCAGAATTTGTAAAGAAGATGCATGAGAGGGTTAAGAACCAAATAGAGAATCAAACAAAGGTGTATTCAACTAAAGGCAATAGAGGAAGAAAAGAGCTAGTTCTTAATGAGGGTGACTGGGTTTGGCTCCATCTTAGGAAGGATAGATTCCCTACTAAAAGGAAATCCAAGCTTAGCCCTAGAGGGGATGGACCTTTTCAGGTTTTGGAGAGGATCAATAACAATGCCTATAGGTTGGACCTCCCAGAAGAGTATGGAGTCAGCACCACTTTTAACATTTCTGATTTAACTCCTTTTGCAGGTGGAGCTGATATTGAGGAGGAGGAACTAACAGATTTGAGGTCAAATCCTCTTCAAGGGGAAGGGGATGATGCAATCCTCCCTAGGAAGGGACCAATCACTAGAACCATGAGCAAGAGGCTCCAAGAAGATTGGGCTAGAGCTGCTGAAGAAGGCCTTAGGGTTCTCATGAACCTTAGGGTAGATTTCTGAGCCCATGGGCCAAGGTTGGGTCCAATTATCTTTGTACATATTAGACTAGGATGTCATTATATTTGGTCCTTGTATATAGGGCTCCATATTGTAGGTAGGGTACCCTAGAAATATAGGATTTTTCAGCCCTTGTATTTTTGGGCACCTAGACTAGTTTTTGTATTAGGGGTAGTTTTGTAATTTCACATGCACTAAGTGGATATTTGATGTGTGTGGTTGGAAATAAATTTAATTGAATTGGTAGAAGCCCAATCCAATTAAATCTTAGAGGGGGAGGTGAGCATTTGCTTACTACACCCCATTGCCACATCATATAGTCACACTTTGTGCATGTCCTTCATGCTTTTCATGCCTCATGACACCTAAGCACACTTAGTGGAGAATCTTGTAATTGATCTTGGATTAGTGGGCTGAACCATAACTAAAATTCACTAATCATAATTAGTGAAATTTTGGCTCCAAAGTTTGGCTCCACAAATTCAATTTCAAATTCAAGTGAAATTTGAATTTCCCTCCAATTTTGTGTGACACTTAGGCTATAAATAGAGGTCATGTGTGTGTATTTTTTTCAACTTTGATCATTTGAATATTAACTTCAGATTTCAGAGCTCCTTTTGAGCACAAAATTTCGTGCTCTTCTCTCCCTCTCCCTTCATTCATCTCCTTCTTCCTCCAAGCTCTTATCCATGGCCTCCTATGGTGGTGAGCTTCTTCTAGACTCATCTTCTCCTTGAAGTGGCGTCTCCTCTCTCTCTTCCTTCTCCATTCCGCTGCCATTTATCTTCCAAGAAGCAAAGGAATCCATTGATGAAGAAGATCCTAGGCCTACAAGCTCCAATGGAGCTTGCATCACAACGCCTTTAAATGGTCTTTTCCGCTTTTATTGGTTAAGTGTAGATTTTCTAAAGGCCTAAAATCACCATGTAACTTTATCACCTCTTTCAAAAATAAAGAGATCATTAATGGTCCAATGCCTTAATGTCTTCTCTTTTTTTCAAAGGAATCGAAAGATTGTTTAATGGTCCAACGCCTTAAATGACCTTTCATTCAATAAAAACATATCTTGCAAAAAAGATAAAAACAACTTAAACAAACACTTTGTTCACAAAGAACTACGTAGGTCTGATTTCCTTATCGCAATTAAGGAATACGTAGGAGCAAGAGAAACACCCTCGTCGACCGCAAAAAGATAAAAAATATAAAAAGGAATAAAAACGTAAAAGGGAACATAAAATTGAAGTCATGTTTGCACATTTGATTAAAGGCTGACGTGTCTTGTGAAAGACGCGTGGGGTGCTAATACCTTCCCCGTGCATAAATACAACTCCCAAACCTTTCACTTAAAGTTCGTAGATCATGTCTTTTTCCGGTTTTTCCGATGTTTTCCTCAAATAAATGTTGGTGGCGACTCCGCGCGTATTCCTTTCTTGGAAGATGCACCCACGAGTCACGTGTCGCCCTCCCGCCGAAGGGTAGGTTGCGACAGCACTGAAAAGTGTTGAAGAAACTGTTATAAGACTTGAAAATTTGGTTCAAGAGTTTCATGTATGAATCTCTAGTTTTGGAAAAGAGCATTTGAAAGAAGCTTGTTCTCACTTGGAGAAAATACGAAAACTTTGATAGAAGCTGAATAACTGGAAGCATCTTTTAGAGCAAAATCTGATTCTCTGCAAGAGGTTCACCTTCCAACCCTCACCAACCTCATTGATAAATTCTTTGGAACCTTTTTTTTATCAAAATATTTGAAATCTCAATGTGATTTTTTTTTCATTATGCATTTGGTTCATTAGATTATCTGTGTACTTTTATTGAAAATTGCTGCCATGTTTTACACTAACAAATTAATAGTTACAGCTTGAAGGGTTGGTATCTTGTGATAGAATTTAAGAAGCCATATGTACATTTTCTTTAAGAGAAAGTAAAAGATTATGAAGGTACACTTGATGACCACATAATATGGTCAATATAACAATTGCTAGCCATGTATTTTTGGTTCTAAAGTACTGTTGTTGTCCAGGATCTCGATGGCTTGTTTCAGCTAACATATGGTGTGTGACTCATTGTGTTTTTGTTTCTTAGTTTTGAAAAACTATTTTAAACAAAAACTAATTTTTAGTTAGTTGGAGTGACGGAAGAAGATATATTAATTAGAATCATAATTCTTAGATTTTATTTGAAAATAGCAAAATGGTTTATTCTACATTTTGTCGCTTAAGTTAATCCTTAGGTTAGGATATGTTATTACTAACAACTTACTATGGACACTAACACAACAAGTGACATGTTGAAGTTTGTCTTTCTCCTATCTGTCTTGTGTCCATGTCAGCAGAACCAAAATGAAGTTTTTTTCCCCTGGCTACTTCTCATATCCTGAAAATCAATACTTAGAGTTATAGCAAAACACTTGGCATATACATTTTAGATATGATACACTTCAGAGAGAAAAGGAGCTTCTTTATTCCCTCCTACTATTTCATTTTTTAAAGGTTACCATATACATTTTTAGATTTGCATCAATGTCCATCGTTGTAATTTTATTATTTATTTGAACCCTTTTTTCTTGAAATGCTTTAATTGCTGCTATTGCCAAATTTTCGAAAGCCTTTGCAGCCTCTATCTCCTTTTAAGCTGCAAGTAATCTACTTTCCAAGGTACTTACTCCAGCCTTGGCTTGCTCTGCTTCTGCCTTTACTTTCTGTAGCTATGCTTTTTCCTTGATTAGTCTCTTCAACTGTTAGTTGTAGTTTCTTGGGAAGCTTGGTCATTTTCTCTTTAGCTTCTTTCTCCTTCATCTGAACTAAACCTATTTTTGATCTGGTCTTTTCCAATTCAGCTTCCAAAGATGCCACAGCAACAGAGGCCATTCCTTCTCTTTGCCTAATGGAGGCAAGAGTTGTTTTTTGTTGTTCAAGTTCCAATTTTAATGATGTAGCAACTACCTTCAAGATATTAATCTCAGCAGTTGCTTTCTCTATGTTAAGATTTACTTCCTCAAGTTCCTTTCCAGCTGATGCCACTACTTCTCGTATGTTAGTGTGTGTCTTTATCTCTGGTTCTTCTGGGCCTCTTTGTTGCTTTAACTTTGATTTCATATAAGCAGTTAATTCAGCTTTCAAATCAATCAGCAAAGCAGAGGCTGTTTCCAGTTTAGATTTGAGTTCCTTTGCAGATGAAATTCGCTGGTTGAGTCTCTGGAGCTCTTCTTCTGCCAATTTAAGTTCCTTCTCCCAATTGAGAGAATCTTGATCTCTTGCCATGACTATTCCTATTATTTGTTCCTCTTCTTCCAAATGCGCATCATGTGTAGTCTCCAATGACTCTTTTGCAGCAATTAGTTCAACAATTAAATCTTCAACAGACTTCTCTACTTCCTTTGATGTAGTAACAACCTCTTCAGCTTTCATAATAGCTACATCTATATCAGTCACTAAGGAAGCATATTCGTTGTGCAATGCTTCCAGCTCCTCTTTCACAACTATTAAATCTGAAACATATGCTGTATATCTAGCTTTGGCTACCTCAAGTTGTGCCTTGGCTGCAACACTTGATTCATATGCAGCTTCGCTAATACTTTATGTTATCATACTTGTTAATTAAGATAGAGTTAGTTTATCTCTAATAAATTATTATCCAGTTTATACTTATAACCAAATTCTTCCTTTTTAGTTTCAATTTTTTATCTTCTTTAAATTATATAGGCCACGCAAGGGAAAAGATGGTTTGCCTGTCTAAGATCATAAGATATATATTATAAGCAGAAAATGAAGTAAAGGAAAATACAACACCAAAATATTCACTTCTATTGGAACTATTAGAATGACATGCAGTTCATGATAGGAGTTAGTATTTAGGAAGTAGCATCCCTTTACTCTTTATCAAGAAAACAATCCTCACTTAGTCTATTAAGAATCTATATATATAGATGCTTTGAAAAAGCATTACACCCAGAAGCAATATCAATCAAGCTATTCCCTCCTAACTCCCTCCAAATTCAACAAGAACCATTCATAAATGTATACATGTTGTGATATCATACACATATTACTAAACCGAATACACATCAGAAAAGTATAACGGTAACAACCAAAAAACTGCATTAAGTTCTATTAGGCTTTAACACATTTGTAGTGTTTCTTAAGCTATTCAAACGTTAAAAAAGATAACAAATTTAGATGATCTTGTAAGTAGGCACAACTGCACAAGTGATCCCCATGTTGCAGTACATCCAATGAAACAAAAATAGATTTTACAAAATGCACGTCCTTCTACAAAAGCTAATAATCTTAAAAATCTAGCAACTAAATCCCCATGACCTTCCTTATTCATGTCTAAAGAGAATGAAAAAATAAAGATAAGATAAATGAAAATAAGAGGGACAGAATTGAGAAACAAGAAAAAAAATAACAGAACTCAGCAATTAAATATCTATCAACTCTAAAAGAAACCAAAAAGAATTGCATAATTATGCTAAGCTCAGTCAAGATAGTGGTAGGCAAAGAACAAACACAGACCAAAAACACTTGCAGGATATAAAGCTTGAATTTAAATGTGATAAGCTCAAAAATAGTCAGGGACAAGCAACACGCACACAAAACTCAGAGCAAAATATCATAGCAGAATACAAGGAAAACAGAACACAAGATCATTAAAATAGCCACTAAAATGCCAAATAGCAAAGGAATTGAACAAAACAAATTAGAAGAAATTCAAAATCACCAGCCAAAGCCCCTTCAAGATCCCAAACTTGATAAATCCAGTAACCACAACCAAAGAGCAAAATATCATAGCAGTAACCTTAGTGCAGAAAGAAAAATCAACAAGAAATAGCCACATACAGGAACAATACCCTTAGAGCAAATAAAAACTTTCAAGGTTTCTGTACAACTCTCCCTCACAGTGGGTTTCTTTTTTGGTGGGGATGGGGTGGAGATAATATATATTTAGTAATATACACAGCATAGCAATTCGATGATACGTGGGTAGCTAGTTAGAGTAAGATTCATAAGTTTTTTTAGGAAATGATTATTTCAAGTTTTCTTGACTTCTTTTAGAGTGCTAACACATGGTTTCACATAAGAGTCTTTCTTGGTCTGCCATTATACCTCTACCTTTCTGAATGGGCTTCTATAGTCTTTTTCTCTCATGTCCTAACCATATTTACCATTTTTCCTCAATAGGCGCCACTAACATTCTCCTTAACATATTCATTCCTTATTGATCTTATCTTTTCCTGTATGACATCCCATCTTAGTTATGATCTATTATTCTGTGCAGAAGTTTTCTACACTACCATCCAGTCATTTGTTGGCACATCAAAAGAGTTTGATTATGACTACAATTACATGAGAGGTCATACTCTTTTGGTGAAATGGCAACACATCATAGGATGATAGTGTAATAAAGTTTTTAATGAGCACAGGATCAAAATTAAAGCAAAAAAAAAAAGATGTACTAGAATAAGAAGGTTGAAGCAATGACATACTGTTGGATCGAGTGGCCTCAGAATAATTAAGAAGGGGGGGGGTGAATTAATTATTCCTAAACCTTTACTAATTTAAAATTACTCTTTTAAGGCTTTTACTTATGTTGTTAAGAGAATATGGAGTAGAAGAGAAACATAACACAAAGTAAAAGTGGAAATTAAATGCACAACGGAAAGTAAAAGAGTAGGGAAGAAGGAAACAAACACACAAGAGTTTTTATACTGGTTCGGCAACAACCCGTGCCTACATCCAGTCCCTAAGCGACCTGCGGTCCTTGAGATTTCTTTCAACCTTGTAAAAATTCTTTTACAAGCAAAGATCCACAAGGGATGTACCCTCCCTTGTTCTCTTTGAACCTAGTGGATGTACCCTCCACTAGAACTGATCCACAAGAGATGTACCCTCTCTTGTTCTCAGTCAAACCCAAGTAGATGTACCCTCTACTTGTACCACAAAGGATGTATCCTCCAATGTGTTAAGACAAAGATCTCAGGCTGTTAAACCTTTGATACTTTGTGAATAGGGATACAAAAGAATTCTCAGGCGGTTAGTCCTTTGAACACTTTTGTATTAGGGAAAGGGAAGAATCAAAAGAATTCTCAGACTGTATCGTTTTGAATTCTTTGACAAGGGAGAAGGGAGACACAAAAGAATTCAGGCGGTTAGTCCTTTGGTCTTTTGGAAAGGGGAGAAGAGAGACACAAAAAGAATTCAGGAGGTTAGTCCTTAGCGAATTCTTTTTGGCAAAGGGAGAAGAGAATGAAAAGATGAATAGCACAAGTTTTCAAGGTTTAGAAAACCAGAAAACTTCAGAAAGCTTTTGGTACAAAGAAAAAGAAGAAGTTCAAAGAGATTTTAAGGCTTGCAAAGGATGATTGAATGAATGTAAAAAGTATGTTTAAAAGCAAATCAAAGCCTTGCTTTTATAGACTCTTCATGTCTGGCCATGAAGACCATTTAGAAGAGTTATAACTTTTAGAAAAACTTAAAACCAATTTGAAAAAGTCAAACACCTTTTTGAAGAGTTACATCTTTTGATTTATCAGAAACAGTCACTGGTAATCGATTACCAAATTAGTGTAATCGATTACACAAGGCTTTTAAGTGAAAGGATGTGACTCTTCACATTTGAATTTGAATTTCAACGTTCAAGGGCATTGGTAATCGATTACCAAAACATTGTAATCGATTACAACCTTTTGAAAATAATTGGAACGTTGTAAATTCAGTTTGAAAACTTTTTCAAACTCATTTTGCTACTGGTAATCGATTACAACAATATGGTAATCGATTACCAGAGAGTAAAAACTCTTTGGTAAAGGTTTTGTCAAAAACTCATGTGCTATTCAAAGTTTTGAAAAAAAAATTAATACTTATCTTGATTGAGTCTTTTCTTCATTCTTGAATCTTGATCTTGATTCTTGAGATCTTGAACCTTGAATCTTGATTCTTGATTCTAGGCTTTCTTCTTGAGTCTTGAATTCTTCTTGATTCTTTTCTTGAACTCTTGAATTGTTCTTGATTCACTTGAGTTGTTCTTTGATTGATCTTTGAGCTTTTTGTCATCACCTTTGTCATCATCATTGTTATCATCAAAAAACCTTTGAATCACCTTTTATTCACCATGAAGCTTTGCTTCTACAATCTCCCCCTTTTTGATGATGACAACTTCTGAAATCAAGAAACACACACACACTTTTTCCTAGTCGATCACTCTCATAAATTCTCCCCCTTTGTTTTTTAATTTATGCTTATCTTAAAAATAAGTTGATTACTTATGTGAATTCTTGATTTAATCCCATTTCTCTCCCCCTTTGGCATCAACAAAAAGCCAAAGTGCGTATCAAACAAATTTAATTTAAACATTCATACAATGTTCATAAAAAAAAATATCAACCAAATCATGAAGCAAGAAGCAAGAACCATGAAACCATTAAGCAAACAACCATGCATAGATTAATTATAAACTCCACATAGTCAAATAACATACTTAATATTTGTTCAAAAATACCATGCAAATAGGGAAATAGTAAATTGTTCAAATACCATATTGATATAGCCAAAATACAAGGCTGAAAATCAAAGTACTAATATTAAAATATAAGTCTAAGATGATGGTGGCGGCGGTGGTGGAAGATCAAAGCTTGACCGGATGTAAGATACATCTTTTTCAACCTTAGTCATTCTTGACTCCATTTCATTGAAGCGCATATTTACTTGCAGTTCCAAAGTATCAAACCTCTCACCAACAAAGGTTTGAAGACCATCAAACCTTTCCATAATCTTCGAAAGAAGAGATGAATCTTCTCCTTCATTTCCTTCTTCACCAACATTTCTAGCACCCTTCTTCACCCAAGAGCCATCATGCTCCTTTATATAACCAAAGGATGCTATGACTGAAGCGCCTATAAGGAATGATCTCTTGATTGGAACATAGGGTTCATAATCAAGAGGGATGTTGAAGTGTTGAAGGAAAAGAGTAACTAGATGAGGATAAGGCAATGGGGCTTTCAATCGCAATGCCTTATGCATGCGATATCTAACAAGATGTGCACAATCAATTTGTAAACCTTTATGAAAGGCCCACATGACAATGAGATCTTGTTTAGAAACCTAAGCAAGGTTTGAAGATCTAGGGAGTAAGATGTGAACAATAAGGTAATGGAGGATGCGGCTTTCGAAAGCTAATGAACCGGCAAGAAGCCTTCCGGTCATATCCGCTTGGTTGGTGCAAACCAACCAGCGGGCATCATGCACAGAGAAATCGAATTTCCATTCATCAATCAATGCACCCTCAAAAGGTACACCTTCACTAGGCAATTTTGTTAAATCATAAAATGGGGATTGGTCAATGACCATCTTAATCCCATAAATTTCAGACATTAGAATACCTTCATGAATTTCTAAATTAGAACAGAAAGCTTTGACTAATTCAGAATAGACAGGTAATTTTAGAGACATGAATGGAATAAGATTGGAGTTTTCAAATGCTTGGAAGCATTCAAAATTCTCATTTGAGAAGAACTCCATATCTATGAATTTTGGGTCTACAATGGAACGAGAGGAAAAGAGGTTTGTGTATCGTATACACTGTTCCTATGATGAGAATAATGATCCAGAGGGAATGGAGGGAGGAATTGGGGCTTCCTGTGACCTAGAATGCCGCTGACTCCGACTCGAAGTTCCTTTCCGCTTTTTCGATGGTTCCGCCATTTGAAGAGTTTTTTCTGGATTTCAATTGGTTCAAATGAAAGAGATTGAAAAAAGATGAAGTTTGGGCTTTGCGGGGAGTGATTTGAACAAGAATTGAGTGAGATATGGCTGGAAGAAAAATTGAGGGCGAGGGTTTTCGGGAGAGAGAAAGGTTGCAGGTTTCAGAATTCGAAATTTGAATATATAGGTGCAAGGATGCGTCGTAATCGATTACACAAATATGGTAATCGATTACCAGAGAGCAACTTTGCCAGAAATAACTGCTTGTAATCGATTACACTATTATGGTAATCGATTACCAATGGTTATTTTAGCCAGAAAACAAAAGCAGAAGTCTTTCTAAGAGAAGAAGTTTTGAAAACTATATTTGAAAATAATTTATGAATAATTTTCAATCATGTAATTTACATATCATGTCATGCAAAAATATTTAAAACATGAAGATAATCAATTTTATCAAAAACAATCAAAACACAAGTATGAAGAATATTGATTTTACTTAAATAAATGAATGAATATTTCATGCAAATAGGATGAAATCAATCAAGCAAATATACTCATGATTTCAAACAATCAAAAGACAAACAAATAAAGAATTGTTAGTCATCATAATCAAATTGTTTGAATAAAAATTTCAACTTTAAGAGAAATTTTAATAAGATAATGGTTTTGATATTACCTTTTTCAGGATTGAAGTGTCTAGATCTTCAACAATGAGGATCATTCTTTTTCTCCTTGTTTTTCATCCTTGAGAGATGTTCTCGTCACTTTCATAATCTTTGGTTAGAAGATTAATCTCCTTTTCTGAACCATCGGATGAATCATTGTCATCCCATGCAATGTATGCTTTCTTGGTTCTTCTTTCGTCAAATCTTTTCTTTTCACTTTTCTCCGACCATTCTTCATTTGACAGACAGTTGGCCTTAATGTGACCAATTTGGTTGCATTTGTAGCACCTAAGGACTTGAGAATCATCTTGTGATTTTCTTCCATTATTGAAATTCTGACGCCTATCAATTCTTCTTTTCTTGATGAATTTATGAAATTTCTTAACAAAGAAAGAAAAATCTTCTTCATCATATGAATCTTCTTCTTCGTTTTCTTCTTGTATTGAAGATGAGGCTTTAAGGGCTATGCTTCTCTTCTTTTTGTCATTTTCTTCATTCTGATTGAGGCATTGAAGTTCCATCTCGTGTTCCTGCAATTTACCAAATAAAGTAGCAAGAGACATGGAAGAGAGATCTTTGCTTTTATAAATAGCAATTACCTTGGGCTGCCATTCCCTATTTAAACATCTTAAGACTTTATTAATTAAATCTTCATTGGGAAAGATTTTTCCTAAAGATGCAAGATGGTTTACTATATGTGTAAATCTCTTTTGCAAACTATGGATTTTTTCATTTGGGTTCATCCTAAATAATTCATATTCATGGGTAAGGGTATTTATTCTAGACCTTTTTACATTTGTGGTTCCTTCATGGGTTAACAGGAGAGTATCCCACATATCCTTGGCATTAGTACAATTTGACACTCTAAAGTACTCATCTATCCCTAGGGCTGAAGTGATGATATTT
This sequence comes from Glycine soja, assembly GCF_004193775.1. Taxonomy (NCBI): domain Eukaryota; kingdom Viridiplantae; phylum Streptophyta; class Magnoliopsida; order Fabales; family Fabaceae; genus Glycine; species Glycine soja. Next base: position 29,848,317 of record NC_041008.1, on the reverse strand, counting down.
TTGGCTTTGAGATCATACTGGATTTTTCTCCTATCTTCTTTTGTCCATTGATCTCTCGGTTTTTGGGTTGTAGTGCTTGTGCTTACATCTACTATAGTGGGTATATATGGTCCTAATTCTATTGCTTCCCATATATTTAGATCTATGGCTTCAATAAATATCTGCATGCGGGTTTTCCAATAATGGTAACCCTCACCATTGAAAATGGGTGGTCTGTGAATGGAATTTCCTTTAGGAAACAAGGGATTTGAGGAGGCCATTCTACAAGAAACTTGCTCTGATACCACTTGTTGGATCGAGTGGCCTCAGAATAATTAAGAAGGGGAGGGGGTTGAATTAATTATTCCTAAACCTTTACTAATTAAAAAATTACTCTTTTAAGGCTTTTACTTATGTTGTTAAGAGAATATGGAGTAGAAGATAAACTTAACTCAAAGTAAAAGCGGAATATAAATGCATAGCGGAAAGTAAAAGAGTAAGGAAGAAGGAAACAAGCACACAAGAGTTTTTATACTAGTTCGGCAACAACCCGTGCCTACATCCAGTCCCCAAGCGACCTGCGGTCCTTGAGATTTCTTTCAACCTTGTAAAAATCCTTTTACAAGCAAAGATCCACAAGGGATGTACCCTCCCTTGTTCTCTTTGAACCTAGTGGATGTACCCTCCACTAGAACTGATCCACAAGAGATGTACCCTCTCTTGTTCTCAGTCAAACTCAAGTAGATGTACCCTCTACTTGTACCACAAAGGATGCATTCTCCAATGTGTTAAGACAAAGATCTCAGGCTGTTAAACCTTTGATACTTTGTGAATGGGGATACAAAAGAATTCTCAGGCGGTTAGTCCTTTGAACACTTTTGTATTAGGGAAAGGGAAGAATCAAAAGAATTCTCAAACTGTGTCGTTTTGAATTCTTTGACAAGGGAGAAGGGAGACACAAAAAAATTTAGGCGGTTAGTCCTTTGTTCTTTTGGAAAAGGGAGAAGAGAGACACAAAAAGAATTCAGGCGGTTAGTCCTTGGCGAATTCTTTTTGGCAAAGGGAGAAGAGAATGAAAAGATGAATAGCACAAGTTTTCAAGGTTTAGAAAACCAGAAAACTTCAGAAAGCTTTTGGTACAAAGAAGAAGAAGAAGTTCAAAGAGATTTTAAGGCTTGCAAAGGATTGATTGAATGAATGAAAAAAGTATGTTGAAAAGCAAATCAAAGCCTTGCTTTTATAGACTCTTCATGTCTGGCCAAGAAGACCATTTAGAAGAGTTATAACTTTTAGAAAAACTTAAAACCAATTTGAAAAAGTCAAAAACCTTTTTGAAGAGTTACATCTTTTGATTTATCAGAAATAGTCACTGGTAATCGATTACCAAATTAGTGTAATCGATTACACAAGGCTTTTAAGTGAAAGGATGTGACTCTTCACATTTGAATTTGAATTTCAACGTTCAAGGGCACTGGTAATCGATTACCAAAACATTGTAATCGATTACAACCTTTTGAAAATAATTGGAACATTGTAAATTCAGTTTGAAAACTTTTTCAAACTCATTTTGCTACTGGTAATCGATTACAACAATATGGTAATCGATTACCAGAGAGTAAAAACTCTTTGGTAAAGGTTTTGTCAAAAACTCATGTGCTATTCAAAGTTTTGAAAAACTTTTTAATACTTATCTTGATTGAGTCTTTTCTTCATTCTTGAATCTTGATCTTGATTCTTGAGATCTTGAACCTTGAATCTTGATTCTTGATTCTAGGCTTTCTTCTTGAGTCTTGAATTCTTCTTGATTCTTTTCTTGAACTCTTGAAGTGTTCTTGATTCACTTGAGTTGTTCTTTGATTGATCTTTGAGCTTTTTTTCATCACCTTTGTCATCATCATTGTTATCATCAAAACACCTTTGAATCACCTTTGATTCACCATGAAGCTTTGCTTCTACAATAACAAGGTTGCTGAATTACAAAAGTGGAACATAAATGCTAGAGTTTCTGGTTAGGAGTTTCTTCGTTCCCATCTTTTAAGGGCAAAGTTGTTTTCTTGACTTTTTTTAGGGTGCTAACACAAGGTTTATCTGGGTTGGTTTACCTAGGTGTGGTCTTGTGTATTTGTGTTGCTACTACTATCAACTACTAGTTGAAACCATGGATACGTGTAGTCCCAAACTGCTGTCTTCCTTATTTCCTGAAGCTTACGATATTCAGGTTCATTAGTTAGCACCTTATGTCCCAAACTGTTGTTGATATACTCATGATGATTATGATGATTGTTTTTTGCATTTGCTACATGGTCGTGATGTCCACAGTTTTTGAACTACAAGTTAATTATCTACTATTGTTAACAGCTTTTGGCAGCTAGTGCCTTGGAGGAAAGAAACAAATTTCAAAACAAATTTCAAAACAAATTGCTACCGGAGACAATATCTAACGGCACCAATATTTGGGATATTCTACTTCTAGAAGGTTTGTGCCACCACATCCTTACTTCAGAGTGTTTTTGCTGTGTCTTTGCTTGCTTATTCTACAGTCTTCGTTCTGCCTTGATTGGTTATTCTGCATGCTGTGTTTTTGCTATTTCTTCTATGTCTATTGTTGCTGCATATTGTTCCTATCAATTATTGTTGAAAGAACATAAATATAACACCCCACCCCCCAATACTAAGTTTATGGTTCAGACTAGGAACACAAACTTGAATAGCAGCTAGAACCAACAACTTCTAAAATCAGTAAAGCAAATAAAAAGGAAAGACATGGCAGTACATCAACACAATACAATAAAAAATCCCTGATTTTTCCACTTCCAGTCCAACCTATAGCTTACCTATAGCTATACACACATCCCCTCCTCTCTTAAAAACCATAAAGACCCACCACACATATTAAACTACAAATTCACAGATCACAATTGACAACCAGTGTAAAAAAAACGATCTCTCTTTATCTCACACATAAACACAAAGATACTCAAACATACGCACACACACAACTCACTCACTCACTCACCACCACCAAATTTTATTTTCTTCTTCTCCATGCGATCATGGAGAGAGGCAAGGATCTCCACCACCATCACCACCACCACCACCACCATTAGAACAACTTCCCATTCCAGCTACTTGAGAAGAAAGAAGACCAAGAAACTGCCTCATGTTCCACCTCCTCCCTTTACCCGTCCCTAGCAATCTCCGCAGAACCGAGCACGTCCAATTCAACCCGATCCAACCAGCTCACCGTGGCGGCTGTGGCAGAGGCTCCTAATAGTAAAAAGCCTCCGCCGAAGCAAACCTCGACCAAGGACCGACACACGAAGGTGGATGGGCGCGAGCAACGTATCCGAATGTCGGCCCTCTACGCCACCTGCATCTTCCAGCTCACCCACGAGCTAGGCCACAAGTTGGACGGTGAAACCATCGAGTGGCTCCTCCAGCAGGTGGAGCTTGATGTGATCGCCACCACTGACACCGGCACCATCGCCGCCAACTTCACCTCCCTAAACATCTCCCTACGCAGTTTCGGCTCCTTCATGTCCGTCCCCTCCCAGCTTCGATCGTCCTACTTCAACCTTAATTTCTCCCTCCAACAACATCAACATAGAACCTTCTTCCCCGGCATAGCCTTTTCCTCTAACAATACCAACAACAACACATCAACACTTCTCAATTTCCAATCCAACACCCTTAACACCACCATGCTGCAGCAGCAGGCCAAGCCGAAGCTTAGCGACGACGGTGTGCCGCTTTCCTTAGACATTTCAGACACCATTGTCTAATTTAAGGCTGTAAGATAAACATAGTTTAAGCATAATCTATTTAAGCACCACCTATAAAAACAAGATGCCGATTATAAAATACTTACCTAGTTGTTTCTAGAACCTAGCATAATACTTCTCTGCTCCTTCTCAAGGTTTCCAAGAGAACTAAATCACAAGTATAACAACAGTATTAAATCACATTGTTGAAAAATTAAGGAATGAGGCAGCTTGGCAATAAAATTGCAGTTACTTCTCTTATAAAAGTCAAATTGTATTCACATTGTATGACTGTCCTCACTACTCTGTGTGCTACTTACAAATGTTTGTTAGCAATTAATGTTTTTATTACTTGTTCACTGCCATTAAAGACAACTGATATATGATATACAAATTGTGTTCATGATGAGAGAACCTTAGATTCTCGTTTGAGATTGAATGCAATGATTCTTATGGACAGTTTGCATTAATCATTGTATTCAATCTTGAATTATCCGTTTGGATAGTTTGGGGAGACTGATATTTTTATGGTAGATTCATGTGTTAAGGTTAACATTATTTTGTTTAATTTGATGAAATTTTAGTACAACGCATTTCTAGTTGTTCTCTGAGTGTATACTTGATTATCGGAAAATTAATTTCACCGATTTCATGTCATGTACTTGGAGACTAATGCGGAATGCTGCCAAAATTTTGTCAAATTTAACAAAATACAATTAACCCAAACTTATGAAGCTACCATAAAAGACGGTCTTTCTGAATGGGATAGGGCCACACCTATAATAAAAAAGTGAGATTTTTATGCATTGAATAACTTTGTGAGTATGACAGAGTTATTACTTAGATGGATCAAAGTTGGATGAATGAAAGTCGCATCAGCCCAAAATATGAGGAAGGCGTCGAGCAGTTCTTGCAATTTGCTTTAGAAAGAGGTTGATCGGATGAAGATGGAAAATATTATTGTCCTTGCATCAATTTTTTAAACGGAAGACGACAAATACTGGACGACATATTGGAACATCTATTGTATGATGGGATTAAGAAGAATTACACGTCGTGGATATGGCATGGTGAATTGACAGACATGCAGAGTGGGTCCTAATCTGAACCGTTTGATGTAGAAATGGGAGATCGCTTGGAGAATATGATTCATGACCTTGGACAAGAGTCTTTTCAGCAAGCACATGCCCCTATGTATGAAGGATTGCAGAGTGATTCAAAGAAGCCTTTGTATACGGGGTGCAAGAATTCCTTGACGTTGTTATCGGTGGTGTTAAGTCTGGTTAATGTCAAGGTCAGATATGGGTGGAGTGACAAAAGCTTTACTTTACTGCTTCAAGTAGTGCACGATCTGCTTCCAGAGGAAAACACGTTGCCTAAAAGTTACTATCAGGCCAAGAAGATACTGTGTTCGATGGGTATGGAGTATCAGAAGATTCATGCTTGCCCAAAGGATTGCATACTGTACAGGCATGAATTCAAAGAAATGCCTAAATGCCCTAGGTGTGGGGCATCACGGTACAAAGTGAAGGATGATGAGGACTGCAATTCTGATGAAAACTCAAAGAAGGGCCCTCCAGTGAAGGTGTTGGGGTATCTTCCCATCATTCCAAGGTTTAAGCGTCTTTTTGCTAATGGAGACGACGCAAAATACCTTACCTGGCATGAAAATGGGAGAAACTCTGATGGAATGGTCCATCATCTGGCTGATTGCTCCCAGTGGAAGAAGATTGATGGTTTGTATCTGGATTTTGGCAAAGAGGCAACAAATCTTAGGCTTGGACTAGCTAGTGATGGAATGAATCCATATGGCAATTTAAGCACTCAATACAGTTCATGACCAGTTCTACTAGTAATTTACAATTTGCCTCCCTGGTTGTGCATGAAGCGAAAATACATGATGTTGTCTATGATGATATCGAACCCAAGACAGCCAGGAAATGACATTGATGTTTATCTAAGTCCGTTGATTGAAGACCTGAGAAAGTTGTGGGACGAGGGGGTTCTAGTGTTTGATGGGTTTCGCAAGGAGACTTTTGAAATACGTGCAATGCTTTTTTGTACCATTAATGACTTTCCAGCATATGGGAATCTCAGCGGTTACAGTGTTAAGGGTCATCATGCATGCCCCATCTGTGAAGAAGACACCAACTACATACAATTGAAACATGGTAGAAAAACAATGTACACTAGGCATCGCCATTTTCTAAAACCTCATCACCCTTACAGACGATTGAAAAAAGCTTTTAATGAAAGTCAAGAGCATGAAACTGTGCTGATATTGTTGACTGGTGAGCAGGTCTTCCAGCAGGTTGAACACCTGAATATTGTATTTGGAAAGACCTAAAAGAAGGATAAAAGTAAGACTTGCATATGGAAGAAGAGGTCCATTTTCTTTGATCTTTCGTACTGGTCTGATCTGTTAGACAAATGGCCTCAGTTATCTTAAGAAGGGGGGTTGAATTAAGATACAAAGACTATTCCCCAATTAAAATTTCACTCTCTCTTTTCGGATTAACAATGCACCCTTATCATGAATTACTCAAAAGACAATTCAAAATAAACTTCTTTAAAGAAAAAGATAAATAGCAATAAATAAAAGAAGTTTAAGGGAAGAGAGAAATGCAAACTTGATTTATACTGGTTCGACCACTTCCCGTGTCTATGTCCAGTCCTCAAGCAACCCACTTGAGATTTTCCACTCTCTTTGTAAAACTCCTTTTACAAATTCTGAACCACACAGGGACAACCCTTCCCTTGTGTTCAGGAATCCTTAACAACAAGAGACCCTCGGTCTCTTAATCCCTTTTTAGAAGTAAGAAAAAGAGAAGAAGAAATCTCTCTTGAAAGAGAAAGATATTACAATTGAAGATCAATCAAGATTCCTTATTGAATATAAAAGTGTTTGACCAAAGAATCCTTTTTGAGAGGATAAGACATTTCAGTTTAGAAAAAATCTCTTAATATTTTGAGAGGATAAGACTTTTTGGGCATTGAAAACTCTCAAGAATTTTCGTATCCCAAGTCACTTATATATAGGCCTTTGATGGTCATTCAAAAACATTTGAAAATATGTGACAGTTGGGAGTTATATTCGAAAATCCTCACTGGTAATCGATTACAATAATGGTGTAATCGATTACACAGTTACTTTTGAAGAGTTATGACTCTTCTTATTTGAAATTTGAATATTTAAACACTGGTAATCGATTACCAACTTATTGTAATCGATTACACAACTTTGAAATTTAAATTCAAATTTCTTATGGCTGTTTTAAAATGTTCCAAACCTTTGGTAATCGATTACAAGCCATGTGTAATTGATTACGTGCTTTCTAAAATATTTAAACCTTTTAAAACCTTTTCAGAAAGCATATTGGCCACTGGTAATCGATTACATCCTTTGGTAATCGAATACCAGAGAGTAAATCTCAATTTAAAATGATTTAGATAAAATTCTTTGGCCAAACCTTTTGCTTTTTCAATTTGGAAACTTCTTCCTAAGATTATAGAGATCAACTTGATCATATATCTTGATTTTCTTGGATTCTTGTCTTGAATAAAACTTGAGAAGCACTTGATCCTTTGGCATCATCAAAACATCAAAATATCTTGCTTTTACATGATCTAGATGTTAGAAATTGTATTGATGTTATGCATGTGGAGAAAAATGTATGTGACAGTGTCATTGGAATGCTCCTTAACATTCATGGCAAGATCTAGCTGAAATAGGTATATGATCGCACTTGCATCCAAGGTCTGATGGGAAAAAAATATACTTGCCTCCAGCTTGTCATACTTTGTCTAGAAAGGAGATGATAAGTTTTTGTCAGTGTCTGCGCCGGGTCAAAGTCCCACAAGGATACTCTTCAAATATTAAGAGCCTTGTGCAGTTGAAGGAGCTTAAGCTGGTAGGGTTAAAGTCTCATGATTGTCACGTGTTGATGCAAAAATTGTTAGCCATGGCCATACGAGACATTTTTCCTAACAAAGTCAGGTTAGCCATAACTCGCCTGTTCTTTTTCTTTAATGTCATATGTAGCAAAGTCCTTGATCCTTTCAAGTTTGATGACCTGGAAAATGAGGCCACCATTATACTGTGCCAATTGGAGATGTATTTTCCTCCTACTTTCTTTGACATCATGATTCACTTAATTGTTCATCTGGTAAGAGAAATCATATGTTGTGGTCCTGTTTATTTGCGGTGGATGTACCCAGTTGAGCGATACATGAAGATCTTAAAAGGGTATACCAATTGTATGTGTTGAAAGGTACATTGCAAAAGAAGCCATTGAATTTTGTTCAGAGTACATTGAAAAGGCTAAATCTGTTGGCCTTCCTGAGTCTCTCCATGACGACGGTGTGGGCAGTAAGGGTTCAAGAGGACTGCATGTTATCACTCCAAGTGTAGAAGATTTGTTACAAGCTCACTTGTATGTGTTGAACAAAAGTAATGAAGTTTTTCCATACATACTTCAGCATGAAGCTTTAGTCAAACAAAATAATCCAAAAATGACTGGGTCTTGAAAAAGCATAACAAGACTTTCTCTGATTGGTTTAAAGATACAATCTTTGCTGATGAAAATGTTTCATAAACATTAAGAAAGCTAGCAGATGGGCCTAAAAGAAATGTTATAACTTTGGAAAGGATACGACATAAACAAGTATTCCTTTTACACAAAAGCACAAGACGACAAAAGTACAATGCAAAACAGCGGGGTCACCCTAAGGGCTAAATCTCAACACTTCGCAAGTGTGCATGATGACAATACCTATGTACCTTCCATCCCTTACTTTGGGTTCATTGATGAAATTTGGGAGCTTATCTATGTCAAATTTATTGTATGTGTTTTCTAATGTAAATGGATTGATAGCAACACTGCTGTGCGGACCAATGAAGTAGGATTTACGTTGGTAGACCTAAAGAAACTAGGTTACCACAATGACCATTTCATCATGGCAGAACAAGCTAAATAGGTATTTTATGTGCAAGACCCTTCTGATGAAAGGTGGTGCGTTGTTCTACACGGGAAAACAATTGGTGTTAATGTAGAAGATGATCATTCATACATGGACAATTATGTTAGTCCTTTGTCCACACAAATGACTCCTAACATCATCGGAGAAAAAGAAGTTGACGACGTTCATGCTAATCGTAATGATCATGATGAAGGAGAATTAATTAACATTGTCTAATGTAATTTTCTAATTATGTATTTGATTTCGGTAAATTGATTTACATAACTCATACTATGGTTTTTGATAATGTTAACTAACTCAAGTTTTACTGTTTATAGAACCATGGCTACTCCACCTGGCTCACCTCCTCCTCCTCCTCCTTCTCCTCCTCCTCTTGCAAACCCATCAGCGTCTTCGTCTACCGTGAAGCGGACATGCAAAGCCACACGGCTACAATCCTTAGCCATTAGACCACCTGGGGCAGAGAGACCAATGGTCCACGTCGATCCTACGACTAGTAAGGCCGACGGTCCCCAAAAGAAGAAATTAAAAACATATTTAGGGATTGTCGCTCATGATAAGGTTGATGTGACATACGAGACCTGAAAGGAAGCCCCTGCTACTCAGAAGGATTTGATATGGGAGGATATTCAGGTATGTTAGTTTTCTTCTTTGATTTTCTTTAGTAGCCAAAATTTATAATTTACTAACAATAAAACCTAATTTATTGTTTGTTAGGTGGAATTTGAAATCCCTGAAACTTCTGACAATAGGACAAAGAAGAAAGTTCTTCAGACTATGGGTGAGTGGTGGAGGCAGTTTAAATCTGATTGGACCAGGAAATAGGCACTTGCAGGCGACAAGGACGGTGTGGATAACACTGTCTATGAAAAATACAGCATTAGCAAGGAGAAATGGGCTCAGTTTTGTCAGACCCACCGAGATCCCTCGTGGGAGGTATGTACTTTGTAATTTGAATTGTTTTCCACTAAAAATTCAGTTCTTATAATAGATTGTAGAAATCATTTTCATTAATGTTTGAATTTTGCAGGATGTGCGGAAAAAAGTACAAGCCATCCAGAAGCAAAACACCGCTCCCCACGTGTTGTGTCGTGGGGGTTATGATTATTTAGAACAAAAGCTGATGGCTGAGAAGACAAAGAAAAAACTAGAGGAAGCTGCTCAGTCCGGAAGCACTGAGGGCGTCATTAATCCTCCATCTCCCATAAGATGACATGTGAAGTGGAAGATGGCCCGCAACAAGAAAACTGGGCAGATGATGTCTGAGGCCGCAAAGGAAATCGCTGAGAAGATTGTAAGTCAAATGTAAATTAATAATTTTAATTATGTTTGTTTATTCTGTGAATGCCTTGGACAAATATATGTGTTCTGTACATAATTCTTTGGAGGAGCAGGCATCACAGGGTTCGTTTGTCCCCCATGGACGTCAGGATGTCCTGACTGCTGCCATTGGGCGATCAGAACACCCTGGTCGTGTGTGTGCTATTGGAGCCGATGTCACCATCACGCAATACTTCGGATCGGCTCTGTGAAGCTCCCGTAGTTCCTCCTTTATCCCTCCCGAAGAACTCGAGCAGCTCACCCAACAAATCAGGGACCAATGGAGGAGTCACTCACAGAAAAAGTGACTCGGCAGCTGATGGCATCCTTCAACCAGATGCAGTCCCATCTTCAGTCACAGATGCAATCACAGGGACTTGCACTGCCTCTGGAGCCTGAGGTTGGTCCCTCAACTACTCGTGTTAGCACAAAGGGGAGTGATGTGCCATTATTTTCTCCTATTTCTTAACCCTTTTTGCACCATTTTAAGTATTGATTAGTCTTAATTGTCAAATTAATTAGGCAGTTTTATTATTTTGGCCCATTCAGCTAATTTGATGTTTTTAATCTAATTTCAGGAATTACTAAAGCATTAGGCTTGAATCCAGAATTGGGCTTGGACTTGAAGAGGGCAGACTATTTTATTCTACAAAATTTTATCTTATCTAGATATTATTTAGATTTGATCTCATCTAGATATTATTTCATCTAGATCTTATCTAGATTTGATTTTATTTTATTTATGGGCTTGGATTTAAAATAGATTTGTAAGCTTTGGGGCTGAAAAACTATATAACAACACCAAGGTTCTAGTTTAGGCTCTCTCTCTCTCTTCTCTCCTATTTTCGTTTTTAGTTTTAGGCTTTTCTCTCTTTTTCGTTTTAGTTTTAGAGTGCTACTCTCAATTCGTTTTAGTTTCTTTTTCGTTTTGGAGGATCATTCTAGTTTTCTTCGTTTCTACTACAATTTCGTTTTCTATTGATTAATGGAAGGCTAAGTCTCCAACGTTGTTTTCTCTTGAGGTTCAAGCACAACTCTCTTTGAGGTTCTATTATTACTGTTAAATTCTGATTCAGTTTTCCTCTTCACGAATTACTTTGTATTTGTTGCTATTAATTCATGCATGCTTAGTGCTTGATTAATTGTCTCTACGCTTAATTTACGTTCATGCTTAATGATCGTTCATGATTAATTGGCGTATGTGTTGCTTAATCACATAATGAATGCCTTATGTTAAATTTCGCTTAGTAATTTAATTTAGGGTTGGATTAAGTGGTTGAACTAATAAAGGATAAATTCTCGTAACCTAGGATAAGAGACTTGCTTGTGAATCAAGGGGAAGCAACATATTTTAATTCTGATATTTTTTTTAATTAAAATTTGCTCGCTGTTTAATTTACAAAAACAAACAACCCCCCCCCCCCAATTCGTTATTGTTTTATTACTATCTGTTATGAACGTTTGGTTGACCATTGCTCGTTGGGAGACGACCTAGGATCACTTCCTAGATACTGTATTTTTAATGTTTATTTGATTCGGGTATGGCCTCGATCAAATTTGGCGCCGTTGTCGGGGAGCAGTGTCCAAAGGTTCATAATAGCTAGTAATTCGTGTTTTATGTTTAGTTGTTTTTTCATGTGTTGTGTTAGTGTTGTGTTCGTGTTGCGTTAAGTGTGTTTAGAGTCTTGTTATTTTGTTTAGTGTGGTGTTTTGTTTTAGTTTTTCTGTTCAGCGCTTCCCTTGTTTCAGTTTTGTGTTTTTCTGTGAATAGTGATTTGCGACGGATTTAGCGACCACTTTTGTTGAACTGGAAAACAGGGTAGTAGTGGAAATCCCTTAGCGACAGATTTTAGAGACCACCCTTGTTGAATTAATTAGGATTTTTTGCTTTGGTATAGTTGTTATTTTTGGCTGAATTTTTTTGTGGTCACTTATTTTGATCCATATTTTGTGGGAAAAATAGCTAGAGCCCTTAGTTTGGTCAGATTTGAAAGTTCCACAAAAGTAGCAAATTTGATTTTTGTCAAAACTTCAAACGACCATAACTTTTGCTCCGGTTATCAGAATCACAATTATTATATATGTATTTGGGGTAGAAAAAATTTTCCCATGCTATGGCAGCCCTTCGTAGGCCGGCTGAGGTCTCCTTCTTCCAAAAATTGTGATTCTGTCAAAAGTTTTTTATTTTCCAAGTATTATTCTCTTATTTTTCTTAACTTGTCATTTTAAGCTTCTATAGTTAGACTTTGAATTTCTGTTTGAAATTTTTTGTGCTATCTTCTCATCATTTTATAAGGTTTCTCACAAAATTTCAAGTCCTTTGAATATCATTTGAGGGTAGCTGTAGTTCAAACCTACACTGTTACTTGCATAAGAAGGCAACTAGTTGTGCATGCTGAATATAGTGTATGACTAGAGGCAACCCATCTGACTTACGACCCTTTGATCCTAAGATAGATAGGAGATTTCATAGATTAGTTAGACATCATTTAGTACCTTTTGAGCATCTTGAGCATTCTGTTATTGGTGATTTTGAGCATTATTGTTTTGAACATTCTAATTTTGAACATTCTGAGAACAGGGCACAACCTCCACCCCGTGAGAGGACTCAAAGGGAAATGGCTGCACCTGATTTCACCTACAAAAGCTTGTGCATCCAATACCTTGATGAGGATGTCCATATGTTCTTAAAACTGGACTGATCCATTTGCTTCCAAAGTTTCATGGCCTTGCAGGTGAAGACCCACACAAGCATCTGAAAGAATTCCATATTGTCTGCTCCACCATGAAACCCCCCAGATGTCCAGGAGGATCACATATTTCTAAAGGCCTTTCCTCATTCTTTAGAGGGAGTGGCAAAGGACTGGCTTTATTACCTTGCTCCACGGTCCATCACGAGCTGGGACGACCTCAAGAGAGTATTCTTAGAAAAAATTTTCCCTGCTTCCAAGACTACGACCATCAGAAAGGATATTTCAGGTATTAGACAACTCAGTGGAGAGAGCCTATATGAATACTGGGATAGATTTAAAAAATTATGAGTAGTTTCCAGCAACAGGTACAATCCCGGGTGGAGGAATCATCCCAACCTTAGATGGTCGAATCCTTCACAACAATAGCAGCAGCAACAACCTTATTTTCAAAATGCTGCTGGCCCAAGCAGACCATACGTTCCTCCACCAATCTAGCAACAACAACAAAAACAGCCCCAGAAACAGCAAACAATTGAGGCCCCTCCGCAACCTTCCCTTGAAGAACTTGTGAGACAAATGACTATGCAAAACATGCACTTTCAACAAGAGACCAGAGCCTCCATTAAGAGCTTAACTAATCAGATGGGACAATTGGCTACACAGTTAAATCAACAACAGTCCCAGAATTCTGACAGATTACCTTCTCAATCTGTCCAAAATCCCAAAAATGTGAGTGTCATTGCATTGAGGTCGGGAAAGCAGTGTCAAGAACCTCAACTAGCAACAACATCTTCCTCATCCGCAAATGAACCTGCCCCACTTCACTCTACTCCAGAAAAAGATGATGACAAAAATTTAAAGAGTAAGTTACCTAACAATTTCTATGCAGGTGAATCTAAAGAAAAGCAGCATATCCCTCTTCCATTCCCTCCAAGAGCAATTTCCAACAAAAAAATGGAAGAGGTAAACATACCTCTACTGGATGCAATAAAGCAAATTCCAAGATATGCTAAATTCTTGAAGGAGTTGTGCACTAATAAGCGGAAGCTTAAAGGAAGTGAAAGAATTAGTATGGGCAGAAATGTCTCCGCATTGATTGGTAAATCTGTTCCCTAAATCCCTAAAAAATGTAAAGATCCAGGTACATCTAGCATACCTTGTATTATAGGGAACAGTAAGTTTGACAATGCCATTCTAGATTTAGGAGCTTCTGTTAGTGTGATGCCTCTGTCTATTTTTAATTCTCTATCTCTTGGTCCCTTATAGTCAACTGATGTGGTAATTCATTTAGCTAATAGAAGTGTTGTCTATCCTGCTGGTTTCATAGAGGATGTCTTAGTTAGAGTTGGTGAACTGATTTTCCCTGTTGATTTTTATATTTTGAATATAGAGGAGGGATATAACTGTTCATTTTAACATTCTTGATGCTATGAAACACCCATCTGAAGATCTTTCTGTATTTCGTGTTGAAATAATTGACCATATTGTTGATGAATACATGAATGATCTTCATTCTAATCTGCATGCCTGTCACTCTTCATGCATTGAATCTGAATTTGTACTTGATCATATGTCTGAATTTGATGCTGAGAGTGAATCTGAATTTGATATTGATTACATGTCTGGTGATGTTTTACCTCTTGAGATTGATTTTATAGAGTCAGATAGAACTAACCATGTTTCAGGAAGTACACATACCTCTGACTTTCTTTATGAGGTACAGGTTGAGAAACCATCTCTTTCTACCACTATCCAGCCGGCCACACCAGAATTGAAGCCTCTACCATCAAATTTAAAATATGCTTACTTGGATGATAGCAAAAGTTTTCCAATAATTATATCTGCCTCCCTTGTTGATGAGCAAGAGGAGAAGCTGTTATCAGTTCTCAAGAAGCATAAGAAGGCTATAGGCTGGACCCTGGTGGACATTCCTGGTATTAGCCCATCCACATGTATGCATAAGATAAATTAAGAGGATGGGGCTACACCAGTAAGACAGCCACCAAGAAGACTCAACCCGGTAATTCTTGATGTAGTGAAGAAGGAGGTAACCAAGCTTTTGCAAGTTGGCATCATTTATCCTGTTTCCGATAGCCAATGGGTGAGTCCCATCTAGGTAGTCTCGAAGAAAACCGGCCTCACCGTGAAAAAAAATGAGAAGGAGGAATTGATTCCTACTCGGGTGCAGAATAGTTGGAAAGTCTGCATTGACTATAGGAGGCTGAACCAGGTTACCAAAAAGGACAATTTTCCACTGCCATTCATTGACCAGATGCTTGAACGCCTGGCAGGTAAATCTCACTATTGTTTCCTTGATGGTTTTTCTGGTTATATGCAAATCACTATTGCTCCTGAGGATCAGGAAAAGACCACATTCACCTGCCCCTTCGACACTTTTGCCTATAGGAGGATGCCTTTCGGCCTGTGCAATGCCCTTGGTACCTTCCAGCGGTGCATGATCAGTATTTTCAGTAATTTTTTAGAAAATTGCATAGAGGTGTTTATGGATTATTTCACTGTATATGGATCCTCTTATGATAGTCTGGAAAAGGTTTTGAATAGCTTCATTGAAACTAACCTTGTTCTAAATTTTGAAAAATGTCATTTTATGGTTGAGCAAGGTATAGTTTTAGGCCACATTATTTCCAATAAGGGCATTGAAGTAGATACTGCAAAAATTTATGTTATTTCACAATTGCCTTACCCCTCTTGCGTGTGAGAGGTGCGATCTTTTCTTGGTCATGCAGGATTCTACAGGCGCTTTATAAGAGATTTTAGCAATGTAGCCCTTCCATTATCCAACTTATTGCAAAAGGAGGTGGAGTTTGACTTTAATGATAAATGCAAAGAGAACTTTCATTGCCTCAAAAGAGCACTGACTACGACCCCTATCAATGGGTAATTGTTCTGAAAATAAAGTCTCTTGACATTTTGTGATTTGAAATCCTTGTTTTTC
The DNA here is from genome assembly GCF_004193775.1 of Glycine soja. Lineage (NCBI taxonomy): Eukaryota > Viridiplantae > Streptophyta > Magnoliopsida > Fabales > Fabaceae > Glycine > Glycine soja. The sequence continues at coordinate 29,832,628 of NC_041008.1, read as the reverse complement.
CTCTACATGTCATGATAGTTTTGAAAGCTCAATTTGAAAGTGATAAGTTTACCTTTGTGAGAATTTGAGCCATCCATCATCATAATCTTTTGGTGTGTTTTGCCCCATTGATTGCTTGCACAATAGCCTTCGCTTGATTCTTGTTGATGCTTCCTAATTCACATGCATATTTGGAAATGATTTAGGCAATTTTGTTCTTATAAGCTTCTAGCCAAATGGACTTACCTTGAATTAATTCCTTTGATAGCCCCTTTGAGCCTATGTTCCCCTTTCTTTGTTTTGAAGCTCATTACAAGCCTTAAGTGAAAAACCATGATATCACCTTACCCTTAAGGAATTTTGGAGCTTTGGAATTGTTTTGGGAATAAGTGTGTGTGTGTGGGGGGGGGGGGGGGGGGGGTATGTTTCATTGGAAGATATGATTTTTGGCCATGCTTGATGTATATATATATATTGCCTAGTTCTTGCTTTAATCTTCAAATTCGTACTGTTTAAAAAAATGAAAAAAAAAATTCAATTGCTGCAAATTCTACAAATCGATACTGTTCAAAAAAAAAAGAGAAGAAGAAAAGAAGTGAAGTTGAATAAATGAGGTCTTGTTATGAGGACTTGATTTGGGATCCTTGGTTGATTTTGTTGATATTAGAGGGTTTGGGTTTACTACTTATGCTTAATTTCCACTTATTCCCCATTGCTCCTCTATTCCTTTGGGATTCAGCTACTTATTCCATATTTTTCCCTACCTTGTCCTTGGCCCCATTACAACCTTTAAAGACCTTTTGATCCTCATGTGCATGTGTTTGTCAAGTTGATTGTCAATTGTAGAATCTTGCCAAGTTTATGTGGTGTTGGTTTTCATGGGTGCTTTGAGGGTAAATAGTAGCCCAGACACTTGAGAGATAGAGTGTATATCTTGTGAGGCTTTATCACTTTTCATTCTTGAGCTGATTTACTATTTTTCCATGATTGGGTTGCTTGGATGATTTTCACGAATGCCTTGACTCTTTGGATCTCTTCATGTTAGATGTTACCCATTCCTTTCATTCCTTGATGTTCATTGAGGAATATGTAAATGTTTGTTTGTCTCTCTTTGATATCCTTGGATTTTGTTCTTTATTTCATTTTGCCCAGGAGTACAAAAGGCTAAGTATGGGGGGTTTTGATGTGCCATTATTTTCTCCTATTTCTTAACCCTTTTTGCACCATTTTAAGTATTGATTAGTCTTAATTGTCAAATTAATTAGGCAGTTTTATTATTTGGGCCCATTCAGCTAATTTGATGTTTTTAATCTAATTTCAGGAATTAATGAAGCATTGGGCTTGAATCCAGAATTGGGCTTGGACTTGAAGATGGCAGACTATTTTATTCTACAAAATTTTATCTTATCTAGACTTTATCTTATCTAGATATTATTTAGATTTGATCTCATCTAGATATTATTTAATCAAGATCTTATCTTATCTTATCTTATCTTATCTTATCTAGATTTGATTTTATTTTATTTATGAGCTTGGATTTAAAATTGATTTCTAAGCTTTGGGGCTGAAAAACTATATAACAGCACCAAGGTTCTAGTTTAGGCTCTCTCTCTCTCTCTCTTCTCTCTCTCCTGTTTTCCTTTTTAGTTTTAGGCTCCTCTCTCTCTTTTTCGTTTTAGTTTTAGAGTGCTACTCTAAATTTGTTTTAGTTTCTTTTTCGTTTTGGAGAATAATTCTAGTTTTCTTCGTTTCTACTACAATTTCGTTTTCTATTGATTAATGGAAGGCTAAGTCTCCAACGTTGTTTTCTCTTGAGGATCAAGCACAGCTCTCTTTGAGGTTCTATTATTACTATTAAATTCAGATCAGTTTTTCCTCTTCACCAATTACTCTGTATTTGTTGCTATTAATTCATGCATGCTTAGTGCTTGATTAATTATCTCTGCGCTTAATTTACGTTCATGCTTAATGATCGTTCATGATTAATTGGTGTATGTGTTGCTTAATCACATAATGAATGCCTTATGTTAAATTTCGCTTAGTAATTTAATTTAGGGTTGGATTAAGTGGTTGAACTGATAAAGGATAAATTCTCGTAACCTAGGATAAGAGACTTGCTTGTGAATCAAGGGGAAGCAACGTGTTTTAATTCTGATATTTTTTTTTAATTAAAATTTGCTTGTTGTTTAATTTACAAAAATAAACAAAGCCCCCCCCCCCCCCAATTCGTTATTGTTTTATTACTATCTGTTATGAACGTTTGGTTGACCATTGCTCGTTGGGAGACGACCTATGATCACTTCCTAGATACTGTATTTTTAATGTTTATTTGATTCGGGTACGGCCTCGATCAGGGAGTTGTGTTGATCCCTCACCAACCGATCCAGAGACGGGTGACTCGGACGAATGCGGGTTGTACATCGAAGAAAATCCTTCCCGCCTGGTTGCCCTAGGAAGAGTTTATGAGGGATCCACCGCTGTTCACAACACCCCTTTGTTGCATGGCCAGGTGAAGGTTGGTGTTAAGGAGGTGAAAGATGCGGAGGCTCCCGTTCCTGTAGCCACTGACGAGGTTCAACTAGTGGGGTAGGCACTGAACACCTTCCTTGCTTGGCCGACACATCTCGTGAAGCGTGTATCAGAATAGGTATTTTACTCTGATTATATACTTCTTTTTTTCAATTGATTTGTTCACTGTAATTAAATTATGTTATTTCACTATGTTTGATAAACAGACTGTTGTGTCTCCAGCAAAGCCTCTAGATAGGCCGGATCCTGAGGTCGATGATCCCCTGTATCTGATGACATTGACCATCCCACAACTTTTCTTGAAGCCTCTCTAGGTTATGTGGGATGCTACCATGTTCGGGGTGTTTAATCAAGACTTCCCATTATACATCAAGCATGAAGATCTCTCCAAAATTGCACACGGTCGTCAATGTCTCAACATATTTGTTATACAGTTGTGGATTCTGTAAGTCAATTTAGATTATTGTTAATTACCTAAGTTTTTGTTTTAAATTCATACATAATTAACTTTGTCTTAACAACAACAGGCATCTAACTGAGACAAGTATGCGAGTGGGGAATTCCAATGTGTATGGATTCCTTGAGCCACAGTCCATTCAGAGATTTGGGCAATCACAGTTTGAATCGGAAAGTTACATCAAGAGTTGGATGTAGAGTTCAAAACGTGATGTCTACCTTGGAGCCTACCTGAATGGGTAAGTAAAACAAAACAACTAAATTTAAATAATGTATAATACTACAATAACCCATATTCGTCTCCACTGCAGCGGCCACTGGCAAATGGTCGTCATTCTGCCTAAGGAAAACCTTGTTGTCTAGTTTTGTTCCTTGCATAACACACTAGACAACTACCTTAAGGGAATAATTAACAGGTCAGTGTTGTTTTTAATACATTTGCATTAGCATAACTGAATAACATCAATATTTTAATGTTCCTCATATTCAAAAATGCTTTGAAAAGACTTGATGATAGTCCATAGCCTACGTCTAAGGCTGGTGCTAGATGGATTGTTGTTAAGGTACATGATTTAAATAAAACTTCTACTTATATATACTGCTTAAGTGTGTGTACATGAATTGTAGTTAACATTTAATTAATATCCAAATTTCATTATGTATTTAGTGTAATAGACAAAAAGGAAGCACCGAGTGCGGCTATTACGTCATGCACTAGATGTGCACAATAATCTTAGGAACTTTCAGGAATAATTGGGAAACGGTAATTGTTTATTTCAAACAAAGTTTATTTTCTTGTCATTGGTATTACATTATTAACTTATGTTTTATTTGATCATGCAGTATTTTAACGATGTTAGACCATTGGAAGTAGAGAGATTGAAGGCGCTTCACATCCAGTGGGCACAATTTTATCTCAAAGTTAGAAATCAAAGTTAGGATGTTAGGGAACTATTTCATTTTAGGTTACTTAATTAGTTTACTACCTTGTTTTACATTTTTGCCAATTGCTATGTCATTTGAACATTGAATATTCTTTATTGATTAATAAATCATTTATTCATAGTTATCAATTGATAGTCTAATATAGCTTTTTGCTAAAAACTATTTGAAAGCATAATGCAAATGATATATGCTATGATCTGTGGTCTGATTTCAATTTTCAAGGTTAAATTTTGGGTTTTTTTGTAAAAATAAAAAGTGTATTTAAAAAAAACCTAAAAGCAACATCGATTTTCGTAAAAAATAGATGTTAATATACACAAACAACATCGGTTCCTCAAAAAACCGATGTTAATATTCAAAACGTTAACATTGGTTTTTTTTATAAAAATTGATGTTAACTTATAGATTAACATCAGTTTTTGAAACTAATGTTAACCTATAAATATTTAACATCAGTTTTGTATAAAAAGTGATGTTCACGTATAGATTAACATTGTTTTTTATAAAAACCGATGTTAACATTTCTAACTTAACATCAGTTTTTATAGAAAATCGATGTTAACATTTCTAACTTAACGTCAGTTTTTATAGAAAATCGATGTTAATCTATATGTTAACATCGGTTTATATACAAAACTAATGTTAATCTATAAGTTAACATCGGTTTTGTGAATCAAAATAAGTCTTAAGTCCTCTTGAATTGTGTTATTCAAGATAATTGAGCATAAGCAAACACAAATTGTAACTATCCAAGCCTTAAGCAACATAAACACTACTCTTGATTTCTAGGTTGAAATCGCTGGTACTGGCAGCTTAAACATATGAACTCTTATAAATTACTGAGAATTGGTCACTATGCATTTTGAGCTGAAATTTTTATTGAATTTTCTAGACATCGGGAAACAAATTACAAAAAATGAACCAAGCGATTTGGATAAAATAAAAAAATAAGAAAAATCACACAAGTTGGAAGAAAAATCAATGTCCAGGAAAAAAATGTGAAAGGGAAGTGTGCTTGTTGTTTTGGCTTGAAATTTGTTCTATAATTGGTGCCTATTTTATACCAATCTTAGTTCTGAAATTTCAATTGAAAATTAGTGTGAAAAGGTGCCAAAACTAGAGGTTTCTTGAGTCTTTTTTTTTGTTTTTTTTACTCTACTATGGAGCCATTCTAGGTTTCTCTTTGAGTTCTAGCTTGCTTTTATGTGCTTTTCATTGCTCTAATTTTTGAATAATCCTTGAAAATTTGTCTTGTTAAAAATATATTGGTTTAATTTTCATTTCATTTTTTTTGGTCTTTGGTTATTGCTTGTCTCTTTGTTTCCTTGTTTGTGAGTTGCCACATAGGGAATTGGAAAGGAGGATTGGTGCCGTCCCTTGAAGAATTTCAGTCAAGAAGCAAGGGGCCAACCACCTTATGAACTATTGGACTAAGAAGCACTCCAAATTGAGTGAAACACCACAGAGAGAACAACCACCAAAATTGAGGACCTTGTTGCAATTTTGTAATTGACAATTTACTTACTTTCATTGCTTTCAAATTTTGTAACAAAAAGACCTTTCATTGGAAGTAAGTTGGGAGCCTCCAATAGGTCACCCTACTTTCATTTGTGTGTAATAATTTTAGGCAATTTTCCCTTAGGATTGTGAATTTTTTGTTGGAAACCTTAAATGTGGTCATCCAAACACTCTTAGGATTCGCCTAGTTTACATTTCTTGCTTACTTTCATAGCTTATTTCCTTTACCTTCCATTGTCAGACCACCTAGATAGCTTGCCTTTTACTAATTAGTTTTTACCTTATCTTTCACACCTCTTTTGGTGTTTATTTTGGCTAGTTTCTGCCATAGTTTCTTTTACCTTTTGTTTTCAAACCCCCAACAAGATAGAACCATAAGTTAGGAACCAACATGAGTCTTCATTCTTCATCTAGTGTTAATGGTAAGGGTTCTACTCCTAAGGACCCCTTGTATATGATATTAAATGAGTTGAGATCCCTTAAGTTGTGGAAAGAAAAACAAGAGAGAAAAGAAAAAGGTAAAAAAAGAGTGGAAGAAATAAGTCAAGATGAAAGAGAGAAAATAAGAGAGGAAGAAAGAAGAAAAATAATGAAAGAAATGAAAAGAGAAAAACATGTCTCCTATAGTAGTCATGACTCTTGCAAGAGTTTAAGTGAAGAACCTAGCGACTATTATAGATGGCGCCATAGTTCACATACTAAACATCACTCCCAAATAAGAGAAAATGATAGAAGGCCTCAAGAGGTTAACATTAGCCTCCTATATTTCCATGGAAGATAATGTTGAGGCCTACTTAGATTGGGAAATGAAGGTTGAACAACACTTTGCTTGCCATCATATTAGTGAAGAGAGAAAAGTTTCATTGGCTACCCTTAGCTTTCAAGGGTATACCCTTTATTGGTGGACTTCCCTTGTTAGGGAACGAAGGATTCATGGGGATCCTCTAGTAGAGTATTGGAATGATCTTAAGAGTGCCCTTAGGAAGAGACACATTCCCTCCTACTATGAAAGAGAGCTTATGAACAAGCTCCAAAGGCTTAGACAAGGGAGTATGAGTGTTGAAGAATATAGACAACAAATGGAACTACTCTTTTTAAGAGTTGGACTTAGGGAGGAGGAAAGAACAAACATAGCTAGGTTCCTTAGTGGGCTTAATATGGAAGTGAGGGACAAGGTTGAACTCCTTCCATATCGGGACCTAGTGAGCTAGTCCAACTTTCTATAAGAGTGGAGCAACAACATAAAAGAAAGCCTTCTTCAAAATCTTATGGCTCTCACTCTTATCCAAGGGAGGACCAAGCCCATGGAACTTTGGGGGCTGCACCTTCAAAACCCAAGGAAGATAAGGGTATGACCATAGAGAAATACACCCCTAAGACTAGTTCCTAAGAAAGGACTAGCAACATTAAATGCTTTAAATGTCTTGGGAGAGGTCACATTGCCTCTCAATGCCCCACAAAGAAAACCATGATCATGAGGGGCCAAGACATTTATAGTAGTCAAGAAGAGACTACTTCTTGCCCTTCCTCTAGTGGAAGTGAAGATGAAGTAAGGGGTGAAGGGTCTAGTGAGGAAGTCTACCCCTATGAAGAAGGTGACCTCTTAATGGTTAGAAGGCTCCTTAGAGGTCAATCTTGTGATCTATCTCAATCCCAAAGAGAGAACATCTTTCATACAAGATGAAAAATTTTAGATAAAACTTGTTTTCTCATTGTGGATAGTGGATCTTGTTGCAATTGTTATAGCACAAGATCAGTTTCCAAGTTGAACCTCGCTATCATTCCCCACCCAAAAACCTTATAAACTTCAATGGCTTAATGAGCAAGGGGAAATGATAGTTAACCAACAAGTGAAAGTACCTTTCTCCATTGGGACATATAAGGATGAAGTTAATTGTGATATAGTTCCCATGGAGGCAGGACATATTCTTTTAGGAAGGCCGTGGCAATTTGATAGGAAGATCATTTACAATGGCTTAACTAATGAGATTACCCTCACCCATCTTGGCACTAAATTTGTGTTGCATCCTCAAACACCTTCACAGGTGGTCAAAGATCAACTAGCTATGAAAGATAAGTGGGATGAGGAAGAAAAACTAGAAAAAAGAAAAAGAAAAAGAAGGATAGTAAGGCCTTGTCTTCAAAGGCCAAGGGGAAGGAAAAAAAGGAAAAGGATTCCTCCAAGAAGATTGTTAAGAAGGAAAATCATTTTGCAACAAAAGGTGATATTAAAAGAGCACTCCTTCTTAAACAATCTTTCTACCTTCTCCTATCAAGGGAAACATCCCTTAGCATTACCACAATTCCTACATTTGAGACCTTACCCCCAAAGGTCCAAGAACTCTTACATGAATTTGGTGATATATTTCCCAAAGAGATACCCCCTAGGCTACCTCCTTTAAGGGGAATAGAACACCAAATAGATTTAGTCCCAAGAGCAAGCCTTCCTAATAGGCCAGCCTATAGGACTAACCCTCAAGAGACTAATGAGATAGAGTCTCAGGTTAAAGAATTGTTGGAGAAGGGCCGGGTCCAAGAGAGCCTAAGCCCATGTGCTGTGCTAGTGTTGTTGGTGCCCAAAAAGGATGGTACGTGGAGAATGTGTATAGATTGCAGGGCCATCAACAACATCACTGTAAAGTATAGGCACCCCATTCCTAGACTTGATGATTTGCTTGATGAGTTGCATGATGCCAATATCTTTTCAATAATTGATCTTAAAAGTGGATATCACCAAATCAGGATGAAAAAGGGTGATGAGTGGAAAACTGATTTCAAGACCAAGTTTGGTTTGTATGAATGGCTAGTGATGCCTTTTGGGCTCACTAATGCACCAAGCACCTTTATGAGGCTTATGCATCATGTCTTAAGGGATTTCATAGGTAGATTTGTAGTTGTTTATTTTAATGATATTTTAGTGTACAGTAGGAGCCTAGATGATCACTTAGGACATCTCAGGCAAGTTCTTTCAGTCCTTAGGAAAAACACCCTCTATGCAAATATAGAGAAGTTTAACTTTTGTGTAGATAATATAGTTTTCTTAAGGTTTGTAGTTGGTAGAAATGGGGTCCAAGTGGACCTTAAGAAAATCAAGGCCATCCAAGAATGGCCTACCCCAAAAAGTGTGGGAGATATTAGGAGCTTCCATGGGTTAGCAAGCTTCTATAGAAGGTTCGTTCCTAATTTCTCTACAATTGCATCACCTCTCAATGAGCTGGTGAAGAAGAATGTGGCATTTAACTAGGGTGAAAAACAAGAGCAGGCCTTTGCTTTGCTCAAAGAAAATCTTACTAAGGCACCTGTTCCAGCTCTTCCTGACTTTTCTAAAACTTTTGAGCTAGAATTTGATGCCTCTGGAGTGGGAGTTGAAGCTGTATTATTACAAGGTGGGCACCCTATTGCTTATTTTAGTGAAAAACTTCATAGTGACACCCTCAACTACCCCACCAATGATAAAGAGCTTTAGGCCTTAATAAGAGCCCTCCAAACTTGGGAACATTACCTTGTTTCCAAGGAATTTGTCATTCATAGTGATCATCAATCACTTAAGTACATTAGAGGGCAAAGCAAGTTAAACAAAAGGCATGAAAAATGGGTAGAGTACCTAGAGCAATTTCCATTTGTTATCAAATACAAAAAGGGAAAAACAAATATGGTAGTTGATGCCTTCTCTAGGAGGCACACATTGTTTTGCTTCCTAGGAGCTCTAATTTTAGGATTTGATAACATTAGGGAATTGTATGCTTCAGATGAACATTTCTCTCCCACTTATGAGAGTTGTGGGCAAAAGGCCCAAGATGGATCCTATTTGGCTGAGGGGTATTTGTTAAAAGAGGGAAAACTTTGCATACCCCAAGGATGCATTAGGAAATTACTTATGAAAGAGAGCCATGAGGCTGGGCTCATAGGCCACTTTGGGATAGACAAGACCCTTGTCTTACTCAAAGAAAAGTTCTATTGGCCCCATGTGAAGAAAGATGTCCATAATCATTGCACTAGGTGTGTGGCTTGTTTACAAGCCAAGTCTAGGGTGATGCCTCATGGGCTATACACACCCTTACCCATCCCCTCTGCACCTTGGGTAGACATTAGTATGGACTTTGTCCTTAGGCTTCCTAGAACCCAAAGAGGTGTAGACTCTATCTTTATGGTGGTGGATAGGTTTAGCAAGATGACACACTTTATACCATGCCACAAGGTTGATGATGCTTCCCACATCTCAAAACTATTTTTCAGGGAAGTTGTGAGACTCCATGGTTTGCCTAGAACCATTGTGTCAGATAGAGTTACTAAGTTCCTTAGCCACTTCTGGAAAACCTTATGGGCTAACCTAGGAACTAAACTTATTTTCTCTACCACTTGTCATTCACAAACTGATGGGCAAACAGAGGAAGTGAATAGTTCTTTATCCCCCCTTTTAAGGACTCTTATGAAAGGCAACCATAAGTCTTGGGATGAGTATCTTCCTCATGTAGAATTTTCCTACAACAGGGGGGTTCATAGAACCACCAAGCAGTCCCCTTTTGAGGTTGTCTATGGGTTTAATCCCCTAACACCGTTAGACCTCATTCCCCTCCCATTGCACACTTCTTTTATACATAAAGAAGGGGAATCTAGGTCAGAGTTTGTAAAGAAGTTGCATGAGAGGGTTAAGAACCAAATAGAGAACCAAACAAAGATGTATTCAACTAAAGGCAATAGAGGAAGAAAAGAGCTAGTTCTTAATGAAGGTGACTGGGTTTGGCTCCATCTTAGGAAGGATAGATTCCCTACTAAAAGGAAATCCAAGCTTAGCCCTAGAGGAGATGGACCTTTTCAGGTTTTGGAGAGGATCAATAATAATGCCTATAGGTTGGACCTCCTAGAGAAGTATGAAGTCAGCACCACTTTTAACATTTATGATTTAATTCCTTTTGCAGGTGGAGCTGATATTGAGGAGGAGAAACTAACAGATTTGAGGTCAAATCCTCTTCAAGGGGGAGGGGATAATGCAATCCTCCCTAGGAAGGGACTAGTCACTAGAGCCATGAGCAAGAGGCTCCAAGAGGATTGGGCTAGAGCTGCTGAAGAAGGCCCTAGGGTTCTAACGAACCTCAGGGTAGATTTCTGAGCCCATGGGCCAAAGTTGGGTCCAATTATCTTTGTACATATTAGATTAGGATGTCATTATATTTGGTCCTTGTATTTAGGATTCCATAATGTAGGTAGGATATCCTAGAAATATAGGATTTTTCAGCCCTTGTATTTTAGGGCACCTAGACTAGTTTTTGTATTAGGGGTAGTTTTGTAATTTCACATGCACCTAGTAAATATTTGATGTGTGTGTTGGGAAATAAATTTAATTGAATTGGTAGAAGCCCAATCCAATTAAATTTTAGAGGGGGGGTGAGCATTTGCTTAATACACCGCATTGCCACATCATATAGTCACACTTTGTGAATGTCCTTCATGCTTTACATGCCTCATGACACCTAAGCACACTTAGTGGAGAATCTTGGAATTGATCTTGGATTAGTGGGCTGAACCATAACTGAAATTCACTAATCATAATTAGTGAAATTTTGGCTCTAAAATTTGGCTCCACAAATTCAATTTCAAATTCGAGTGAAATTTGAATTGAAATTTCAATTTTCCTCCAATTTTGTGTGACACTTAGGCTATAAATAGAGGTCATGTGTGTTCATTTTTTCAACTTTGATCATTTGAGAATTAAACTTCAAAGTTCAGACCTCTTTTGAGGCACAAAATTTCGTGCTCCTTCTCTCCCTCTCCCTCCATTCATTATCTCCTACCTTCAAGCTCTTATCCATGGCTTCCTATGGTGGTGAGCTTCTTCTAGACTCATCTTCTCCTTGAAGTGGCGTCTCCAATCATCTTTCTCCTTCTCCATTCTGCTGCCATCAAACTTCAAGAAGCAAAGGACTCCATTGATGAAGAAGATCTAAGGCCTACAAGCTCCATATGGAGCTACATCAATAGAGCCTATAATCTAAATCTAATGTAGAAATAAGTAAATTTGTTTGGATAGAAGATGTCCTGCTTTATTCATTTCATGATTCATATTTATAATGGATACAAGCATTGTAAGTTGTCCTTATCCAGCTATGGGTTCAATAAATACGAAATAACAGTATTGGTGAATTGGTTATAACAGAATTTGTTAGCGGGATCTTGAGAATATTTTGGTCCTTGGCCTTTTATGACATTGTCCCTTTACGCATAGTCATTAAGTGAAGTTGGTCTCCTTGTGGTCCTTCGTGGTCTGGTATCAGCCGCACTTAGTCTCTTTGTCAAAAGCCTCTTGTTGTGTCACCCCCACAATTATTTGTGTCGCTATTGAAGGATGTCGAAGGCACAGTCTCTTCATCCTCGCTCCCTAAATTCCTTTAGACCCTTCTATTCTCATTGCACATCATAATTCCTTACTTTGCTTTTCGCTTTATGTCGCACCCTAAAATCGCCATTGTGCTGTCCTAAAGTTGTTTTCGTCTTTGTTTTTGTCATGCTCAATTGGGAAAGGGAAAGGTAAACTTACATCTCCGTTTTCATCTTGGTTGGTGTTATTTGTTGTTGCTATTGCTGCTTAATTTTGTTGCTTTTGTCGTTTTAATCATGCTCAATTGTTGTAGATGTTTAATCTTTGTTTTCTTCTTGGCTTCTTGCTTACAAGATTTTCTTTGGGGATTATTTTGGTTGTTTCTGTTTTGTTTGTAAGGGTGGGTGGGTTTGTGAATTATGTTAGAATTCTTACCAACTTTTCTGGTTGTTGGGCATTACAAAGACAATTGATATATGAACCAAGAGATATGAATTTTATCATTTATTTATATGAGGAACATTATCTAATTAATCTGATGTACACTCATTTTTTCCCCTTCTCTATATGTTAATGTGAGAAAAATCTCTTATGAAATTTTAATTTTAAATGATAATTCGATTGATTCAATTTGACCCAACTCATGTCTGGGTTGGATTTAACAAAAAAATCATTTAAATTCGTTCCAAACTAACCTGAATATATATATATTGATAATATTACGAGTAAAAAAATTTCTACTATAACTATGGTCTTATTTATTTCCTTAGTTAATTGAGAAATTAAAGTCATTGTATAGAATTTGAAAGAAAATAGTTTCAACCCTAATCCTTAAACACAATGATGGCTCAGATATAAAAAAATATCAATGGATAAGATTTGTTTTCAAAATTGATATTAAAAATATAAATAAATAAAAAAATAATACATCAATTAACATGTGTTAAAAAAATTACACAAAATCTGAAAGAAATTGTTTTAGTGGAAAGAAATTTTCCAGAACTAGAAGTAGTAAAATCTTACCTAAGTTTTTTTTAGATAGAACAAAACATGTGGATGAAAGATTACCCCAACCCAAACACATCAAAGTTTAATAAACCTAGAAATTAATCGACTATCTAATAATTTTTCCTTCCAATGAGGAGTGTCTACATCTCATAAAATAATAAAACACAAGACAACTTGACGGATCTTTCATCAATGAAAAAATAAAAAGACAACTCGTGAAGAAGTCAAGTCGAGAACTTACATTTCGCACATTGTGAACTTTCATCTCATTCTGATTTTACAAAGGCACAACATCTAAAGATGGAATCCTTTTGATCCTCAAAAAAATGTCCCCTCACTCACAACCAAGGCACAATTTTAGTTATCAAATTTGAGAATTTAGATAAACTCATAAGAATTATGTAAAAATCTACTTCATATTAAAAAAACAAAAAAAACCTATAAATAACATATAGTTTAACATTTCAATATCATACTAAAGTAAAATAGTAAAGCATTATTATTCCTTTTAAAAAAAGTAAAACACTATTATTATTTATAATGTTTTATCACTATTATTTAATTTATTATATCACATATTATGCTTTATTTATTTTATTATTATTTAGTTTATTATAATATATTATGCTTCAAATAGTTTTTATATTTTTTTAATACTATTATACTTATCGTTATTATTGTTTATTGATTATATTATGTTTTATATTTTTTAGACTATTATTACTATTTAGTTAATTACTTAATATATGGTATGCTATATTCCCTCATCCCCTTGATTAGCTATCCCTAAAACAAGAGAATGGGAAAAGGTTGTTGGACTCAAACTAAGGCCTAACCATTCAAAAATAGAATGGGAAAAACCCTAAAACCCCAATTTTTACCTTATTCATCAGCATTAATTAGTTTGTGCAACCCCCCGCCAATGAAACTTGATGACTCAGAATCATGAGTTTACACAATTTTATCTGATTCTGCACGAGTCCATCCGAGTTTACTCAAATTTTGATTCTACGTGCAAGTTAACTCGAGAAGGCAAATTAGGTTCTTAAACAGCTACATGTTAACTCGTGATTTTGATAACTAAGCTCACAACACAACATAACAGAGGTATTCAATTTCATTATTCTTGATCAGATTATGTACATACTAAAAGAAGAAGAAAAGGAAAGAGAGAGAAGACACAAGACAACTACCTTGGATGTCATTGATCTTCTTCATCAAAAAGCCATTGCATTTCTTGCATTTGAGCCACCATGCACAACTATGTATCCGCCTTAATATTTTTAGTGACAATACGACACGCATAAAACCCCAAGCCATTTGACTAATGAACCACCTTTCTTTGCCAATGATAGGATTCATCGTGGACATCTCTCTTAGAAAGACCATAGAATAGTTGAGACGAGATTCATGTTTATCAAATGCATGGGTGCAATATCAACATGCAATAATGAGTTCAATCTTTACCAGCAGAAGAACTAAATATTGCAATAAGGGAACACATACTAACATAAACATACTAATATATATGGAGAGGTTGTAGCTTGCGAGTCTTATTTCTTCTCATCATGTAAGCCTTAGTGCAAATGTCCTAAAGGACGTATCTATGGTGTACCACACTAGAGGGCAAATTGCACTACTAGAAACTGGGTTTTCAACATCGGTCAAAAAGGGAATTCAACAACGGTGGTTAACCATTGTTGTATGTAACGATGTTGAAACTACAAATTTTCAACAACAGTCCAAAATTGATTGTTGTAGAATTACATTCATTTCTGCATCGGTGCCTATGCCAGCACCGATGTAGTAACCTGCGCTTTCAACATCGTTTCTCGCCAACACCGATGTAGTAACATGCACTTTCAACATCGTTTCTCGTCAGCATCGATATAGTATAACCTGCGCTTTCAACATCATTTTTCGCCTTAGCAATGATGTAGAAATATCCGATTTCTACATCATTGCTTACATCAACACCGATGTAAAAAAATTAGCAACATGCATAGTAATTAATCAATATGCTTGATGTAATAATTGTTTATATATAAAAACTGAGAATGAGTGATAAAAATTAATAATCAATAAAATAATAATTAATTAATTAAAACCTAACAATGAGTAATAAAAATTATCTATATTACCAATAATGAATAAATATACTTATATAATATTAAATTAAGTAAAAGCTAACAATGAGTAATAAAAATTATGTATATACAATGAGTAATGTAATGTAAAATACTTTTATTTAGTAACTTGGATTTAATTAAATCAATGTTAAAAGAGGGTTAATTAATTACCTCTGCATTTGGTTGCCGCACTGAAGTACTAAAAATGAATAATTGACTGAAGGTGATGGCTGAAAAATTCTCTTTTGGATTGATATAATTTCATCAAGCATCAATGCAGAGCCAAAGACAGACTATCGAATACCCATTCTTAAAAGCTGCAATCTGCAAGCATATACACTTCAAGAAATTTGTAAGAGTTTACAATTTCACCTCCTCAGCTACTAATGAAAATGGTTCAGAAGGAAGTTCTCTCTCAAGTATAAAGCTGACCAATGCTTGTGAACCTGTAAACCACATGGAAGCAACACAATTTATACAAAGTACATTGGCACTTCAGCTAAACCTTTAAGCAACACAATTTATACAAAGTACATTGGCACTTCAGCTAAACCTCAATTATGAGATGCTAATACAAACTGTACTTTCCAGCCAATTATAAGAGCAAATTAATTTATTAGCTCTAAGAAGTAACAATTACTCTTCCTGTACATTCTTAACAGAAACACTACATAGAAAAAAATAGCAAAGCTGGGGAATAGACTTCCCAAAAAAACGCAAATACCATTTAGGACTGAAACCAATCCACCTTCCTCTCTTATGCCAGCATTTCAGAGAAAAAGAACTAACTTATCTCTACATCACAAACTAACCACTTACCACAATTTTGAATATTCGTTCATAGATCATTCAACTGATTTTATTATTTAATTTCAAGGGATGAGCTTAATGTTTTGTTATTTAAAAGCCGTTTCGGGGTAATGGGATGATCATAATAACGCCTGAAACAGTGATTATAATAAGCCTTGAAGCTTATTGGTTTTTCCTTATAGCATTTATTAATTGTAGACTATAGCTAGCATGTTTCATTGAGATTATTTTTTAGGAAATGATATTTTTTTTTCTTCTTTCAAAAACTCCTACAAAACTGCAAGAGAAAAACATTGGTATTCAAAATAAGCATAGATGAGTACAAAGTCAAAATTAGCGAAGTACCTCACTGATGACAAGAGAAGGAACAAATGAAAATCCCCACGTTTTGGTCATAGCCAAAAATTAGTTGTAACTTTACCACCAATTGCTGTATTTGAACTAGAGAGACACAAAATGTCTCTATCGATATTCTGAAAAAAAGTAGTTAAAAATTAACAACAATAATTATATTTTTAAATGTTGATAAAAGAAATAAAAATAAATATATATATATATATGAAAGAATAATTAAAAATAAAAAAAATATATACACCTAAAGGAGTAATTGACTTTATTAATCATTACAGATTTATTAGAATTATTGTGTCTTTTTTATAATTAACTTATTCATTTTTTATATTTTCTGCGTAATTTAACTATAATTAATTTTTTTATTTTATATGTTCTATTTTATACCACATTTTAACAAAAAAAATTCTAAATTAATCATCATTTCACAAAATCAACGAAACATAAATATTCAACTAATAAGCATGTAAATATTCTAAAAAGAGAAAGTGTAACAACTAATAAGTTTTATAATGTTATGATATGAAAAGTAACATATAAATATTCAATTAATAAGCATAAAATCACAGCATAGATCCCCCTAAAATATGTCAAGCAAGACAGCCCAGACTGTTAATTCAAATAAATTACTAGCCTTACACAAGTAAGAGTAGGCATGGGCAATATTCATACTTACAATCCAAAGAGCACTAGCATGAGGTCAGAGGTTTCAATTATTTAAACTAATCCTCACAGATAATGGAAAGATCCATTTTGATAGAAACCAATTTTTCATATATGGCCCATAGAGCAGGACACCCTGTGATGTGATCAAGAGATTCAGCAAACAGAAAAATCAACAACCAAGTGTGATGATTAGTCATCACAAAAAATGGGAACACTATACCTGAAAATCATATCAAACACTATAACTGAAAAATCAACAACCATGTGCTGATTAAAATGAAAAGTGAACTCTGCACTAACTCAAGATAACGGGTCATTATGAGACTCAAATTACTTTCACAATTTAACCCAAAAACAAAAACTCACCGGCGTCAACCCTTCAGGTATCCAATAGCCCAAACTCTTTCAAGAACATAGTTCAATGTGTTCTCACGCCTGCAAGCAGATTGCACCACCATAAAAATTAATACAAGAATATAATAATATAAGAATTAAACATCATTATACAGTCTTACTAATTCTCAAGTAAGCATCAAATTTAGACATACAAGTCAAACCTCTTCATGTAAAGCAAATATACTCACAGATATACGAGACTGGACTCTATTCTATTGTGCCTGCTGGTACTTTAAAATAGTCCAATCAAATACATAACTTGCACTTACCGATAAGGGGAAATAGAAAAGGAAAATTACATAAATGTAGATATGAAAACAAAGACAAATATTGCTACTGTCACCACATTTGATATACTTAATGATCTATTGAATCCCAACTTTCCGTTATAATAATAATAATAACTTCAATATCCAAAGATGCTATTTTGAAGGAATATAAACACAATTCTGCAGGTAATTTGATTCCATGTTACCTTGACAGTAATGAAAGTATGAAGCAAACTCTACATGATGAGATTTGCATGATACCTTGACAATAACAAACAAATATAAGAATCATGATCAAATCCCAAGACATAAGAATCGTGATAAAAAAAACCTACACATCAAATAAATGTCCAAACACTTACCTCAATCGGAGTTGATACTTTCTTCTCACATATTTTATCATACTTTTGCTTCTTTGTTGCACTAACAAAGGGTTGCTTTGGTTTTATAAATATTCAGAACACAAACTATTTTGAAGACAAGGGATTAAAGTTGAGACCTTTCATCATCAGAATCCTCGATATCATTGTCTCAATCTGCTGATGTAATGGTTACATCGGGCTTAAGTGCAGTACATTGAAGTAGTGGAGACATGACAAACTCCATGTAAGGAAGAAAATCTTGTCCCAGACATTTGCAGAGTCTAGCCCATAACCTATTGTTGTTGGATCATTTGTCTCCATTTGAGATACTTGAAGGGACATAAGAACTTCCATAACCTATTGAAGAACCATCACACATAGAATATTAAAATTATATGAGACATAACTAACCAGAGAGAAAAAAAAAGTGCTTAACAGAGATGAAGGGGTAGACAACTTCCTATCTTCCCGTTCTAGACTGAATATTT
Source organism: Glycine soja (assembly GCF_004193775.1). NCBI lineage: Eukaryota > Viridiplantae > Streptophyta > Magnoliopsida > Fabales > Fabaceae > Glycine > Glycine soja. The sequence continues at coordinate 29,814,406 of NC_041008.1, read as the reverse complement.
TTCCAAATGATGATAAAGTGGCATAAAAAGAGAATATATAAGACAGACATGCATTCTTGTTTGACAAAGTATAAAAATAAACAAGAAACACCTACCTGGTTAGCATCAGCCCTAAACTTCTCGTTCCCAACAACCATTCCAACTAAACTTATACACTCCATGGAAGTAGCACAAAGCATATGGTTAGACTTGTCGGTTGCATTAACCAATATAGCTTTCAGATATGGCATTACAGCATCATAATATTGACAATCACCTGATATCCAGCTCTTGAGCATGTCATTTGGTACATACTCAGACAATAAATATGCTACTCACACTTGAATCATCTAAATAACATTCAAAGAAGTGCCCAAGAACACTAACTAAATGACAAGGCCTGCATTTCAATATCTGCTCTATTTTATGCATAAAATGTTGAATGATGTAGCTTTTGTTCATTTTTTTTACTTCCAATGGCAACGAGTAAACCATTCTTTAGTTGACCTCTGTGCATCTGAAGTAGATAAGAAGTATAAAAAGACAATTCTAAGAATAAACACAAAGGATGGAGAAACCATTTTTTTTCCTTTCATACTATTTGTGTGTCTACATTCTAAAGGATGGAGAAACTGACAGAATCAGTTAACTATTGAGATTGTTTGTCCTAGTAAGCTGAAGGATAGAAATACACCAACAGACAACAAGGAGCCAGAGCCTATGGATGTTCCTGCTGAAACCTTAAAGTAATGTTGTTTGGCTTCTGATTACTCCAATTGTACATCTCAACAATAAAATTACCCAAGAATGTAAAATAATGTTGAAATATAAACTTGATTTGGGCCTAAATTAATTATTTGGTTCCTTGGACTTAGTTATTTTGGGCTTAAGTAATTATGGGTCATGTTTCTAGAGAATTCTTGTAGTGTTTGGAGTGTCTAGATATTTCTTATGGTTATAATATTCTCTAGAATACTCTTTGGATCTCTAGAGTTGAGAACTCTCTAGAATTAGTGTGTCTAGAGTTCTCCTTAGAGTAGTATAAATAGAGATGTAATCCTACACATTTGAATCAAGCAAAATACAAAATTCTCTCCTCCATAAAGAATTCTCCTTCCTATCAAGTTTCTATTCAAAGTCTCCAATATTCCTAAACACTTTTCCTAAACATAAAAAGCCTTATTTCCAACAAAGTGGTATCAGAGCTTCAAGATCCTCAAAAGATGGCGAATGGAGGTTTTCCTTTCCAAATGCCGATGCTCACAAAGAACAACTATGATAATTGGAGTATCAAGATGAAGGCGCTACTAGGAGCTCAAGATGTGTGGGATATCGTAGAGAATGACTTTGAGGAGCAAGATGAAGCCTTGCTAAGCCAAGGTGTAAAGGAGACGTTGAAGGAGTCAAGAAAGAGAGACAAGAAAGCTCTCTTTCTCATTTATCAATCGGTGGATGAAGATACATTTGAGAAGATATCCAACGCAACGACGGCCAAAGAAGCATGGGATAAGCTTCAAACTTTCAACAAAGGAGTTGAGCAGGTAAAAAAGATTCGTCTTCAAACTCTTAGAGGTGACTTTGAGCGTTTGTTTATGGAGGAGTCCGAGTCAATTTCTGATTATTTTTCTCGAGTAATGGCCATAGTAAATCAACTTAAAAGAAATGGTGAAGATGTTGATGAGGTGAAGGTCATGGAAAAAATACTTCGAACTTTAAATCCAAGTTTTGACTTCATTGTTACCAACATTGAAGAAAACAAGGATTTAAAGACCGTGACTATTGAGCAACTCATGGGTTCCTTACAAGCATACGAAGAAAAACAAAAGAGAAAAATTAAACAAAAGGAGGCTACGGAGCAACTACTACAACTCAACGTAAAGGAAGCAAACTATGCAAATTACAAGAGCCAAAGAGGACGAGGTCGCGGCCAAGATCGTGGACGTGGACGAGGACATGGAGGAGAAGGAAGAGGTGGTTACAACAACCACTCCAACAAATTCAACAATGGAGAAAGAAGTTAGAATCCACAAGTAACAAGAAGTCGTGGAAGAGGAAATTCATGGTCGAGGTATGACAAATCACAAATCAAGTGTTTCAATTGCAACAAGATTGGTCACTATGCATCCGAGTGTAGATTCTCGAAGAAGGTTGAAGAGAAAGCTAACTTTGTAGAAGAAAAAGGCGGAGAAGAAGAAACTTTGCTACTCGCGTGCCAAAACAAATTTGAAGAGAAAAGAAACAAGTGGTACCTCGACACCGGCGCAAGCAACCACATGTGCGGCGATAAAAGCATGTTCATGGAGATCAATGAAGCGGCAACTGGCGATGTCTCATTTGGAGACGACTCAAAGATACCAGTCAAAGGTGAAATTCTGATACCAATGCCAGATGTCGTACAGGATGTCACGACATCACGCTTCAGAACATGCAGATTATATTTGAGAGTATGAACAGATTAAACAAGTAAATAACACAAGAGAATTGTTAACCCAGTTCGGTGCAACGTCACCTACATCTGGGGGCTACCAAGCCAGGGAGGAAATCCACTAAAATAGTGTTAGTTCGAAGATCTAACAGCCACTGTTTACAACCTTCTCACCTAACCACTACCCGTGCAACCTCTACCTAAGAGCCACTCTTAGATATGAGAACCCCTCTCACTCCCTCTCAATCACTCTCCCGTGTTTACAATTAAATCAAAGACACACCAGAGATTGCTCTCTGAACAAAAGAGATCAACTCTACACACTCAGGTCCAACACTTGAAGTTAGGGTAACATCAAGGTGGCTCACAAAACACTCAAGTCCCAAAAACTCACAAAATAACTTTTCAATCTCGGACTTGGTACAGAACTCGTGCAGCCTCCATGTTTTTATAGTAGTGTGTGTATCTGGGCTGCAACAACTTGCGCTGGATGAGATCTATCATTCTCCTGAAAAATCTGCACTTAAAGATCCAAAAGATACAGTTTGATCTTTTAGTTTTTATCTTTAATCTTTATTCCCTGAACGAACTCTTCTAGTTTGTAATTCGAACTTTAATTATCTTTTAATTCGTTCCTAAAGATAGATCATCTTATCTGCTGCTAACTGCACAATAATCTGTTAAAGATATAACAGATTTATGTGTCCAGTATTTTCGGGCAGGATGTCCTGGACATTGTATCCGACATCGTGGATCCTGCATTGTGTGCATTGTGCAGCAACTCCAGTATTTTCGGGCAGGATGTCCTGGACATTGTATCCGACATCGTGAATCCTGCAGCTTCAATTCTTCATTTGACATTTCATCTTGCCTTGTGCATTGTGCAGCCCGATCTGATTCCTTGACATAACGTTGGACATCATGTGCAGCAACTCCAGCTTTCCTTCATTGTCTAAGTGCTTATGTTTTAACAAAATCTTAGCCAATCTTTTAAAACTCAGTAGAGCTAAGCACTAACAATCTCCCCCTTTGGCAAATTTTGTCTAAAACATACTTAGACACTTCCTGAGCAGGTACGAGCAGTTATGCAAGTGGGATCAGCAACTTTCATTATCAGAGTAATCAAGCACAGCGGTATCTATAGTGGTAACAGCAAAATTCTGCAAGTTGCAAGTCGTTTCCAGGATGTCAAGACATCTCTCGTGACATCTGCTTTCTGCTCCCCCTGTCTCCATGCTCCTACTGCTGTGAAGCAGTTCACTGCAGCATCTTCTATCAGCTACTAGTCTTTTACAGGATGTCAAGACATCTCATGTGACATCAGTCATCATCAGCAGCAGCAGTCTCCCCCTCAAAATCATATACATACAACTCCCCCTTAAAATCATGAATCATGCATACATCGTATCCTACTTCTCATAAATCATGCATAATACTGCTATTGCATACATAGTATCCTACTTCTCAAAATCATGCATTACTCCCCCTTTTTAGACAGAATTTGACAAAAGTAGAATGCATGAACTTAAGGTGCAAATATTACAGACCAATAGCAAATCAATTGTTCAAGGGACATGCCCCTATAGCTAGTAAGAGTAAAAAGCAAAAATAAATGTCTGATGGTCATGGGGTGGCTTCAGAATCATCATCATCTGATTCAGTATCCTCTGCTGCATCTTCCTCTTCCTCAGCTGCTTCTTCTTCTTCCTCAGCTGCTTCACCATCTTCCTCAGCTGCTTCACCATCATCAATGCCACTGTCTGAGAGTCTTTTGATCAGGCGTTCCAGCTCCATCTTCTTCTCTGTGGTGGCTTTGATGGTTGCTTCCAGCACCTTGCATGTGTCCTTGAGTTCAGCAATCAAAGCATCCTTGGACACAGCACCTGAAGCAGCAGCTTTCCCTGATGTCGAGACAATGTCTGGGACATGTGTCCCCTCAAACAATTTGTAATGCAGGGATAGAGGAGATTCTCTCTTCATCACAGAGTCAGTGTAGTTTAAAATATTGGGATGTTGACTCAACATAATGCCACACAATACAGTTGGGAAGGCAATGGGTAATTTGACAGCAAAAGATTCTGAATGCTTAACAGTTTGATCAAAAATATAGTTTCCAAAATTAAATTTGGACTTGGTTCCAACAGCATACAGAAATTTACCCAAACCTGTGGCAACAGTGGAAGTATGATTGGTGGGTACCCAGTTTGCAGCGCCAATCCTGTGCAGAATTGCATACTTCACACTTAGCTTCCCTGCAGAAAGCTTCCCTTTCTTTGGCCAATGCTGGACTTGTTTGGCAGTGATTTCCTTGGCAATTCGATGCTCAGACACAGCAATATCCACCACTCCTTCAGTTGGTCTGCCCAGGTATTTGTTGATTACAGCAGGGGAGAATCTAACACACTTTCCTCTGACAAACACTTTCTGATACTCATCACTCTTTCTGTTTGTTATGTCAGAGGGAATGTTGACAATGAATTCCCTGACTAGACTTTCATAGCAATCTCCCAACTTGGTGACAGTCTTCAGCAGTCCAGCAGCCGTGATGAGGTCCATGATCTCCTTGCAATCCAAGGCATCCCTTCCCAGTTCTCTTTCTAAGGCAAGTCTGCGTTGATATACAAATTTCCACCTTTCAACATTGCCAATGGAGTGGAATGAGATGTTGTCCAATGGTGCATCAGGGACATTTCCAGGCACCTTTTTCCCTGATGTCTTGGCCCTCTTGATGTCGGGAACATCTAGTTCGACATCATCATCAGAATCAGATGAGGAAATTTCTTTCCTCTTCTTGGAAGGGATTGCAACTTTGCTCCGTCTGGATGTGGTAGGAGTGATTGGAGTGCTCTTCTTCTGTGCCATAGTCTTGATTCGTCCAGACCTCTTAATGGGGGTTTTTCCTTTTTGGCTTTGTAATCTTTCTGCAATGCCAGGTGCCAACTTGTTGGCAATGGGTTCCTCATCAGATTCTACTTCTTCTAGGTCAATGAGGTCACCTGGAGCAGGTTCTGGTGCCCTTGGTGCAGGGGTCTCCTCTGTGGCTTGATCCTCTTCCTCTGTTGAGTCCTCTTTGCTGGGTGAAGAGAGGATTTCAGCATTTGGGGTGGAAGATGTTGGAACATCTTTATCAGCATCAGCGACAGAAACATTAGGGGTGGAAGATGTTGGAACATCTTTATCAGCATCAGCGACAGAAACATTAGGGGTGGAAGATGTTGGAACATCTTCATCAGCATCAGGGACAGAAGCATTTTTCAAAATGCTGCTCACAATACTGCGGATCTTCTTATCCATCTCCGGGTCTACTTCCCTAGGACTTGTTGCAATGCTAGGGTTTTCAGAAATCTTCACTCCCTGTTGTCTTTTGGGGGCCAGTTTCTCAGGAGCAGGGGCTTGACCAGGGATCATTTGTATGGGTTGGATATGGAATTCAGGCTGTTCCTGGTTTGATGGTGCTTTGGTAGGTGATGGAGATGATGGTACAGAGGGTGAACCAGGAGCTGAAGTTTCTTTTGGTGAGGTAGCCATGGAGAAGCAGAGCCTTTGGAATGTTTTCGTAAATTTCTGAGAGCTGTTAGGGAATGCTGAAAACGAGATTACCACTAAAATATGAATTTGAATGAGGAATGTAGAGGGACGTGTGAAGCAACGGTCGAATTTGTTTTGGCCCAGTAGAGAACGCGCTATTAACGTTTGAGCACGTTCAGATAACAGTAATTGCTATAAATCTTCTAGCAGACAAATGCCCAGCTTGCCCCTCAGTTTTTCAAACTGATTTGCATCCAATGCCTTTGTGAAAATATCTGCTATTTGTTCCTCAGTGTCAACATGCTCCAGTGTGATAACTTTATCATCAACAAGCTCTCTAATATAGTGATGTCTAATGTCAATGTGCTTGGTTCTGCTGTGTTGAACAGGATTTTTAGAAATATTAATAGCACTCAAGTTGTCACAGTACAATGTCATGACATCTTGTTCGACATTGTACTCCTTCAGCATCTGCTTCATCCAAACTAGTTGTGAACAGCTGCTTCCTGCTGCAATATACTCTGCTTCAGCAGTAGATAGGGACACACAGTTCTGCTTCTTGCTGAACCATGAAATAAGATTGGTTCCCAAGTAGAAACATCCACCAGAAGTGCTTTTTCTGTCATCTGCACTTCCAGCCCAATCAGCATCACAATACCCAACCAGCATTGAATCTGAACAATGACAGTACATAATCCCATAGTCACTGGTGCCATTTACATATTTCATAATTCTCTTTACTTGATTCAAGTGACTTATCTTAGGATTGGCTTGATATCTTGCACAAACACCTACTGCATAGGTGATGTCAGGTCTGCTAGCTGTTAAATATAGTAAGCTCCCAATCATGCTTCTGTACAGACTTTGATCAACACTGGTGCCAGCTTCATCCTTTGACAGCTTCAAGTGAGTAGGTGCAGGTGTTCTTTTATGGCTGGCATTTTCCATCCCAAACTTCTTGACAATGTTCTTTGCATACTTGCTTTGTGAGAGGAATATGGAGTCTTCCATCTGCTTCACTTGGAGTCCCAGAAAATAAGTCAGCTCTCCAACAAGACTCATCTCAAATTCAGATTGCATCTGTTGGACAAAATGTCGAAGCATCTCATTCGACATCCCTCCAAACACAATGTCATCAACATATATCTGTGCTATCATCAAGTTTTCAGCATCTTGTTTGACAAAGAGAGTCTTGTCAATTCCTCCCTTCCTATACCCTTGCTGAGTAAGGAACTCTGTTAGCCTTTCATACCAAGCTCTTGGAGCTTGCTTCAATCCATAGAGAGCCTTCTTGAGCCTGTATACATGATCTGGATGAGTTGGATCTACAAATCCCTTTGGCTGCTCCACATAGGCTTCTTCATTCAGGTATCCATTCAGAAACACGCTCTTCACATCCATTTGGTACAGCTTGAATTTGAGGATGCAAGCTACACCAAGCAACAATCTGATGGACTCAAGTCTAGCAACTGGGGCGAACGTTTCATCAAAGTCTACACCTTCAATCTGAGTGTAGCCTTGAGCAACAAGTCTGGCCTTGTTTCTGGTTATAACACCTTCTTCATTGGTTTTGTTCTTGAAGATCCACTTGGTGCCAATCACATTAGTTCCCTCGGGTCTCGGAACTAGCTCCCAGACTTCATTCCTTTTGAATTGCTCCAATTCTTCTTGCATAGCATTGATCCAGAACTCATCAGTCAGTGCCTCTTTCACATTCTTGGGCTCAATTTTGGAGACAAAACATGAGTTGGAGACACTCTCAATCTCCCTTGATCTTGTAGTGACTCCTCTGTTTGGATCTCCTATAATCAGCTCCTTGGGGTGCATCTTCTGGATTCTAATGGAGGGTCTCTTGTCAGGTTGGTTGATGTTTGATTCATCTGTAGCAGAATCAGAGTTTTCTGCATTCTCTGCACTTTTAGCTGTATCTGCTACATTGTCTCCCGATGTTCTGACATCTTCTTCGACATCCTTCTTTCTTGCTGGAGTTAGATCATCAACAACCACATTGATGGATTCCATCACAGTTCTGGTTCTGGAATTGAATACTCTATATGCTCTGCTGTTTGTAGAGTATCCCAGGAATATTCCTGCATCACTCTTGGGATCCATCTTTCTCCTTTGCTCTCTATCTGCCAAAATGTAACATGGACTTCCAAAGATGTGGAAGTGCTTGACAGTTGGCTTCCTCCCTTTCCAGATTTCATACAGTGTGGTTGGAGTCCCTCTTCTAAGTGTGACTCTGTTGTGGATGTAGCATGCTGTGTTCATGGCTTCAGCCCAGAGATTATAGGGAAGTTCTTTGGCATGAAGCATGACCCTAGCAGCTTCTTGCAAAGTCCTGTTTTTCCTTTCAACTATGCCATTTTGTTGTGGTGTAATGGCTGCAGAGAACTCATGAGTGATGCCTTCAGATGTGCAGTATTCAGTAAACTTGCTGTTTTCAAACTCTCTGCCATGGTCACTCCTGATTCTCTTGATGACACAGTCTTTTTCTCTTTGAAGTCTTAGACTCAACTCCTTGAATACTTCAAAGGTGTCTGATTTTTCTCTGATAAAGTTGACCCAGGTAAATCTGGAGAAATCATCCACAACAACATAGGCATACCTCTTTCCTCCAAGGCTTTCAACTTGCATAGGCCCCATCAAGTCCATGTGAAGTAGTTCCAGCACCCTGGAAGTGGTCTGATGTAGAAGCTTCTGGTGGGACATCTTGACTTGCTTTCCAATCTGACATTCACCACAGATTCTGCCTTCTTCTATTTTCAGATTGGGAATGCCTCTAACAGCACCTTTGTCAATGATTTTCTTCATGCCTCTTAAGTGCAGATGTCCAAATCTTTGATGCCATATTTTGACTTCATCTTCTTTGGAGACTAGACATGTGGAGGAGTAACTGGTTTCTTGAGGTGTCCATAGGTAACAGTTGTCCTTTGATCTGCTGCCCTTCATTAGGACTTCACTCTTCTCATTTGTCACCAAGCATTCTGACTTTGTGAAGTTTACATTGAATCCTTCATCACACAACTGACTGATGCTGATCAAGTTTGCAGTCAGTCCCTTCACCAGCAGTACTTTGTTCAGACTAGGAAGTCCATCATGGACTAGCTTTCCCATTCCAGTGATCTTTCCTTTAGAGCCATCTCCAAATGTCACATAGCTAGAGGAGCAAGGTTCAATGTTCACCAGGAATTCTTTAACTCCTGTCATGTGTCTGGAACAGCCGCTATCTAGGTACCAATCTTCCTTAGCTGATGCTCTAAGTGAAGTATGAACAACAAGACCAACAGTCTTGTGTTTTGGAACCCACATCATCTTCCTTCCACTGCAGCTACTTTGAGTTCCATGATGTGGATGGCCATGTAAATGATAGCAAAAGGGCTTTATGTGACCATACTTGCCACAGTAGTGACACCTCCACTTCTTTCTTTTGCTCCTTTTCTGCTGCGTTCCATGATGTCGAGACCGATGTTGTGACATCGTGGCTCCAGTGCTGTTTTTGGCAGGAACAAATTCTGTCATGGTTGTTCTGCCAGCAGATTTATGATTAAATCCAACTCCTCTCTGGTTTCCAACATTTTTCCCAAGCTGTAGGACCTCATCAAGCATATCTGAGCCTTTATTCAGCATCTTTATTGATTTTGTCATGTTTTCCAGTTTAGAGTTCAGAAAACCAACTTCTCCTTTAAGCTCAGAGATCTCCTTTTCATGTGCCTCCTTCTCAGCCTCCAGATTTGCAATGACCTTCTTCAGTTGTGCTTCTTGCTGAAGAATCTTCTCACTTTTGATGCATAGTTCTCTATAGGATATAGCAAGCTCATCAAAAGTGATTTCACTATCTGTATCACTTGAATCTTCAGCAGATTCAAATCTCCCAGTGAGTGCATTCACATCTCTGTCAGAATCACTTTCTTGTTCACTCTCTGTATCATCAGACCGACATACAGAAAGTCCTTTCCTCTGCTTCTTGAGATGAGTGGGACATTCAGCTTTGATGTGTCCATAGCCTTCACACCCACGGCATTGAATTCCTTTGCTGTGACTGGGCTTTTCATCTGACTTTCTCTGGTATTCACTACCTTTCCTGATGTCGAGAGAGATGTTCCGGACATGTGGTTTCTGCCTCCTGTCCATTCTGTTCAGCACTTTGTTGAACTGTTTTCCAAGGAACACAACTGCATTAGTCAGACCTTCATCAGTGTCCAGGTCATACTCATCTTCTTCTCCTTCATCATTGGACACGAACGCCAGGTTCTTGCTCTTCTTTTCATTCCTATCCGAGAGTCCTAGCTCAAAGGTTTGAAGGGAACCAATGAGTTCATCTACTCTCATGTTGCAAATGTCTTGGGCCTCCTCTATTGCAGTGACTTTCATGTCAAATCTCTTAGGCAAAGATCTGAGGATCTTTCTCACCAGCTTTTCGTCTGTCATCCTTTCTCCCAAGGCAGTGCAGGCATTGGCAATTTCAAGAATGTTCATGTGGAAGTCATGAATACATTCTTCCTCCTTCATCTTCAGATTTTCGAATTTTGTAGCCAATAGTTGCAATCTGGACATCTTCACTTTGGAGGTTCCTTCATGAGTGGTTTTCAGGATCTCCCATGCATCCTTGGCCACTGTGCATGTGTTGATCAGTCTGAAGATATTCTTGTCAACTCCATTGAATAGAACATTCAAGGCTTTGGAGTTTCCAAGTGCCAATTCGTCTTCTTCTTTTGTCCAGTCTTCTTCTGGCTTCAATTCATTAGTGGGCTTTCCTTCTGTGTCCAGCATCTTGGGATGTTCCCAGCCTTTGATGACAGCTTTCCAGGTTCTGCTATCCAGTGATTTGAGGAAGGCCACCATCCTTGCTATCCAGTATTCATAGTTGGTTCCATCCAGAATTGGTGGTCTGTTCACTGGTCCTCCTTCTTTCTCCATGTTCATCAGAATTTATCTTCCTAGATCTCACTCAGTGATTTCGAGTGCCTGCTCTGATACCAATTGAAATTCTGATACCAATGCCAGATGTCGTACAGGATGTCACGACATCACGCTTCAGAACATGCAGATTATATTTGAGAGTATGAACAGATTAAACAAGTAAATAACACAAGAGAATTGTTAACCCAGTTCGGTGCAACGTCACCTACATCTGGGGGCTACCAAGCCAGGGAGGAAATCCACTAAAATAGTGTTAGTTCGAAGATCTAACAGCCACTGTTTACAACCTTCTCACCTAACCACTACCCGTGCAACCTCTACCTAAGAGCCACTCTTAGATATGAGAACCCCTCTCACTCCCTCTCAATCACTCTCCCGTGTTTACAATTAAATCAAAGACACACCAGAGATTGCTCTCTGAACAAAAGAGATCAACTCTACACACTCAGGTCCAACACTTGAAGTTAGGGTAACATCAAGGTGGCTCACAAAACACTCAAGTCCCAAAAACTCACAAAATAACTTTTCAATCTCGGACTTGGTACAGAACTCGTGCAGCCTCCATGTTTTTATAGTAGTGTGTGTATCTGGGCTGCAACAACTTGCGCTGGATGAGATCTATCATTCTCCTGAAAAATCTGCACTTAAAGATCCAAAAGATACAGTTTGATCTTTTAGTTTTTATCTTTAATCTTTATTCCCTGAACGAACTCTTCTAGTTTGTAATTCGAACTTTAATTATCTTTTAATTCGTTCCTAAAGATAGATCATCTTATCTGCTGCTAACTGCACAATAATCTGTTAAAGATATAACAGATTTATGTGTCCAGTATTTTCGGGCAGGATGTCCTGGACATTGTATCCGACATCGTGGATCCTGCATTGTGTGAATTGTGCAGCAACTCCAGTATTTTCGGGCAGGATGTCCTGGACATTGTATCCGACATCGTGAATCCTGCAGCTTCAATTCTTCATTTGACATTTCATCTTGCCTTGTGCATTGTGCAGCCCGATCTGATTCCTTGACATAACGTTGGACATCATGTGCAGCAACTCCAGCTTTCCTTCATTGTCTAAGTGCTTATGTTTTAACAAAATCTTAGCCAATCTTTTAAAACTCAGTAGAGCTAAGCACTAACAAAAGGCAAAGGTAAAATTCTCATACGTTTGAAGAATGGGAGTCATCAATTCATATCCAATGTCTACTATGTGCCTAACATGAAGAATAATATTTTGAGCTTGGGACAATTATTAGAGAAAGACTATGACATCCATTTGAAAGAACATAGTCTTTTCTTAAGAGATTGTAGACATAACTTGATTGCTAAGGTGCCTATGTCAAAGAATAGAATGTTCCTCTTGAACATTCAAAATGATGTGGCAAAGTGTCTCAAGGCTTGCTATACCGACTCTTCGTGGCTATGGCATCTACGGTTCGGGCACCTCAACTTCGACGGTCTAGAACGTTTAGCGAAGAAGGAGATGGTGAGAGGCTTGCCTAGCATCAACCACCCAGACCAACTTTGCGAAGGATGTCTAATTGGGAAGCAATTTCATAAAAGTTTTCCAAAGGAATCAACAACAAGAGCAACAAAGCCACTAGAGCTCATACACACCGATGTCTGTGGACCAATCAAACCCAATTTATTTGGTAAGAATAAGTACTTTCTCCTCTTTATTGATGATTATTCCAGAAAAACCTGGGTTTATTTCTTGAAGGAGAAATCAGAAGTGTTTGAAAACTTTAAGAAGTTCAAAGCCCTCGTGGAGAAAGAAAGTGGTCTTTCCATCAAGGCCATGAGATCTGATCGAGGAGGAGAGTTCACTTCAAATAAGTTCAACAAATATTGTGAAGACCATGGAATCCGTCGCCCACTAACAGTTCCAAGATCGCCACAACAAAATGGAGTAGCAGAGAGAAAGAACCGGACCATACTTAACATGGTGTGAAGCATGCTCAAGAGCAAGAAGATGCCGAAGGAGTTTTGGGCTGAAGCAGTGGCATGTGCAGTTTACCTAACAAACCGTTCCCCAACAAAAAGCATGCATGAGAAGACACCACAAGAAGCATGGAGTGGAAGGAAGCCTGGGATCTCTCACCTCAAAGTGTTTGGAAGCATTGCCTATACCCATGTTCCAGACGAAAAGAGGACAAAGCTCGATGATAAAAGTGAGAAGTACGTGTTTGTGGGTTACGACTCAAGATCCAAGGGATACAAGCTCTATAATCCAAATAGTAGAAAGATCGTCATAAGTCGCGACGTGGAGTTCGACAAAGAAGATTGTTGGGACTGGAGTGTTCAAGAAGATAAGTATGATTTTCTTCCTTATTTTGAAGAAGATGATGAAATTGAACAACCAATCATAGAGGAACATATTACACCACCTGCCTCACCGACACCAAGGCTGGATGAAACAAGTTCAAGTGAGAGGACACCGCGACTAAGGAGCATTGAAGAGATTTATGAGGTAACCAAAAACCTAAACGACATTAACCTCTTTTGTCTTTTAGGTGATTGTGAGCCTCTAAGCTATCAAGAAGCGGCGGAAAACATAAAGTGGAAAGACGCCATGGACGAAGAAATCAAGTCAATCACGAAGAATGATACGTGGGAACTTACTACACTTCCACGAGGACACAAAGCAATTGGAGTAAGATGGGTGTACAAGGCAAAGAAGAATGCTAAAGGAGATGTGGAGAGATACAAAGCAAGATTGGTGGCTAAAGGCTATAGTCAAAGACAAGGAATTGACTATGATGAGTCAGCCTTCTTGAATGGTTTTCTCGAAGAAGAAGAAGAAGTCTATATTGAGCAACCACTGGGCTATGAAGTAAAAGGGCAAGAAGAAAAAGTCTTGAAGTTGAAGAAGGCGTTGTACAGTCTCAAGCAAGCACCGAGAGCTTGGAATGTTCGAATCGACAAGTACTTTCAAGACAAGAACTTCATCAAGTGTCCATATGAGCATGCACTCTATATCAAAGCGCAAAGGGGAGATATTTTGATTGTGTGTTTGTATGTAGATGACTTGATCTTTACAGGGAACAATCCAAGCATGTTCGAAGAGTTCAAGAAAGATATGTCAAATGAATTTGAGATGACGGATATGGGGCTCATGGCATATTATCTCGGCATCGAAGTAAAACAAGAAGACAAAGGAATTTTCATCACCCAAGAAGGCTATGCCAAAGAAGTCCTTAAGAAGTTCAAGATGGATGACGCCAATCCAGTTGGCACTCCGATGGAATGTGGCAGCAAGTTGAGCAAGCATGAAAAAGGAGAGAATATGGATCCAACTCTTTACAAAAGTTTGATTGGAAGTTTACGTTACTTGACATGTACAAGGCCGGATATTCTCTATGCTGTAGGAGTAGTAAGTCGCTACATGGAAGCTCCAACCACAACTCACTTCAAGGCGGCAAAGAGAATCCTTCGATACATCAAAGGTACAACAAACTTTGGCTTGCACTATTACTCTTCTGACAATTATAACATTGTTGGCTATAGTGATAACGATTGGAGTGGAGACTTGGATGATAGAAAGAGCACTACTAGTTTTGTGTTCTTTATGGGAGATACTGCTTTCACTTGGATATCAAAGAAGCAACCAATAGTCACACTATCAACTTGTGAAGCCGAGTATGTCGCGGCCACATCATGCGTTTGTCATGCAATTTGGCTAAGGAACTTGTTGAAAGAGTTAAAAATGCCACAAGAAGAACCTATGGAAATATGTGTTGACAATAAATCAGCACTCGCTTTGGCAAAGAATCCAGTCTTTCATGAAAGAAGTAAGCACATCGACACCTGTTACCACTTCATAAGAGAATGCATTGAGAAGAAGGAGGTAAAGTTGAAGTATGTGATGTCTCAAGATCAAGCTGCCGACATTTTCACAAAGCCACTCAAGTTGGAAACTTTCGTGAAGCTAAGGAGTATGCTTGGAGTCACAAATCAAGTTTAAGGGGGGATGTTGAAATATAAACTTGATTTGGGCCTAAATTAATTATTTGGTTCCTTGGACTTAGTTATTTTGGGCTTAAGTAATTATGGGTCATGTTTCTAGAGAATTCTTGTAGTGTTTGGAGTGTCTAGATATTTCTTATGGTTGTAATATTCTCTAGAATACTCTTTGGATCTCTAGAGTTGAGAACTCTCTAGAATTAGTGTGTCTAGAGTTCTCCTTAGAGTAGTATAAATAGAGATGTAATCCTACACAATTGAATCAAGCAAAATACAAAATTCTCTCCTCCATAAAGAATTCTCCTTCCTATCAAGTTTCTATTCAAAGTCTCCAATATTCCTAAACACTTTTCCTAAACATAAAAAGCCTTATTTCCAACAAATAATAATCAAATGGAAGACAACCTCATTAAATTTTAAATAATTTTTACCAAAAAAATCTCAGTATTTCAGAAACTAATACATTTTCTTTTCATATTCAGATTTCAGTTACAACTTTATGAGCACGGTATATCAAGTTAATTATGGTAAATCATATTTGAACAGGATGAAATACAAACTACAGTTAGAAGCAAATGAGTATACCCACTTAACCAATAACAACCTTGCCATTAATTTGGTTGTTCTAACTTAAGAAACTTGCAGAGGTCAGCAAACTCTACATGGATTTAAAAGGGAAATTTACAAAACAAAATTACAAAAATTGTACCAAAAAAAAGAAGAAAAACTATGTTATTTTACCTATGATGCGCCTATTTGGATCAAAGACAAGCATCTTCTCTAACAAATCAACAGCACCAGGAGACATACTTGGAAAAGTAGCAGTAAATTGTTGCCTTGGATATTGTGGAAGTTGTCTCACATATCTACGAGCATTATCACTTTGTAGAAATCGAAGGCTAGTGTCATTAGGTGATCCTATGACCTTTTTAAAAGCAAGGAAAATTGTCAAACTTAAATAAATTTTTAAACATGGAGACTTACTATGAAAATGAGAAAGAAGTTGCAATCTATAGGGGAAACTGCACAACCTACCCTTCCCCCATGCATATAAGTTCTTAGTTTTTGGTTTAGAGTGAGTGAAGAATTTTTTTTTTAGTGAAACACCCTAGCCACTAATGTTGTGCTGAACTGATAATGAGTCTCTTTCTCTTTAGTGTGAAAACCTAATGAAACTGGGGGAGATTCTCAATTTCTACAACAGAGATGTTCGAGTTTCCAGGATGCATACCCTCATGTTTGAGTTTTCAGGATGCGTACCCTAATGTTCAAAATTTTTCAAAACTGGCATAGAACTACTAAAGACCACAAAGGCCTTGAAGGAAATGTTTGAGTTTTCAGGATGCGTACCCTAATGGAGGGTTTTCAACATATATGTAACAATCAAATAAGGGAAATGAGAGACTGACCTAGCTACATGATCACGGTAAGTGACGGTGGCCGACGATGTTCAACGGCGGGGCGAGGCGACATGGAAGATAGCCACCACAAACACCATGAGCTCAGGTAGGGCAGGTTGTGTTGCGCGCGTGAAATCCAAGTGAGTGAGTGCACGAGGACTGCAAGTTTCACGTGACTAAATGCCGCGATACTCCACGACGGTGCTTCCCAAAAATGCAGTGGAAAAAGGGGGCACTACTGTTCAACGATGTACTTTTGTAGCATCGTCGTTGATGAAGAACCTTCTAATTACAAAAATGTCACCGCTTAAGAAACTATGACAGGTTCTAACGACCGATGTAGAATGTACGTCGTAAATTGTGCTTTTTCTAATAGTGTTGGAAGATTTTCACTACAACAAACCAACTTGGCCCAATCTCATGCGTGCAAATTAAATCCCACACATGTACTAGCCACTTTGAAAGCCTTAGATACAAGTTGGTATATAAAACTTTGAACAAGACGAGTTCTAGCATGGGAAAAGAAGACAAATCTCCCACGCTTAGAAAGTCATTACAAACCGTTAGATTTATATATTTGTAAATCAATGGCTGATTTTATTTCTATTGTTTTCTTTTTCTGCTTGTCTTTCCTCATTTACTTTCTTTATTGTTTCTCTTAACTCTTTTTCTATCTCTCTCTTTGGTCACATTCAACCTCTCCCTCACTCCAGGGGATGCTCTATCATCACGCTCTGGTAGAGATGAGTTCAGATCAGACACACGCGTCACTCTTCAGATTGAAAATAAAAATCTTTGTTTAGGGTCTTAATTGTATCTCTATTATGCTTGAGTTATTATGGATTTAAAGCGTCGTTAGTTGTGCTAAGCAAGTCAAGTGTGTTGTTTGAGTAACAATTGAGCTTGAATTTAGCTTGGGGTTTAGTATGGCACTATCTTCTTTCATGCCTTTGTTGGTATCCACTGGTTGCAGTGCGCTAATGGATATGCTTGCATGCCTTTAATAACCTCGTGACTCTTTTAACCACATTAATAATTCTATACAATTTATGTTTTTTTTGTTTGTGGATTGCAGTTTATGCTTATTTACTTTCAATCATTTATAAAATAAAATAAACTAGATTTATTCATGTAATTTGTACTTATCAAAATTCAGAGCTGACACACGTCAGGGTGGACATGGCTAAGGTGGGCTTTCGGACTTCACACATCGGGTTTATATTAGGAGTTGCCTTTGTTAAGAGGACAAGAGGGAATACTTGCAAAATAAAGGACTTTGACACTCAAGTAAGTATATGAGTTAGGAGAATAAGAGAGAGTATGAATACACGAGTATGCAAGCAGGTGCATGTGTTGTAACGTGGGTCACAATGGGATGATGATAAAAAAGATAGAGTGTTTTCTAAAAAGAAAAACTAGGGGAGTCCCCATCAACATTTATTTAAGGAAAATATCGGAAAAATAAAAAAAAAAGATAAGGAATGGTCTACGATTTGAGAAAAAAGAATTCGAGAGTCATTTATGTGCGGGGAAGGTGTTAGTACCCTACGTGTCCGTGATGAAGACCAAAGCCTTTAATCAAGTATGCTAAAAATAAAGTGAATTTTTAATTATTTATCTTCCCTTAAGAACATTAATTATGCTTGTTATATTTTTGTTTATTTAGAAAAAGAAAGCTAATGAGGAAATCAGACTTTTATGTTTTTTTTTAGTTTTTTAGGTCGACAAGGGGTTTGCTCTTGCTCCTATGTATCTCCAGGTGCAATGAGAAAATCAGATTTACGTAGTTCTTTAGGTAGAAAATAGCTTGCGTGTTGGGTTGATTTTATCTTTTTTGGAAATATTTATTTTAATTGCATGAAAAAGTCGTTAAGGCGTTGGAACTTGAAACGGCATTGAATTTTAAGAAAATAGTAGAGAGAATCGCTTAAGGCATTGGACCTTAAGCGATCTCAATAATGTGTAATTTTTGTAGGGAGGAAAAAGGAGAATTGAGTGATCATTTATTTGAGTATTTTTACTGTCATACCCTAATTTCGTCCGGGGACCTTTGCTCGATGACGTGCGACCATTCTTTGGTCCTCGTGAGGTGCTTGGCACCCATCATTAGGCAATTTGTGAAATTCCAGGACATGCCGAAAAACCAAAAAAATATTGATGCACAATCCGTAAGTTTCCGTGACACACCGGAAATCAAATGGAAGCATCGTTGCATAATTAAGTGAGGTTCCGTAACATTCCGTAAGTCAAAAAGGGGATGATTATGTAATCCGCAAGGTTCCGTAACATTACGGAAAGAAAACAAGCATCGTTACGAAATTCGTAAGTTTCCGTAACTTTACGAAAAAAGAATCACCAAAAAACAGCAGAGGGGGGTGTACTTAGTAAAAATGGGGGTGCAAATAGCACCCAGGCCCACTTGGGCCCTCCGGAATATTCCTCCAGAAGGCGGTTGCTTCTGGAGGAAGCAACCCTGCTCGCCTGGGCGAGCTGGGCGGCAACCACCTCCCCTATTTTGCTATAAATAGGGGAGGAAGTGAAGAAGGAAGGGGTTCAGCCCCTTAGGCACTTCTCTCTCTTTCGAATTTGCTTGGAAAAATTGTTTCCGTGAAGAAAATCTAAGCCGAGGCACTTCCGAAACGTTTCCGTAACGTTTTCCGTGAAGAATTTCGCAAAGGTTTCAACCGTTCTTCAACGTTCTTCATTCGTTCTTCATCGTTCTTCGATCTTCAATGGGTAAGTACCTCGAACCAAGCTTTTCGATTCATTCTATGTACCCGTAGTGGTCCACATTGTGTTTCGTGCATTTTTATTCTCGTTTTGTTTACTTTTTATACCCCCTGTTGACGTGCTTAAGCCATTTTACTTAAGTCATTTCTCGCTTAACTTAAAAATAAAATAAATTTCCACCGAACGTTTGAATTGTATTATCCATTAACTTCGGTTAAAATAAATTCCGACCGTTCGGTCGTGCCGTAACCACGTTGGAAATCAAAAAGAGGTAAAAAATAATATAATAATCAAAAAGACATCTTTTAGTAAAATAAAGCGGAAAATCAAGTGGACGTTTTCTCTTTGGGATTTCTCATGCTTAATCGAATTGATTAATAACTAAAGTGAAACTAAAGGCTAAAATCAATTCGCCTAGTCAAGCTTGTCCATAAAAATAGGCTTTTGAAGTTTGTCGTTTCATTTCCTCACTAAGTAAAATGGATCATTTTTAAGGTCCAACGCCTTAAAATGATCACCTCTTAAAGTAAAAAAGAATCACTTGATAAAAAAGAACTACGTAGGTCTGATTTTCTCATCCCAAATTGAGGAATACGTAGGAGCAAAGGGAAACACCCTTGTCGACCACAAAAAAGAAAAAATATAAAAAGGGTATAAAGGATATAAGAACATAAAAGGGAACATAAAAATCAAAGTCATGTTTGCACATTCGATTAAAGGCTGCCGTCCCTTGGGACGGGCGTGTGGGGTGCTAATACCTTCCCCGTGCGTAAAAACAACTCCCGAACCCTTCACTAAAAAGTTCGTAGATTGCGTCTTTTCCGGTTTTTCCGACGTTTTCCTCAAATAAACGTTGGTGGCGACTCCGCGCGTATTCCTTTTGTGGAACACGCATCCCGCGAGTCTCGCGTCGCCCTCCCGCCGAAGGGTAGGTTGCGACAGTTGGCGACTCCACTGGGGACTATTTTTAGAGAGTTAGGCCATTTAATCTTGTGCAAATTTTGCCATGACTTACTCCTTTGTTGGCTTCCCCTTATTATGTTCTTGTATATATAACTCTTTGATGCTTTTAGTGCATTTTTTTTTGTATGCATGAGGTAAATATTTATTCATTTGATGCACACAAACACTAACACTATTTGCACACACGATGAGTTGAAAAAGGGCCCTATACCCGGGTTCGTGGGAACATAAGGAGTGGAGGTGAATCCGTGATCATGCTAGGTCTCCGACTTGCTTGATTACAGTGAACCCTCATCTAGAGTTTTTCTCTTTGAAAACATATTGTTGCTAGTAGTCCCTACTGCTGCAGTATGTTCTTCGAAGGGGATGATACCTCTAGAAACCATCAAGAGAGATATGACTACCTTGGGGGTTATCACTAAAAGCCTAGTTAGCTCTCTCCCTTATAGGTCCCTTAAATAGGGGCACGGAGCAAACACGCTGCGTGCCATTTTTCACACTGCCATGCATAAGTATCATATACCCTTTTGCTTATATTTGTTTGTGAATATTGTCGTACTATGTACATCCCCGTGTTGTGCCTTTCGCATATGCATCATGCGTGGGTTTCGTCTTTGATCCCCTCACTTTAGCAAACCGACGGAGGGTCCGTGTCGCCTTCTTAAAAAACATACGTTGGGAGCCATGCTGCCCAAACGTTGTATCCAAGAAGGAAACAATTTCTCGGGCTCCCGTATTCGTAAATTGCATCTGTGTCATATGCATTT
This sequence comes from Glycine soja, assembly GCF_004193775.1. Classification (NCBI taxonomy): domain Eukaryota; kingdom Viridiplantae; phylum Streptophyta; class Magnoliopsida; order Fabales; family Fabaceae; genus Glycine; species Glycine soja. The sequence goes on along the minus strand of NC_041008.1, from coordinate 29,793,729 downwards.
CTTCATGCATTCATCCATTCCACCCATGATAGATGTAGGAGTTTTGTTTCGCACTAGATTTTATTTCACTTTAGTAAAACATGGGATCAAGTCAAAAGCCTTCGCTTAAAAAGAGGTTCTATCAAGTCAAAATCAAGAGCTTAGAGGTCACCAGTTTACGAAAGTTGGAGCAATTAATGGGTCAACTTCAACGGCAAGCCTTCCGCAAAGCCTATGGTAAGATTTGGGACCTAGCTAGGGTAGAAGTCTCCATGGAACCGATTGCATCCCTTTCCCAGTATTATGACCAGCCCCTAAGGTGCTTCACATTTGAGGACTTCCAGCTAGTGCCGACTGTGAAAGAGTTTGAAGAAATCCTGGGATGCCCATTGGGAGGAAGGAAGCCATATCTTTTCTCTGGGTTCTATCCCTCCACGACAAGAGTTGCCAAGGTGGTGAAAATCTCAGCACAAGAGTTGGACCGTGTAAAGCAAAACAGGAATGGGGTAGTCGGAGTACCAAGGAAGTGTTTGGAGGAAAGGGCAAAGGCCTTGGCAAATCAAGGCGAATGGGCTTTCTTTTATTGACATCTTGGCGCTTTTGATCTTTGGAGTTGTCCTCTTTCCGAATATGGAAGGGTTAGTGGACCTAGCAGCGATTGACGCTTTCCTCGCCTTTCATCATGGCAAGGAAAGCCCGGTCGTCGCCATTTTGGCCATGTATGACACGTTCGACTGGGGATGTGAAAAGAGCGGCGCAAGAATTGTTTGTTGTGCACTGGCTCTCTATGTGTGGCTGGTTTCACACCTTTTTCTCCAAGAAGGTAGGCCCGTCTATCCGCTACAAGGTCACCGCTCGTGCGTCAAAAAAGGAAAGGCGAATTGGGACCAACTCTTGGCTAGCATGGAGGGGCGTCTGTTAATTGGTTCCCTCGCTAGAAGGAAGGAAGAATCAGGATTCTATCTTCATGCGAAGGATGTCCAAATGTTCCCTTGATGGGAACAAGGGGTTGTATTAATTATAATCCCGTCCTCGCCATAAGACAGCATGGCTACCCCATGAGAGGAGTGCCATCAGACGAAAGCATCACGCCTTTCATCGCACGGGGTTTCAGTGACCACAACGCAAGGGTACTCCAAGGAGTTCGCAAGGCATGGGATGCGGCATGAAGAAAGGACAGAGAGCTTAGGGGAAGCAGTAGTGGGATCATCGGCGGCTATCATAAGTGGCTGAGAGTCCGGACACAAGGATTGGATTGGCTCCCAAATCTAAAGACTGTGAGAGACAATGAGGTTAAAGCTTCGGAAGAAAGTGATGAGGTACAAGCGCTAAAGGCAAAGCTTGAAAGAGCCCGGTTAGTCAAAGAGAAGTTCAAGTCCATAGCCATCAAAGTCTGAAGAGAGTATGATGAACTAAGGGACGTCAATATGGCCACCGATGAAGCCTTGGAATGAGAAACCAAGAAGGCCCGAAAGGAAGAACACGACCAAAGCAAAGTTTCGAGGGGCTTTATAGGGCAGCAATAGTGAGCTCAAGCTCCGAAGAGGTGAAAGGAATCATCACGGGTCAAAGGCATGATCTTGAAGGACGAGCTAAAGGTTTGCCTTAGGTCGAAAAGAAATTTGTCCCAACAGTTAAAGTGAGACTGAAGGGAATATGTGGGCCATCATCGATGAGTGCAAAGAGAAGCTAAATCTAGCGGCGACTCACGAGCAAAGGCTAGAAGATGAGTACGCCAAGATATCAGCAGAAAGGGAAGCAAGGGAAAGGGTAATTGATTCATTGCACCAAGAGGCAACCGTGTGGATGGACCGATTTGCTCTTACCTTGAGCGGGAGTCAAGAACTTCCCCGATTGCTAACCAAGGCCAAAGCAATGGTGGACACCTACTCCGCTCCCGAGGAGATCCACAGACTTCTCAGCTATTGTCAACATATGATAGACTTAATGGACCATATGATTAGAAACCGCTAGGAAGTTCGTATTGTCGCTCAGATCTTGACTAGTTATAACTTTTTGAATAAAATGAGTTTATCCCACGTTTTTACTCCAAAAATCAGTGCAAATCAAGTCACTCCCGCATTTTATCCCTAGCATGCATTGTATGTCACGGGAAGCCGGAAGGTCCATATCACCTTCTTAATTGTACACATGGGGCACTGCACCCCCAAATGCGCAAGTAAGAAGAGATAATTTTCCGGGCTCTGTCCGTAAAATGCGTTCATATCATGCATCGCATAAGCATCTCTTCATAACATCATAATGAACATATCGTTCCTGCATTTGTCCGTTATCATATTCCAGCCTCACATTTTGCATGAGTCATGGCATCATCATGCATATGCGTTCAACAAACGTTTTGATCTGCAAAATTGCATACCATTTGTTTTCATGTTTGCTCATCCTTGTGTTTTCCTCTACAAAAACAAAAAAGGGGAAGCGTGAAACTTCACACTACATTCTTAGTTGCATGTGTTAGGCACCATGAGCCAACCATGTTGGGATCATAAACCCATTTCTAAAAAAAAAAAAACACACAACAACAAAACAAAATAATTGAACATGGTACCTAATGCATGGTTAACTAGGAAATGGTGTTTCTTCGGGCATCTCAATTTCATAATTACATTTTCCATGCCCGAGTCATTCATCCCTGTGAGATGTTGTTGAAGTATTGGCGATCAGAATTGCCATTCCTTGGATTATAGGGTTGAACCAAGCTCATGCTTTTATAAAAAGGTTCATCAAGTCAAAATATGGAAGTAACCGTCTTGCAAAATTGGGGCAAAAGATGAATCGAGTCACATCACTGCTTCGTCTACTGCCAAACATATTTAGGATTGTTGATGTCCTTGTTACTTCCAGTTTCACCTTGACAAAGATGTCATGGATCATGTTGAAAATATAAATTGATTCAACCCCATATCCTGGGTAAAAATTCGCAATACTTCAACTGTACATCATTCGCATACATCCATGCTTTTCATTGGTTGCATTGCTCATTGCATTCTTTCCTTGAAAAATAAAATAAAATGAACTTAATCATTGTTATCAAAAAGAAAAGGACACGCTTTACGGCGCCCTTACCGAACTCGTGCTAGAGCTAGAGTAATGGGTGAAGCAGAGAAGGTGCAAGAGAAGATGAAGGCCGAAAATGGAGGCCATAAAAGAGCAAATGGCCACAATGATGAAGGCCATGATGAGCATGAAGAAGATAATGGAAGCTAATGCGGTTATAGTTGCCGCTATTAGCGCTGTCGCTAAGGTGAACCCGATGCTCCCATATGGCCTCAAGCAAATGAATCATCCAACCTCAAATATGGTAGGCAAAGATTTGGGAAGTACGGATGACCCCATGATGTGCAAATTCAAAACGAGCACGCCTTCCCATCATATGGCTTGCCTCCCAACTATACACCACCCAATGTGGCATACACTCTCAATGAAAATCTCAATAACTCCACTCCGATACTCATTGAGAAAAAATAACCTCATCAGGCACATATCTCTCAAACCATGGGGGAGACACATGAAATTCCCCACCACAATCTAGCTGACTTCGAGCCTTGGCTCGGATATGCCACTGAAGGGCAAGCAGTTGGTGGTATACCCTTTGAAAACACTTTGGAGGGCCCTCAGTTTCGCCCACAACCACAACCATTGCATTTTGCGGTGGGAAGAGCCCCTCCTGCTATGGCCGAAAAGGGAAAGGCGGATCATCTAAAGGAAAGGCTCAGGGCCATTGAAGGAGGTGAAGATTATGCCTTTGCTAACCTAGAAAAGTTGTTCCTAATACCCAAACATGGTCATTCCCAAGTTCAAGGTGCTGGACTTTGACAAGTACAAGGGGACTACTTGTCTCAAGAACCATCTAAAGATGTATTGTTAGAAGATGGGGGAATACGCAAAAGATGAGGAATTGTTGATACATTCCTTCCAAGAAAGTCTTACTGGGGTAGCTGTTACCTGGTACACTAACTTGGAACCTTCCCGAGTCCATTCTTGGAAGGACCTAATGGTTGCCTTTGTTAGGCAGTATCAGTACAATTTTGATATGGTTCCGGATATGATGCAACTACAGAACATGTGCAAAAAGGGGGACGGATCATTCAAAGAACACGCCCAAAAGGTGGAGGGATCTGGCGGCCCAGGTGGTACCCCCAATAATGGAAAGGGAGACGATAATCATGATGGTAGACACATTATCGGTACTCTACTATGAAAAGATGGTGGGCTGCGCACCCTCAAAGCTTTGCAGATTTGGTCTTCGCCAGTGAAAGGATCAATGTGGGTCCAAAAAGAGGCAAATTTGATCATCCTACTAGGACGACTGAGAAAACTGGGGCAAATAAAGAGGGTGAGGATGAGGGAGAAACCCATGTTGTGACTGCCATTCCTGTACGGCCAAATTTCCCACCAACCCAACAATATCTTTACTCAGCCAATAACAAACTTTCTCCTTACCCACCACCCAGTTATCCACAAAGGCCATCCCTAAATCTACCACAAAGTCTGTCTACCGCACTTCCAATGACGAACACCACCTTTAGCACAAACCAAAAACACCAACCAAGAAGTGAATTTTGCAGCGAGAAAGCTTGTAGAATTCACCCCAATTCCAGTGTCCTATGCTGACTTGCTCCCATATCTACTTGATAATTCAATGGTAGCCATAACCCTAGCCAAGGTTCATCAACCTCCATTTCTCCGAGAATACGACTCGAACGCAACGTGTGCTTGTCACGGAGAAGCCCCGGGGCGTTCCATTGAGCATGGTAGGGCTCTAAAGCGTAAGGTGCAAGGTCTAATTGATGCGGGCTGGCTGAAATTTGAGGAGAATTGCGTGTAAATCCTGACATTGACAAGAGATGCCACACATGGGGCAATTTTGAAAGCTGTTGTTAGGTGTCCCTAATGACTCATCAGGGTTTCCAAGTTTATGCCATTATTGTAAACCACAGCTACAATGTTAATGAAATGGATAAAGTTGATATCTTTGTCCCTCATCCTCTCACAAACGCATGTTTGCTTATTCAACTTTCATCGGAATGTGGGTGCAAGCCATTGGTCTGTTTGCTCAAGCGACCTGCGCTCCTGAGTGTTGACTTCCAAGACTATTCAATCAGAGATTACTCGTCTTGCACGTTGGTGGGGGTGCCGTAAAAAAACGAGTAAAGTTCAAAACAAACAAGTTTCAAAATAAAATAAAATAAAAGTGTTCAAAAGAAAAAAAAACATTTGATTGACTGTGCTTTCAAGACGTTCATGTGACCTCATTTTATCATCCTGGAAAGTTTGTCTTTTTAGAGAGAAGTGAGTTATCAAGAATAGGATGTTGGACAAATGGCCTTAGTTACCTTGAGAAGAAGAGGGGATTGAATTAAGATACGAATATTATTCCCCAATTAAACTTTCACTCTCTCTTCGGATTAACAATGCACATAGGGACAACCCTTCCCTTGTGTTCAAGAATCCTCTACTACAAGAGACCCATGGTCTCTTAATCCCTTTTCAGAAATAAGAAGAAGAAATATCTCTTAAAAGGGATAGATTGTACAATGAAGACCAATCAAAATTCATTATTGAATATGCAAGTGGTTGACCAAGGAATCGTTTTGAGAGGATAAGACATTTCAGTTCAGAAAAACTCTTGATCTTTCGAGAGGATAAAACTGTTTGGGCAATGAAACTCTCTTTAAAACATTTGAATGGCCGTTCATAAAACATTTGAATAGATATGTCTCTTGGAAATTATTTTCTGAAAATCCCCTCTGGTAATCAATTACAAGACTTACGTAATCGATTACAGGTTTTAAAAAATTTGAATAAAAACATTTTTAACTACTGGTAATCGATTACCAGAGAGCAAATCTCAAATTGAAATGATAGAATTCTTTGGTCAAACCTTTGTTTGTTTCAATTTGGAAACTTCTTCCTAAAGATTCTAAAGAGATCAAACTTGATCATATATCTTGATTTTCTTGGATTCTAGTCTTGAATAAAACTTAGAAGCACTTGATCCTTTAGCATCATCAAGACATCAAAACATCTTGCTTCTACATAGGAGTCATTTGACTTAATCCATCAACTGAAAGATCCTTCAACTATTTCTCGTCCTTGGAAAATTCTTTTTGCAAGAATCAACTGCTTCTTTCATTCTTCCTCACTACGAGGTCGTGAAAACAAGACAACACTTGGTACCTCTAAGCCCTACACTGGGGCAACGAAAGGCACCATGCAAAAACCTCAAGCGAACCTAGGGGCAGATTAGAAGTTCTCACCCAATAGGTTCCTCCTACAAGGTCATGACGAAAGGCAACGATTGGTACCTCAAAGCCTTACACTGGGGCAATGAGGGGCACCGTGCATGAGCCTCAAGTTAACATAGGGGCCGATCAAAAGTTCTCACCCATCGATGTTTTCAACAAAAAAGGGGGGGACAAACCCTAGGATTTCGATGGATTGATTAAACATCAAATGGCTCCATTGCCGTCACTCCAAAATGGTCAAGTGACTAAATCAAAAGAACATACACTTTGAGGGAGTTCCCGGAGAGATTTGCAAAAGATAGGATAGGTCGCATGAATTATCACCTCTTTCAAAGGACAGTCAATCTATGTTTTCCAAAAAAAATCAAATCAAATCAAAATCACAAAATAGGGAAAGAATGTCATGAACATTGTACAACTTTCCATTACATTGCATTGTTTCATATGAAGTCCGCATTTACCAAATTTCACGACAAAGGTTGCATGCATCTGCATCCCTAAAAATCATGTTAACTGCATAGATTTCCTACATCTAATGTCCAAATCTTGTGGATTTGGGATGACCGGCCCTCTCGATGAGTCAATCTCTTGCTTTCTCATAAGGGTGGACCCTTGGGTACTTGTACCTATCACTTTTAGAGGACTACACGTCCTCGACAACAGAGGGCTGCACGCCCTCACCTTCAGAGGACTACATGTCCTCGCCTTGAGAGGGCTACACGTCCTCACCTTGGGTACTAGTTACCCTCACCGTCAGAGGGCTACACGCCCTCACCTTGAAAGGACTACACGTCCTCGCCAGCAGAGGGCTGCACGCCCTCACCTTGAGAGGACTACACGTCCTCACCATCAGAGGGCTGCACGCCCTCACCTCTAGAGGACTACATGTCCTCGCCTTGAGAGGGCTACACGCCCTCACCTTGGGTACTAGTTACCCTCACTGTTTAGAGGACTACACGTCCTCGCCTTGTGAGGACTACACGTCCTCAGCATCAGAGGGTTGCACGCCCTCACCTCCAGAGGACTACATGTCTCGCCTTGAGTGGGCTACACGTCCTCACCTTGGGTATAGTTACCCTCACCGTCAGAGGGCTACACGCCCTCACCTTGAGAGGACTACACGCCCTCACTCTAGAGGACTATACATCCTCGCCTTGAGAGGGTTGCACGCCCTCACCTTTAGAGGGCTACGTGTCCTCATTTTCAGTGTGCTCCACATCCGCACCTTAAGAGAATTTAAGGTCCTCTATCCTTAAATGCTTAACCAAGACTTGCACTCCCGGTTAAGGGACCAGTAGTTTCCTTTTAACGGTTCTTGGGCCACCCCCTGATATTGGAGGACGACCAACTGTGCGAGCACAACCAGAGAGGAGGCTATCACACTGCTACTATGCATACTGGGGCAAGATTTCACCCGTGCCGCTGCAAAGAGACGAGTGCGGATCATGCGCACCAACATGACCACTCTTACACAGATATAGATGACATTGCTACTTAGCAACATTCTGCCCAGCGACCGCAATGCCAATCTCCCCTGCAAAAGTATCAGTTGGTCTGTGTCGTCCCGACATGGGTAAGTATGCATATGGTTCAACTGATTTCTGATACCATCTATTGTTTGCAGGGATCGCACCCACAAAGACACCCAGTGGACCTGAAGAAGTCCAACAGGGCCCTGGGTTTCCAGCTCTGGTTACGGGCCTCTATCGGCCCTATAGGGGCTCGTCCCCCCAGCAAGCTCATGCCATCATGACATAGGTAAGTATGCACCTCCCCAACTGATTTCTGATGTCATCTATTGTTTGCAGGGATTGTGCCCGCAAGACACCTAGGGACCCAAAGAAGGCCAACAGTGTCTTGGAGTTGCCAGCTTCTAAATACGGGTCTCTATCAGTTCAAGGGAGTGCCTGTTGCCCCCAGCAGGGTCATCAGGCCCCCTACCAATCG